>NC_089750.1:67782206-67834706 GCF_040412425.1 Macrobrachium rosenbergii
AAGACCTGGGTACGATGCTGATGTGAGTCAGAAATATATATATATATATATATATATATATATATATATATATATATATATATATACATATATATATACATATATATATATATATATATATATATATATATATATATATATATATATATACTTACTTACACACACACATATATGTGTGTGTATGTAAAAGCATAAATGGAAATTATATAATATCCAACATCACATCTTTTTCTACGGTCCTGAGTGTAAGGATAAGATTTGGAATCAAAGTCTTGAAATTCATTACTTAAATAATAAGTGGTTCTATGCTCTCCAGTTATCACACCAACTTATCTTTTAATGTCCTTTGATCAATAAATTAAACTGTCCTACTTGATTCATTATTTATTAGTTCGGTGGCAACTTTTTTCGAAAAACTATTAAACTAATTAGAAGGATTTACGTGAGAATTTCCTTAGGTTATTTACTACCAGGCTTGATTCTTGCTGCCCAGTAAAATACTGAATAACTTTCATCATTTTGCAATTATTAAAAGCAATGTGCTAACCCTTAGTGTCACTAGCGGATCAAGAAAAATTTCATGGGGCCACCAATTTTCATATTATACAAACATATATATATATATATATATATATATATATATATATATATATATATATATATATATATATATATGTATATATATACACACAAAATGTATATATGTATAAGAGTATTATTATTATCATTAAGATTGTTATCATTATTGTTATTATTTCTCTCAAAATTGTATTGTTTCTACAATAATTTTTCCCCATTTTTATATTTCTCATTTATGTTATTATTATCTAAATCTTCAATATTATTATTTTGTAATTATTTTTTATGGGGGGGCACATGCCCAGGTGGCCCCCCTCCACCCCCGATCCGCTAGTGCTTAGTATGGGCATGAATTATGAGGAGGTTGACATAATTCACTCGTAACTTTCGTTCGAGATTTTTCTTCTTCTTAAATTCAACAAAAACAGAGAGAAAGAACATCACAGATTATGACAAGTGCGTAGAAGGTCAGTCAGATAAATGCGTTCATGTTTATATCGGTAAAAGTTACACGGGATTGAACAAAGAAACTTAAAATTAAGAGTGAGAGTTGACGCAGATTCTTACTCGTGAACTGACGCAGCAACATATATGGGAGTTGACGCACAAACATATGTGTGAGATGACGTAAAAATCTGAACGTGTCCTGGCCTGGAAACCTGCACGTGAGCTGGCGAAATAATTTGCGAGTGAGCTGACGCTGAAACTTAAAACATGTCCGACCTAGAAACCTGTACGCGATCTGACGCTGAAACATGCGAGCTGACGCAGAAATTTAAACGCGTCCGACCTAGAAATCTGCACTTGAGCTGACGCAAAAAATTTGCGAGCAAGATGTCGCTGAAACACGTGAGGTGACGCAGAAACCGAAACGTGTCTGACCTAGAACCCTACACGTGAGCTGGCGCTGAAACACGTGAGCTGACTGAGAAACTTAAAACGTGTCTGACCTAGAAACCTGCACGTGAGCTCGCGCAGAAAATCTGAGAGTAAGTTGACGCTGAAACACGTGAGCTTACGCAGAACCCTAAACAAGCTGTGACCTAGAAACCCCCACGTGAGATAACGCAAAAATTTGCGAGCGGTCTGACGCTGAAACACGTGAGCTTACGCAGCTTCAAAACGAGTCCTGGGCTAGAAGCCTGCACGTGAGCTGACGCAAAAATGAACAAGTGTGTAGACGATGACACCTAAACGCGAGCTGACGCAAACATGTAAAAGTGCGTAGACGCTGACACTCGCACGTGAGCTGACGCAAAAATGAACAAGTGCTTAGACGCTGGCACTTACATGTGAGCTTACGCAAAAATGTGCAAGTGCGTAGACGCTGACACTTACACGCAAGCTGACGCAAAAATGTACAAGTGCGTTGACGCTGACACTTGCACGTGAGCTGACGCAAAAATGTACACGTGCGTAGACGCTAACACTTACATGTGAGCTGACGCAAAAATGTACAAGTGCTTAAACGCTGACACTTGCACGTGAGCTGACAAAAATGTACAAGTGCGTAGACGCTGACACTTACTCATGAACTGACGCAAAAATGTACAAGTGCGTAGATGCTGACACTTACCCGCGAGCTGACGCATCAACTTGCACTTGCAAAAATACTTTACACTTCCATCACTCAGATAAGAGCAGAAATGCGTAACATTCTCTTGCTGATTTAAATATGTACAAGCAGAATTATACAACGACCTCTCCACGTGTTTCTGTTTTTTTTAGGTTGCCTAACACCCGTCCCCCCACCCCCGCCCCCCCGCTCCCCGCTCCCCCGCGCCAAAAGCAGGTTTTTTTTTCCTTTTTTTTTTTTGTCTGCTCAGGATTGTGTAAATTTCTCCCTGTGTCGTGTCTGTTCATTTGTCGGGGGGGTTGGGGGAGGGAGTTGGAGGGCATGTTTGTGCAAATCATCTTTTGTTGTTTGTTTGTTGGCAAAAGTATTACGTAATCCAATTGTAGTTCGTTTCTATGTCCTAGCAAAGATTGAGTAATCTTTTCTTCCTGAAAACTGTTTCACGGTTTATTTAAGCAAAATTTTAAAGCCTTTCTCATTTATGTTTTCATCGTCCATTGATTTATCTGTTGCTATCTTTTCCAGTTTTCTGTTTAAATATCATCCCTTTTTGTTCAAGCATATTTTCTTAATATTCACTGAGACCTTGTCGAATAAGTGACATAGTATTCCAGGGTAATTCATACAGATGTCCATAGATATTATGTATATAGATATTTATAGCAGCGGCCAGCGAGCCTAAATGTTACATTAACGTACCATGGCAACCTACCGGTCAACAGGTAGTCAGATTTCTTAACGGCAGTTGGCCAGTACAAGATTATTAAACCCCTCACACTCGTTAGTATCGGCTATAACTGGCAACTGTAACTGTCTTACTTGCAAGTCTCGACAGCACGGCACCGGCTTTATAACAACTGAGAGAAAGGCTCATCAACAGCACATCTGTTTTGCTTTACTTGTAATGCGTCATTAGCATCTATCTTAAATAACGGTCTCGTCCATCCTGGGTATACAAGGCTTTTCAGCCTCCATCGGAACATGTCTAGATAACCCAACTCTTTTGGCGATATGGAATTCTGCTTTGCTTGCTGACTCAATTCATTAAAAGTTATTATTATTATTATTATTATTATTATTATTATTATTATTATTAACTGCTGTTCCAACGGCATTAATTATGCTTGTAGAGAGCATTCTCTACAAGCTTAATGCCGTTGGAACAGCAATTGTTTTCAACAACACTGCCTTAAAAGAGGGACTTCTTCCATCTTATTATTATTATTATTATTATTATTAAGCATTTCAACCCAGACTTTTATCTAATCGAACAAAAATTACAACTAATTTATCTGGCATCACGTCTGTGATTAAAACTATAGGCTCTCTATCTACTTTTCTGTCTAACTGTCTATCTATCTTCAAGGAAAATAGAAATGTATTAGCACTCTCTCTCTCTGTCTTCCCCTTCCCCTCTCTCTCTCTCTCTCTCTCACTGGCAGTTAATCCAAACAATTTATTTCGTCTCTCGCCCCAAGAAACGAATTTGGTCGTTACTCTCTCCAAATAACTCTCCTCTTCTCTCTGTTTTAGGCTCGTTTCTCTCAGTTAATTCTTGCGCTCTCTCTCTCTCCCCCGTCCAATTTGATGCTTACTTCGAACATTCCTTTCGAATGGTTCCGTAATGAGAATATAATATAACGAATAACTCAGCACATTTTTACAGTTACTTCATCCTCTGCCAGATCGTTCAGTATCATAGCGATCTCTTGATGGTCCAGAGTTTAATAATATTACAACAAACAACTCAGTTAATCTTTTATAATCCGTTAATTTATATTATCCTTTGTATTTGTGTTTTTCTCTTTCGTAGAGTTGCAGTGACGTAGGCGGGCACTGAGAACGCCTGTTCTGAAATGGTCCCGTTTGCCTCTAACTTCGAGGCTTTTTCTTTGAAACTGTAGTGGATACTCACGGTTCAAGGTCGAGATGATAATAATAATAATAATAATAATAATAATAATAATAATAATAATAATAATAACTCAATACTTAACCAACACTGCCGGATATTGGAGATTTTGTCGTATATAAATTGTAAAGCTTAATACATATATATTCTATATTTTGTCTTGATTTCCTTTATCACTTTACTCAGAATCAAGATTACATTCTTTTTTTTTTTTAAAGTAGCGGTTACTATCGAGTAAAATCCTCGCCGATTCCTTCAGTATTTGAACATAAATTGCGTAGTTCTCTCGGCTGTTCAAATATTCGAATCTGGGGAATCCCCAGGGAGCTGATTAAATCTAGTCCAACCTAACTACTCTCAAAGATAAACAATTCTTCGGACATTATGAATCTCAACTTTCCCTTCCCGTTTTTCTCGTTTTTTTTTTTTCTTTTCTCTCCTTCAGGGAAGCGAGTCGTAAATGGTACGACTTTAGACCTACATGATTATCTGAATTTCACAAACATCTTCCACATAACTTTTTGCTTATTTTTAAAATGCAAGACCGCCTCTTTTAATAAAGGTCGGTTGGTGACCGCCAAAAGTGACTTGAAGAATTGTTTTGAAAGGAAAACTAACTTGGAACAACATTGCTTCCTCCCATCTTCCAGCAATGTCGAACTCGCTCTTTGCAGCTGAGGGTGTTACCAGCAGTTTTCAAAAACAGCTGATACCAGGATTTAAATCTGGTTAGGACTATGACATAACGTCAGCATAGTTCATTATCGTTCAAGGTTATTATGTTATATAAAGTTGTCAATTCTCTGGGCTTTTCATACGGCAAATGCTCTCTCTCTAAACACCCTAATATTGCAACCAAAAGCCGTCGCTTACAACCTTCCAATAGGCCTATGTACTCAGGTGTCACAAACCGGGCCGACATGGCATAGACTTTATTCCTAAGTTTTTTGTTTTAGTACCTAAATGGATGGAAGCAAGAACGAAAGCAAGAACACGCAAAGCAGGGAAATATCGAGGAAAAAAACCGGTTTTATCACTATGATGGTCCTTCATATGGTCCGACTGGTATCGTAACCGGCAAGAGCATCAGGGAGGCCAGTTCGGAGAACTGGCCGTGATATAACTAGGGACAGGACCTTGTCTCTCTCTCTCTCTCTCTCAGTTCCACCTCCTTATAACCCCCTCCACTCAGATGATGACCTCGAGGGCTCCAGTAGACCCCAGCACTAAGCTGACCAGGGTATCTCTCGCTTGATGGGGAAGTTAGTTTTTTTTTTATGATCGAGACAAACTAGCTCACAGCAAATGAAGCTAACCAAACCTCGGCGTTTAGTCGAAGCTAGGCCGTCTGCGTTAACGGGAGCGCGCCAGGTTTCATTACTGTAAAAGGACTTCGGCCAATAGTTGGAGCTACCTTACAGATATCAAAGTCACGTGACTGCCAACACCAGAAGGCGATCACATTATTTTGTATGTATTACTGACGCTGACTTGCTCCTACTGCATCTTTAGTGTGTGTGAAGACTTTGAAGTCTTCCACAACGTTAAATATTGTAATCGCACAACAACAGTGGCTGCTGCAGGTGACTGACGTTCGCCGATTCTTAACCACCACCATGACTGCCGATGTTTCTGAGCTGGAAAACTTGAAAGGTGGTAAGCACGAGCTTCTTACTTTTATGTTAGTGTATGTCTCTCCTTGTCTTAAAGCCACGGTACTTGATATTCAAGATATCATTTGACAGTCAAGATATTATTTCTGTAACATCAAAATGAATGGTAATGAAGGTAAGTTTAAAGTCTGCGATACCTGTTGCTATGGGGAGATGAACCTCACATTTTTTAGGACTAATGGCCAGTGGAATGGACATCCTTATACCCTTTTCTAGCCCAGGGCATAGGAAAATATACTAGCGGTAAGGAGTCAAACCTCCAATCCACATTTTCCAAAGAAATTAGCTTCCGCTGTGATAATAAACCTATATTTATTTTTTCCTCCCTTGTAAGAGAATAAAGCATGTAAGCATTAACAGTACTTTTCAATTATTTTGTATTATGATTTTGCATTTCCAAGGCGATATCCTTCTTCATTACCCTGTGAAGCATGGAATGAGACCGTATCATCCACATAAATTCAAGTCACAATTTGTAACGGAAATGACTGCGTCAGTTACAAAACTCGCAAAGGGAAAGTCCAGGAATCTTAATCGTTATCATTATTATCACTTGGATGTCAGTGATACGTCCTTTTATTTCTTTATGTAAACTCTTCTCAGACTGATTTCGTTGACCGTTCTTGCTTTGACGCCATTTTTTAAACTAAATCAATCAGTCTAATATACAGTGAAATAATTTAGTGTACTGTGCCCCTTCGCCAAAGTTGAAGTTTCATATTTTAAAAATCACTTGACCAATTTTCCCGTTCAGTTCATTTTGTTAGATTAAATTTTTACGTTGAGACTAGCTGTAACATGTTTTATTGCTAATGTTTTCACTTCTACGTCTAGTAAATTACTTCAGTTTTCTCATTCTCCTCCGCTTCCCTAACCAAGAAAAAGGATGAATGGGACACAGGAAAATAAAAAAAAAAATTCTGAGGGAAAAAAAAGACAGATGCCATACAAAATTATCCCAGAAGTGAACTGGATGTAGGAAATCTACCGTACAATCCTCACGTAAAAAGGTAGTCAGTATAGTTTAGAATGTTGCATCTTATACCTGAATAGAATATGAATCATTGTTATGAGATTATCAAGCGCACCGATGATAAATAAAATGTTTACAGCTAGTAACAGAAACGACGCGTAGGCTACCCTGTTCACAGATTCATCGTAAAGACGAAGATGGGTCAGTTCACGGCCTCTAGGGCGACGTATGCGAGAAAAAAGTAGGCCAAGGGATTGAAAATGGATCGGTGGCTCCGAAGTTGTAACGCCAGATCACCTTGTTAAATTCTCCCATCCACGTCCGTCCACACCTTAAAGTATTACTATCACTCATAATTAGGATATTGCTTCAATAACACGATTAAGTGGCTTAATACACTATTGGTCATTGACCATTAAATGAGAACGTAGATATACTGATGGCAACTGATTTTTAAACAAAACAAAGAAACCAAACAATTAAACAAATTAAAGCTTTAAAAAAAGTAACTAAAACTACTTTTTCTTGGCTCTCTATACCAGTACGATAGGCTGATATAGCGACCTCTCTGCTTTTGGTGTTAGGCTTACAACGCCGGCAGAATAAAACTGGGCAGCAGACATCCTTGAAAGTAGGTATTTGATGAATGTCATACTTTTTTATATGCAGGATCCCCACAATTTAGTTGCTAGACATTACTATAGCTCGTTCAGTCTGACAGTTGCCAAGTCGTGGTTTTTCTCGGTGTGATAAGCCCTCTGACCGTTTTTTATTGTTTTTTTTTTTATCATTATGTTGGGACATCTCTTCCCTTATCAGTGTTTTCGTACAGCAAACATATTTTCTTCATGTACAACTTAAAAAATAATAATAATTCCTGCAGTCGTCCAGACTATTATCATTTCGTTATTTTACTAGAGCAAAATACTAAGACGATTTGTAAACCGTTAAAGGATTTTCGAGACACATAAACGGGTTCGAGTTCTGAACTTGAATGCAGCTTGTGGCAACGACGTACTAAAGTATCCAGTCGATGTTTGAGCTGTTTACTTATTTGTGGCTCATCATTTTTATTCTTTCTTTATCGTGTGGTCTGCTACAGTAGACTGTGAACTTACTTTTTCACTTTTCCTTTCGTTGAGTAAGTAATTCTCAAGTGTAAAAGGGGTAGGGGCTTCATTTTTTAACCGAGAGATGGACGAGGGAAAAAAATCTGCTCTAAACCCAAACTAAAAATATAAAATATAACATGAAACAAGCAATTCAAGACCTAAGCAAATTTACAGAGAGGATTCCATTATCTAAAATCACTTTTCCTTACGTCTGTATTCTAAAATTCAGTTATCTTTACCCCTACGGCTTTTTCCTTTACTCTTGTGCAGTATTTGCAAAGATTTGGAGCTTTCAAATCCGTACTGAAAGATTTTGCAATCGAGCGTTTCTAACAGTTCTTTATGAAATTTACACCGTTAGGGAAAAATAAGAAAGGTTAAGGGCCCTATAATTCGATTTGGCTATAGCTTTTTTATTTGGTTGCTAAACATAAAAGTCAATTGAATAAAAAAATAAATAGATAATAAGGAAGGAAGGAATATAAGATTTAGGCCAAAGGCCAAGCGCTGGGACCTATGAGGTCATTCAGCACTGAGAGGAAAATTGAGAGTAAAGGAGGTTTGAAAGGTGTAACAGGAGAACTTTGCAGTCGCGCTATTAAACAATTGTTGAAAGAGGGTGGAAAGTAAGATGGAAGAAAGAGAATATGAACGGAGGTATAGTAAGAGGAATGAAAGGGGATACAGCTAGGGGCCGAGGGGACGCTGCAAAGAACATTAAGTGTTGCCTACAGTGCACCGCGTGAGGTGCACTGAAGGCACTACCCCCTACTGGATAAATAAATAATAAATATCCGGGGATTTCATATTTACCTTATTTTTGTCGAATGAAACCAGTTTTCCGAGTTAATTTGACGTCTTCTTATAATATACTTCAAATAATGCGAAGTAATGTACTTGTCATATAATACACAATCACAAGACACCTCAACCTAATGAATGGGCTGTCACCATCAGTGATGAAAAGTACGACCTGCCACTAAAATTTTTATTGACGCGTAGGCCTATCCCTTCTAGGCCTAATATCGCCGTTGTTATTTGTCTTCCCTTCGATTGTAATTCCTAAGAAAAGAAATGTTGAGTAGGCAATGGTCGGAAAAAGAAAAGAAACGACTCTCCCTCTCTCTCCATGATAAAACGGAATGGGACATACTGTATATATATATATATATATATATATATATATATATATATATATATATATATATATATATTTATGTGTGTGTGTCGATATATGTGTGGTCAAATTCTTAATACGACCCAATCAGTCTCGGAAAAATGGCGTTGGTTCACAAATATTCCTCCGCAAGTAAATAGTAAACTTGAACATAAGCAGAAGCGAAGAAAATGAAAAGTAAGAAGATTCCTAATAAAAATAAAAGGTCGCAAGATTAAAATGAAAATGTTCTCCCCGGGTACGAGGCGGGAAGAAGCGCCAGGAGCACCAGTTATACAAGCTTTGTGGCAATAGTCCGAGTATTATGTAAGCACGTTCCGCTCACTCTCTCTCTAACGAGGAAATGAAAGAAGTAGGGCAAAGAAATGATACAGGAATATAAAATCTGTGACACTGATTTGTGAACCTCATCGGTCTATTTTGTTCCTTATTTTACCCCGGAGAACTTGATGTAAACACGGTGATCGGAAT
The DNA here is from genome assembly GCF_040412425.1 of Macrobrachium rosenbergii. Lineage (NCBI taxonomy): Eukaryota > Metazoa > Arthropoda > Malacostraca > Decapoda > Palaemonidae > Macrobrachium > Macrobrachium rosenbergii. Next base: position 67,791,680 of record NC_089750.1, read on the forward strand.
TACAGTCTAATCCCGAGAGAGCACTGAGCTGTTTATCTCGATCTCTCTTCCTGGATTTAAAAATCTCTTGTTCCAATACCTCTCCCAGGCCATCTATCCAACACAACTCTCTTCTTCTTCCTCCCGCCCTAAATCCAAGCTCTTCTGAATTATATTAACCTCATAAATCTATCGTCTTCCGTTAGTTCTAGTTATTTACGTAATTTTAATACTTTCCCATTGTTTATCCGTCGTAACTTTCATGCGCTTGTTTCACCTCCTTATCAGACTCGCAACATCGCATTCGTAACATCCTCTCCAACAATAACGAGCCTTTATTTTAACTGTTTTCTTGTAGTAAGCAGCAGGCAAAGGTCATTACTGCAACATTTTCTATTTTTCTAAGATACACATCAACTTTTTTTGTAACCTTTATTTTAGCAACCTAGATTTTCCATTGTCCTTTATTTCAAGACGTTCCTGACTATTATAGCCCCAGGTATGTCTTCTCTCCCATATACCACTTGCCTTTGCATTTCAAAGTTATTCTCATAAAACAGAAGTATATATTGGCATATAAATATACAGATAAGCCCATACTTGCAGCTCAATGGGAGTGGTAGCAAGAGTGTTGGCTAGAGGCGATTCTTCGTTTAAATTTAAGCCCCAACCCCTTATAAAGGCATCAGATCATGCAACCCCCAAGGCCCCAACCAACACCCTCCTTGTTAGTGCTTTGAACAGCTTCGGTATTTGGAAGTTGGCTGTACGTTTTAAGCAGGTGAATGACGTTGTCTAGCATAAAACAAGTCTGTTCTCTCTTTACGAACCGTTCTAATTGTTACTTTCACTTCTCTGCTGTTACTAAGTTACCCTAGTACTATTCCTTCTTGCAGCACAAAAATCCAACATTCGCCACTACAGTTGCTGCCAAATGCACGACATTCATTGCTTCTCGGTGTCATTTAGAGCAAGCGTAAAGTAATAATGCAAACTGCGAAATCAAAATATTTGAATTCTTTGCGCTTTGCGACTGGGTCTAAAGGCGTGATGGGGATTGATTAGAATGACTTCGAGCCTTAAAATTTACAACTGTTCTAGGCTCACCTAAACTAATGAGAAAGTGCAGATTACGTTATCAATTCGTAAATTCGGAAGCTTCAAGCAAACAGAAGAACATTTTTTCATATCTAGCGGGTTTTTTTCTACGTAAATTTGAGAGGGAGAAAACGTAGAAAAATATTTATTTATTGGTCATTCAATTTCAAGATGTTGATTACTATAAAGGAATTTTCTAGATGATTCATTTTTATAAATTTGCTAACATTTCGTGGGCACCAGGTCGCTCTCTCTCCCGCTCTCTATAGACAAGACTTCTCTTGTTTTCTAACTGTTAATGAAATCGTTCCCTCTCTCTCTCTCTCTCTTTAAACACAAAGTTGTTCCCTCTGTTTCTCTGCGTAGAAGGAACCGGTCATTATGTAAGTAGCATCGACGGACCTTTTTTATAAAATCCTGTTTTTTTTTTTGTTTCTTGCCTGAGCATTACTTACATAATAGTAAAAATCAATAAGCGTTGCCTGAGGAGTTATGTTTTGTATATGTGTACATAAATATATGTATATACATAATATATTATATATATACAGGTATAAATAGACATTATATATATATATATATATATATATATATATAATATATATATATATATATATATATATATATATATATATATATATATATATATATATATATATATATATATATATCCGTATACACTTAAATGATGTACCATCAAACCACGTACACTGTTCACTGTATCTGAAGATGAAACAAGTTCGAGATCGCTTCAAGTAATAAACCTCTGGGGAATATTAAAAGCCGAGTAATTCCACAAGAAAATCCATAAGACAACCTCATTGTATGGAATGGAATGGGAGATAGAATTTAGGCCAAAGGCCAAGCACTGGGACCTATGAGGTCATTCAGAGGTGAAAGGGATATTGAGGAGAAGGGTTGAAAGGTGTAACTGGAGGAAAAACCTCGCAGTTGCGCTGTGAGACAACTGATATGGTGGAAAGAAAGATGTAAGAAAGGGAATATGAACGGCGGTACAGTAAAAGAAATGAAAGGGGTTGGAGCTAAGGGCCGAAGGGGAGCTGCAAAGAACCTTAAGTAATAAGCCTACGGTGCACTACATGAGGTGTACTGACAGCACTACCCCCTTACGGGAAAGGTTGTTGCGTGAGGACAAAGGATTTTCTCCCATATAAGACTAAATTAGACTTATTTTTTTTTAAATTCAGTAATATCTTAAGGTTGTAAGTTAGTCTGTACCACGCAAAAGTTAACTAACTGAGTAGACGTTACGTGTAACTATCAGCTTACAAAGCATCTACCGAACTCAAATGTTGTTAATATATTCAACAAACAACACTGAGGGTGTTCCTAGACCAGTTTTTTTTTATTGTTTTTCTTTACCGCAAATTCGAACTGGTTTCATCTGGTTACGAACTTGCGGTACAGCGATCAATGTACCTGGTTAGATGGTTCATTATTTGTGTGTGTGTGGTCTCGTGTATATGTATATATGTGTGTGTATATGTATGTAATATATATATATATGTATATATCTATACGTACATACATACATATAATATATATATATATATATATATATATATATATATAATATATATATATATATATATATATATATATATATATATATATATATATATATTTATATATTTAACTCACTTGCTCCCTAAGCTCTCTCTCTCTCTCTCTCTCTCTCTCTCTCTCTCTCTCTCTCTCTCTCTCTCTCTCTCTCACCATGATAAAAACGAACATGGAACGCATTTTTAAGTACTCATTTAGTGCAGGAGCGTTACTATCGAGTTGCCGCGTTCTAACTTTGAGATAAGTATATTTGGCTGATGCCAAAAATAGTTCCCCGTGACTAGACACTAAATTTGTTTGCATGATTAAGTTCAGCCGGCAGAGAGGACTGACACCGTTTTAAGCTGGGAATTAACAGTTATCCGAGTCTCAATTGGGTGACAAACTCCTTGACGGGAAATAATAATTTGGATCATGGGTAACAGTGTGTTGTTTTTTTTATGTATAATAAAACTCAGTTTTTTCGTAACTGACAGGTTAAGTTTACTGTAACATCCAAAGCACAGAATCATTGCAACATAAGCCGGAAAAATAAAAATTTTGGTTACAGTATAAAAGTTTTGTTACACTAGGATCAGCCGGTACGGGATGCTGGATTAACTTCAGAAATAGATGGGCTGTTCTTTGTACTAAATCACTGTCGAAATTATAGTTGGACATAGAAATGGCCCACCGCTTCTATGATCAAGAGGCCGTGCTATCAGCAGGACAGGTTAATCTAACAAAAACAAATATGCTTGCTTGTTGAATTCTGAATACAAACATGTAAGTAAATAAGTAAACCACAAACACGCCTCGTTCTGCGCTTTTCAGAAATATAAAGGACTGAGAATTAATCAGTAGTTATGGGTTTGTGATATATTCATTCGGAATATGATAATGGCAGGAGAAAGCCAAGGGCGTTTACCCCAATAAGAGTCTGCGATGTCAGTTTAATGGTTTTCAAAGATTTAACTCCCTTCAGGAAATCGGCAAAAAGTGACAGCAATATTCATGACACGAGAAACTTCCATTATCTGAACTTTGGCTATCAATTATCACAGTAGTTACCGTTCGTTACTTTGATAATTTGGTTTTAACTACGAAGATAATCATGAAGTATACTACGATGTTTTCATGCATTATAAACGACAAATGCAAGAGCATCAGAGTGCCGAATCATGCTACATCTTAGCCCAGGCACCGACTGGTCTGAGGACATATGCCACCTTACAAGGCTTGACCCCGAAAGAATTGTGAATAACTCCTAGGTGGCCTTTTCCTCGGTCTCGCTTGCTTGCTTGCATGCGACTGAGAAAGTGGCGTGCTAATACCCGTTTCATATCCTAATTTCTAATCGTATATCCTCCCACAAATGCAACTGTTGCTTGCACCATCGACAACACCGGAGTCATGATAACGAATCATAATGAAATCAGTTAGACGCGAATAAAACAAATGAGTCACAATACGAGAATGTCAATACATGTATTGTGCTTCAGTATGTCATTTGCATCAACGGAAAAAGACCTGTATCATAATTTTCACTTAATTCTGATTCATGGCGGCTATTTATCTGACGCCCTGTCCCAACTCGTCAGTTTCTAGACCCTGCTAAGGATAGTACGACCATTTCAGTAAAGGAATGAATGAATATAGGACTTAGGCCAAAGGCCAAGCGCTGGGACTATGAGGCCATTCAGCTCTGAAAGGTAAATTGAGGGTTGAAAGGTGTAACAGGAGGAAAACCTCGCAGTTGCACTATGAAACAATTGTTAGGAGAGGGTGGATAGCATGATGGAAGAAAGAGAATTTGAATGGAGGTACAGTAAAAGGAATGAGAGGAATTGCATCTAGGGGCCGAAGGAACGCAGCAAAGTACCTTAATTAAATGCCTACAGTGCACCGCGTGAGGACTCGCCCACAAAAAGGAGACGACCACGTGCAATAATAGAGTGATCTTTAGAACATCAAATTTATTTACACTTAGTATTCATATATTAATTTTTTTTTCAGCAAAGTACTCCCGCAGTGAGGTAGTACCGTCAGTGCATCTCATGCGGTGCACTGAAGGCATTACTTAAGGGTCTTTGCAGCGTCCCTTCGGCCCCTAGCTGCGACCCCTCTCATTCCTTTCACCGTACTGCCGTTCATATTCTCATTCTTCCATCTTACTTTCCACCCTCTCCTTACAATTGATTCCTAGTGCAAGTGCGGGGTTTTCCTCCTGTTACACCTTTCAAACCTTTCTACTCGCAATTTCCGTTTCAGTGCTGAATGACACCATAGGTCCCAGCGCTAGGCCTATGGTCTAAATTCTATATTCTATTCTATTCAGCAAAGTGCTGCCTCTCACTCTTCCTTGGCAACGCACCTTGCTTAGCAGCAAGAGACTGACCTTTGCGGAGTTTAAACAATGGATAGTGGACGCTCTCCATTCGCTGGGACCTTTCTAATGTTAAATTCAAAGGAATTTTGCTGGAACGCCGAGCACCCAAATATCACACTGAAAAAAAAAAAATTATCGACTCACTGGGAAGTTTGCTTATTGCTGTTCCTTGCGGCGACGACGAGGGGTATACATGTGTATATATAATGTATATACATATATAATATATATATATATATGTATATAAATATTTGATATATATATACATATATGTATATATATACAGGTCTAAATACATGTTATGACTTTGTGCATTTTTGTTACTTATGTCAATGTTCTTAGTTTACCTAAATAAGATCAATTATATCAGTATATATATAAATGTGTGGGTGCACATATGTGTGCGCGCGCGCGCCCTTTCTTCGATTGAATTATTCCAACTAGCTGCTGTGCCATGGAACTGTAAAAGTAAGTCGTTACCAGATTAATCCGGTTTCGTCAGAGAGGCCAAGCAAGACCGGCCGGGAAATAAATATCACCAGACAGAGATTTGCATATAAAGATTAAGTGAATAATTGATCTGTTTACGCAACTGGCGTCGCAGACATTGCTTTTCCACTCACAAATTATAATGCGGACTTACACGGAGTTGAGGCAAATTTTATTTTATTTATTTGATTTTTTTTAAACATTTTCTGTCCAAGAATGCTTTTAAGACACATTGAATCAACTAGTGGTTAAACTGGTTTTTCCTTTTACCGGGTTTTTCCTAAATAAATTTGTGACGTCTGAGAGGACATACCCGCGTTATTATTCTTGGTAAAGCAGGGAATTCCAGGGAAAAATTCATTTCGTTATGAATTCCAGACTCGTGTGTTTGTGTGCGTGCGTGTGTGTTTGTCCATGCTTTACTGATTTCCGAGAATTCAATTCCATCTTGTTAAATCTATGTATAATATATGACGCCTAGCACTAAAGCCACATCACGTTCCACAAAGGAATTGTCAGTTATAGTGCTTGGAATGTCGGCGTTGGTAATGCTTTGAACAAACAATGATCTTTTCATTTTAGCGTAATATTTTTAACTTACCCTATTTTCTCTTCATATTATTTTACCTTATTTTCTCATAACATAATTGTGTCTGGCCATTTCTTGAGAATTATTCCTATAATAATTAGCTTTTTATAGATATCTTTATATTAATTCTTATATTACGTTCATGTGGAATAAAGTAAGGTAACATGAGAGAGATCCTGTAATTATTTGAAATTTGTACTTTGTATTTAAATTTGGTTCGTGCCATTTATCCATTTATTGAAAGATTCAGTACAAATGTTTACCATTGGCAATAAATCCTTGTAGTCTTTACTGCAATATTTGTTGACAGATGGCACGATAAAGAGAGAGAGAGAGAAAGGAGCTTAATATCAAATCAAACGCGCACGGAAAATCACTGATGAAACGAACGTAAAATACATGAGAGAGAGAGAGAGAGAGAGATTAATATCAAACGCGTACGGAAAATCATTGCTAAAATGAACGCAAAATACGAGAGAGAGAGAGAGAGAGAGAGAGAGAGAGAGAGAGAGAGAGAGAGAGAAAGCTTAATATCAAACGCGCACGGAAAATCACTGATTAAATGAACGTAAAATAAGAGAGAGAGAGATAAATTCCGCATTTTACAAAATCAACGATTTATTCTTCTCCCCTTTAACTTATTTTCACACACAATCTTGATTACAAAATGCATACTGTGATCAACATCTGCCAAGCAGCTGGTGAATCATTTCTCCGCGATTCGATGACGTCACTCCATGACAGCGTTCGCTGACTCGACAGAAATTGACAACCAACGAGTTTCTCCAGTTTTCTTTGTTGTTTATGATCGCCTGATTCTTTAATTCAGTTTTTTATGATGCATCAATAAATTCTAATTGATATTTCGTTCGTCTCTATTTTTGCATTACAGTTTTACGAAAATTCTTAAGCCTAGTCCTACAGTCAACAACATAACTTCCAATGTCGATGAACATATTCTCAGCGACGTCATTTTACAAAAACTAAACACACGAACCTATCAAATATCTTCGCCCGTAGGGAGTTAGCGCCGTCAGTGGACCTCATGCGGTGCACTGTAGGCATTACTTGAGCTTCTTTGCAGCGTCCCTTCGGCCCCTAGCTGCAACCTCTTTTATTCCTTTTACTATACCTCCGTTCATATTCTCTTTCTCCCATCTTACTTTCCACCCTCTCCTAACAACTGATCCATAGTACAACTGCGAGGCTTTCCTCCTGTTACACCTTTCAAACCTTTTATTGTCAATTTCCGTTTCAGCGCTGAATGACGTCACAGGTCCCAGCTCTTGGCCTACATTCTGTATTTTCCTTAAATATCTTTCCCATACATTATAGGCCTAATAATTTTGCTTCCGCTTTCTCTAGGTAACGGCCACGTCTGCAAAGTCAACAGCTACGATGAACCTCCGGGTGAGAGACGAAGAAGGCTTTTGAAGCAAGTAAGGTCCCTCTTTTACACTGTGCCTTCTTATCCTACGAATACTGAGAGCAAGCACGAAAACCTGTCCTGTGTATATATATATATATATATATATATATATATATATATATATATATATATATATATATATATATATATATATATATATATATATATATATATATATATATATATATATATATATATATATATATATATATACATACACATACTTATTTTAGATATGTCTGTGTATATATAATAAATAAATATATATATATATATATATATATATATATATATATATATATATATATATATATGTGTGTGTAAATATATACATCATATATATACATATTTATGTATGTATATAATGGCATTTTTGTCTGGTTCCTCATGGACTTTGTAAATTATGGAAAAAAAAAAAAAACAATTCATGAAGAGATTTTTCTCTCCCCGCAATCCGCTCTAATTCATTTTCCTCTCAACAGGTGGCGCTGGTGGGCCTCGTGTCCCTCGGCTACTTCTGTTTGGGCACGACGCTAACCTGGCCCTCTCCGGCCCTGTCGGACATCGACGTCAACAATGCCACTCTTCTGGGGACGGAGATCTCGTTCTCTTCAGCTGAGAAGGATATGACAGGTGAATCCTAAAGACCTGTAAGACCTTTCACAGATAAGATGCGTTCGCTTGAAAAGTCATAATATTTAGAGATAACCTGCGTCCACTTGACAGGTCACATTATTTAGAGATAAGTTGCGTCCTCTTGACAGGTCATATAATTTAGAGATAAGTTGCGTCCACTCGACAAGTCACATTATCTAGAGATGAGCTGCGTCCACTTGACAGGTCAAGTATTTAGAGATAAACTGCGTCCACTTGACAGGTCACATTATTTAGAGATAACTTGCGTCCACTTGACAGGTCACATTATTTAGAGATGTTTTATTCCCTTGACAGGTCATAATATTTAGAGATAAGTTGCATCAACTTGACGGGTCAAATTTATTTAGAGATAAGTTGCGTCAACTTGACAGGTCATATTATTTAGAGATAAGACAGTTCATATTATTTAGAGATCAGCTGCGTCCCCTTAACAGGTCTTATTATTTAGAGATAAGTTGCGTCCACTTGAGAGGTCACATTATTTAGAGATAAGATACGTCCTCTTGACAGGTCACATTATTTAAAGTTGCGTCCACTTGACAGGTCACATTATTCAGAGATAAGCTGCTTCCACCTGAGAGGTCACATTATTTAGAGATAAGACAGGTCATATTGTTTAGAGATAAGTTGCATCCACTTGACAGGTCACATTATTGAGAGATGAGCTGCGTTCATTTGACAGGTCGTATTATTTAGAGATAATTTGCGTCCACTTGACAAGTTACATTATTTTGAGATTAGCTGCGGGAGTGCGTCCACTTGACAGGTCACATTATTTAGAGATAAGCTGCGTCCGTTTGACAGGTCACATTATTTTGAGGTAAGTCGCGTCCACTTGACAGGTCGTATTGTTTAGATAAGTTGCGTCCACTTGACAGGTCACATTATTGAGAGATGAGCTGCGTTCATTTGACAGGTCATATTGTTTAGAGGTAATTTGCGTCCACTTGACAGGTCATAAAATTTGGAGATACACTGCGTCCACTTGACAGGTCACATTATTTAGAGATAAGCTGCATCTACTTGACAGGTCACATTATTTAGAGATAAGCTGCGTCCACCTGACAGGTCATAAAATTGTGGGATAAGCTGCATCCACTTAACAGGTCATAAAATCTAGAAATAAGCTGCGTCCACTTGACAGGTCATAAAATCTAGAAATAACCTGCGTCCACTTGACAGGTCACATTGTTTAGAGATAAGCTGCGTCCACTTGACAGGTCACATTATTTAGAGATAAGCTGCGTCCACTTGACAGGTCATAAAATTTATAGATTAACTGCGTCCACTTCACAGGTCACATTATTTAGAGGTAAGCTGCGTCCACTTGAAAAGTCACATTATTTAGAGATAAGCTGCGTCCACATGACAGGTCATAAAATTTAGAGATTAACTGCGTCCACTTGACAGGTCATATTATTTAGAGATAAGTTGCGTCCACTTGAAAAGTCACATTATTTAGAGATAAGATGTGTCCTCTTGACAGGTCATATAATTTCAAATAGTCAGGGACTCATGATATGGCTTTTTCATTTTCTGTCTTGGCCAACTATTGATGTTGTTTGTCATATGGAAGACAAATAAGAAGAAACTCGCAAAATTATATTTACTACAAAGAATCTAAACTGAACTACCCTTTAATTCTAAGAAGCTCTGATGTTTTAACATGAACCAATATATCCCAGCTTTACAGTAAATATTTTTTCTTTTTTTTAATTCAATGTTTCTGATCTTTTCTTAAATAATTATATGGCCTTAGCATATAGTTAAATATACACTTACATATCCGTTATACACATATAAGTATACAGATGTATATATGTTTACATATATATATATATATATATATATATATATATATATGTATGCATATACAAATATGTATATATTACATATATCCATAAACACAATTTGAAAGCCAAAAGATACACTGACAGACAGAGAGAGAGAGGCCTCCATACGCCAGGATAGATTACCATTATGAAGCCGACATAAGAACAAAGGAAGAGGCACACGAACCACACCTCCAGTTTCATTACTCTGCAAGATCGAGATGGAAGAGGCAGCAAGAAGAGGCGAAAGCAAAAACACACAATAAACAGGATCTCAGAGCCGCACTCACGTGTGGCTCCGCGTGGCTCATTCTCTAGGCCGCACGGGGTGAGAGAGTTGGATGACAGCTTTTGAGACCTTACCCACCCCCCCATCCCCCAAGGAAAAAAGGGGGGAGGGTTGTGTTAAGGGGCAGCGTTGGTTTGGTCAAAAGCAAGACAATAATAACTTCACGCGTTGCACTAGTATCTTAGTTCCTTGAATCAGGAGTGCGGTTGAATCTGGTTAAAATTGTTCTCATAATTTTCAGACTCGAAAATTCAGAATACTGGACCGTTCACGCACAGAGAGACAGCTAAAATGTTCTGAAAGTTTATAGACTTGAAAATTCAGACTACTGGACCGTTTATGCTCATTGAGTTAAACTGTTCTCAAAACTTTCAGACTCGAAAATCAGAATGCTGGACCTTTCATGCACAGAGAGTTAAACTGTTCTCATAATTTTCAGCCTCGAAAATTCCGAATACTGGACTGTTCATGCACAGAGAGATAGTAATAAATGTTCTGACAGTTTATAGACTTGAAATTTCAGAATACTGGACCGTTCATGCACATTGAGTTAAACTGTTCTCAAAATTTTCAGACTCGAAAATTCAGAATACTGGACTGTTTCATGCACAGAGACAGTAATAAATGTTCTGACAGTTTATAGACTCGAAAATTCAAATACTGGACCGTTCATGCTCATTGAGTAAACTGTTCTCAAAATTTTCAGACTCGAAAATCAGAATGCTGGACCGTTCATGAACAGAGAGTTAAACTGTTCTCAAAATTTTCAGACTCGAAAATTCAGAATCCTGGGCCGTTCACGCACAGAGAGACACTTAAAATGTTCAGATTGTTTATAGACTTGAAAATTCAGAAGACCGGACCGTTCATGCACAGACAGACAGGGTCTGTTGACTCTAGTTAAACTGCTCTAATGATTCACAGACTTAAAAATTCAGAAGGCTGGACCGTTCATGCACAGAAAGACATTCCTTGCCCTGGTTGCTCCGGTTCCAGAAATTAGATTGACCTGTATTGTGATTAAGGTGAAGAGCGAATGACCTAGGGCACACGTGACAGGTAGAATTTAGGTAGTTCTAGATGCATTCCAGAATTAGTTTGCTCTCTGTCTCACTAGCAAAGGGACTTGTATGAAGAAGTTTTTGTGTAAAAGTAAGGTCCATTTAAAACGAACACAAATATGAAACGAACTGTGGCTTCCACTTTTTCTTAAGACATGTCTGGCATAAACCCAAACCCGTGATGAATATTGAAAGTCAACATTAAATCGTATCTAATACTGAGAGGACACACTTGGTTCTATCTTTAAAGGAAGCCTGGTCTACCTGGGCACCCTGTTCGGCGCCTGGTTCTCCGGATGGATGGTCAGCTCCATCGGGCGCTACAGATCGCTGCAGATCTCCGTTATTCCATACCTTCTGGGATGGATCCTGACCGCCCTAGGGCATAATGTGGCACTAATTCTCACTGGAAGGTACGTCGTACTTTGTTGGTTATTTATTTTCAGTTTTTTTTATGTCTTCTTAAGTTATACTTTTTTAAAGTGTTTTGAGTCTCTCTCTGTACTCTTTTTCTTTTTTACTGTTATATTTTCTCTTTACGTATATTTTTGGGGTTTTTTGGTAATTTGCAACGTCCATGAGAAAACAAAAATGTCATCACGTGTATATACATATACACACACACACACACACATATATATATATATATATATATATATATATATATATATATATATATATATATATATATGTATATATATGTGTTTATATATATAAATATATATATATGCATATATATATATATATATATATATATATATATATATATATACATATACAAGATATATGCATATAAACATACTTCCAAAAGACCGTTCAGAGAAGCAGGAAATTTCCGCAGCATCAACCTCTTCACATACCTGCGCAGAGCGGGCTACAAAATAGACCTACCAACCGGTTGGAAGGAGGCGTGTGCAAACGCCACTTCCTTGATTAAACCAAAGCAAAAAAAAAAAAAAGTATACCTGCGGCGTAGTCCTCTCTTGGTAAACAAATACAGGTTTGGCAGGATCAGGCTGGCAAGCGGGTGGCCTGATGCTCATTTGTTATTTGGCCATGTCCTTGGAGACCACAAGTCTCCACTCGTGCTGAATTTCGAGAGCAACCACCTTAGGACACACTGGCAACTAGTTCTTGTTTTTGTCTGGTTGTTATTTTCCTGTTGGGCAAAAAAAAAAAAACTGTCACTCCTCGTCTTGTCTTTTGGTTTGATTGGCAAATTGAACTGAATTGATTTGAATATAGAAATTAGGCCATAGGCCACGCACTGGTATTTATGAGGTCATCCAGCGCTGAGAGGGAGATTGACAGTAAAAGGTTTGAAAAGGTGTAACAGGAGGAAATCCTTGCAGTTGCACTATGAATCAATTGTTAGGAGGGGGTGGAAAGTAAGATGGAAGAAAGAGAATATGAAAAGAGGTAAAGTAAAAGGAACGAAAGGGGTTGCAGCTAGGGGCCGAAAGGATCCTGCAAAATACCTTAAGTAATGTCTGATCGATTGGCAAATGCTTGCAGGGGCCTTCCGAGAATGGAATTCGACTTTACCAGAAACGTATTTTTTTTTATTAGGGCATGCACGTCTGAAACAGCAAGGAGAACTGGTCTTAAACAAGTCTTTTAGAAATGCGCACAATATGCCCCTGTTCATTATGAGTTGGCATACCAAGCAATAAACGCTTGCAAAAAAGCTTTTTCCTTCCAAACATTGCTACCAAATCTATGGGTCCCCTATCCTTCTCTTTCCTATTGTTGATAAATATAATATAAAGTTACTTATATGCCAGACTAACAAGCTGTAATAATATTGACCTAGCCTATGTTTAATATCTTCCAGGTTCGTGATAGGATTAGCTGGAGGCGTAACTTCCATAGCCGGCTACGCCTACGTGGTGGAACTTTCCGACACCAAAATCCGCGGAATGATGGCAACGCTCCCGACCATGGGCATCGTACTCGGCAACCTATATACCGTTTCCTTCGGGTACATCGTGAAATGGCAACACCTGACGTTCGTCTGCCTGTTGCCGCTGGCGGCCTTTGCCCTCCTGACGTTCCTGCTGCCCGAATCCCCCTCGTTCCTCGTGATCAACGGCCGCAGACAGGCGGCCATAGTAATCCTGAGGAAGCTCAGAGGCGAATACGCCGACGTCGAAGGCGAAGTTGCCGAACTCGAGAGACGCAACGCCGCCGTCGCCAAGGACCAGAACGGCGGGTGGAAGGTGCTGCTGAAGAAGGAGGTTCTGAAGCGGGTTCTCGTCGTGTCCACGCTGTTCTTCATGATGCAGTTCTGCGGCAACTTCGTCCTCATGATCCACACGACGAGGATCCTGCAGGCTGCCGGGGCGCCCATCGACCCGGACGCCGTCACGGCCATCGCTGGGGCGCTCAGGGTAGCGGGGACGCTGGCGGCCATCTTCCTCCTGGATATCATCGGGCGAAGGTACTCGCTCGTCATCTCGCACGCCGTGAATGCCGGGGCTCTGGCGGTTTTGGGCGCTTACGTTTACCTGGCGGAGAATGCCGGCCCTGAGGAGCACATTTATGAGACGTGAGTACTGGAATATATCTTAGCGATCGTCTTTACCGAGAGATGCTTTATTTTTCTTCGAAATCATAAGTCGAATCAAGCGCAGAAAAAAAATTCCTGGATACAGTATGCATATGTATATATTTGTAAATTGAAACATTTGGAATGGTCCCCCAAAACAATTCATTCAGTGAGTGTTATAATACCCAATTACATTTATTCCTACCTTAATGTAAAAATTTACACAAAAGATGGGCGTTTTCATTCACAGGAAGCCTTTTTTATTGATGTCATTACGTTTGAATCGAAATAAAAAAAAGCTCCATTTCACGAACATGCCTACAATTATTAAAGTTTCTGAAGCCTCCTTGTTTAATTGTCTAATCTCATTAAGGGATAGCATTGAAAAGCTAGTCATATAATCAAAACTTAATTCGAGTATTTAACACTGCATGTTCATAAAATTTGCAAAACGAAACTTGACAAAAATAAATCATGAATAAAGAGGGTCGAAAATACACCATAATATGCAGTTAACTTCTAAACCAACCGATGTTTACGAGAGCAATTCATGCAATAAAGAAACAGTAAAATGAACGATTTTCAAAGGTCTCGATTGAAATTCTGCTATAACGTAATGGACACTTGAAACTAATTATGTAGTATTAACACAGTTGGCAGCGTTTTATTTTAAAGTGTTAACACTACATAATTTGTTTCAAGTGTCCATTAGGTTATAGCAGAATTTCAGTCGAGACCTTTCAAAATCGTTCATTTTACTGCTTCCTTACTGCATGAAATGCACTCGTAAACATCGGTTTGTTTAGAAACTAATAGCATATTATGACATATTAATATTTGATGTTATATTTTATAATTTTATTCTTTTTGCCCAGACACCCTCGTACATTCATTCCTATAAATGACGATATCATTATTCATTCCTCTAACCCGGTCATCTTGATCCACAAAATTATTGCATATCATGCAACGGTTCCATCTGTAAATGGTGTGTAATTACTTCAAATGAATAAATGGTACGTAATTATCTTTATGAATTCGAGTGCTCTTACGTGTATCATTCTGCTTGCTCACAGGTGTAATTGTGTCCGGAAATACGCATATAAAAGTATTAAGCTCTCAATGACGTTTCGACAGTTTTTTAAAGGATGAGAACACTAACTGGAAGGCACGTGAATAATAATAATAATAATAATAATAATAATAATAATAATAATAATAATAATAATAATAATATTATTATTATTATTATTACCTATAGAAGTCTACTTTTCACTAGTTAAGACGCAGTTTCCATCATTTTATAATTTTTCTAAAAATCGCAGTCTGGTGTTCTTATAATTTTTTGTGTCATGATTTTATCACGAAGTTATTTACTCCTAATTTATGGGATATCTTGGTGGCTCTTTACCTAACAGTTATAATTTCCAATGCCTTTTTCATTTTGCAATAGTATGATCAAGTGACGTTGTACCAGTAAGTTAAAACTTCCTTGTTCATTTTGCAACGATTGTACGTTATTCATGTGCTCCAATATTATATTGCCAAAAATTTAGATCTTTTCTGAATTACGTCACATTGAACACTCACCACAATGTGATTTCCCCAGGGAATGGTAAAGGTTTCAAGCACTATTTTACCTTATAAAACTACATCATTAAGTTTTTCCCCCAAGGCTAATTCAACAATAAATTTAACAACATTAGAATCCGATATCACCCTAAAAATATCACCTCAAATTTTCTTAATATTTTTTATTCCATAAGCGAATTCTCACGAGACGTAAGCCTGTTTTTTGTCACTACTTTGGCGGAAAGATAATTTCCCCCGTTTGACTTTTCAGTAAATATAATTTTCCTTTCAGCCTCTCTTGGGTACCCACCGTCTGCCTGACAGTCAGTCTGTTCATCTGTGACATTGGCGTGCATCCCGTGCCCTATATTCTCTCATCGGAATATTTCTCCACCAGTATTCGATCACAGGTAAATATCAATTTCTTATTTTGCTTCATTAGATTGTCTGGTCAGTGTTGTGGAAATGTGGCCTCTGGTGTGGAAGTTTTGGTGCACAAGATGATCATGCGCAGAAGTGTCGTCTTCATTTTACGGTCTGCCACACCAAGTGTGGAAAAAATTTCCACACTCTTTTTAGGGGTTTATTGTGGTAAGATATATTAGTTTCTTATATGATTCATTGGCGTATATTCTCAGTCATTTACATATTTATGTTCTGTTCATATAATACTGACTGAATAAAGAGCCATCAAAGAATGGTTGTTTACGCCGAATCATGAAGCAGCAGAAGTCGATCAAGCGATGTCTTGATTGACACGTCGAATGCAGACGACAACAGAGTGACAGCTTTAGGTTCCATCTAATTTAGGTAATTTAAATCTATTTAAAATTGTTTTAATAAATGTAACAAGTGACTGTGATTAAGTTAACAAGGGAAGTTTATGGGAAATGATCTTTAAACTGTGAAGGAAAGCATATATCGTTTTAAGTACGTTAGATTTTACTGATGGTTGAATGAATTTAAAATTTAGGCGAGCGTGGAAGTCACTGGTGTGGAAATGTGGCAACACTGTGTCTGGGTGTTGAGGACCTGTGGCATTTTGCACTTGGAGATTCTCCCCCGTAAGAGGGTAGTCCCGTCAGTGCACCTCACGCGGTGCACTGTGGGCATTATCCAAGGTTCTTTGCAGCGTCCCCTCAGCCCCTAGCTGCAACCTCTTTCATTCTTTTTACTGTACCTCCGTTTATATTCTCTTTCTTCCATCTTATTTTCCTAACAATTGTTTCACAGTGCAACTGCGAGGTTTTCCTCTTGTTACGCCTTTGAAACCTTTTTACTGTCAATTTCTCTTTCAGCGCTGAATGATCTCATAGGTCCCTGCACTTGGTCTTTGACCTAAATTTTCTATTCCATTTCATTCCATTCCTTGCAGACTCGCGTCGAAACTAAATAACTGTTGCGGTTGTATTTGTTAAGAACTATAACAGGGAAATGACCATTTTGTCACTTGCACCTTATCTGTTTGTTGACTGGGAGTATAATATAGCCTTTTGAATCCTATGTCTAAAATTAATATTGTTTTTGTTACGAGGGGCATATAACAGGTAAATATCGTATATTTCACTTTATAAGCTGTTTGTTTACTGTGGTACCGTTTGCCATTAAAACGCTCCTCATCATGAACTTTTGTTGTTGCTGTTTGTTATTTTCAAGAACGCAACCTTTTCATAAACAGACAGCAAAAACTATTACCACATTAAAACACAAACATCACTAGCCAAAACAGTCATTAGATACTGTTACGGAAGAACATCATTAACCAAAATAATCCCTAGCTACTATTACGGAAGAACATCACTAACCAAAACAATCCCGAGCTACTATTACGGAAGAGCATCACTAACCAAAACATTCCCTAACTACTGTTATAGAACATAACTAAATATCCCTAGCCACTGGAACATAACTAAATATCCCTAGCCACTGTTATGGAAGAACATCACTAACCAAAACAAACCCTAGCTACTATTACGGAAGAGCATCACTAACCAAAACAATCCCTAGCTACTGTTATGGAAGAACATCACTAACCAAAACAATCCCTAGCCACTGTTATGGAAGAACATCACTAACCAAAACAATCCCTAGCTACTATTACGGAAGAGCATCACTAACTAAAACAATCCCTAACTACTGTTATAGAACATAACTAACCAAAATATCCCTAGCCACTGTTCTGGAAGAACATGACTAACCAAAACAATCCCTAGCTACTGTTAAGGAAGAACATCACTAACCAAAACATCCCTGCCTATTGCTATAGAAGCAGCAGCAACGAACACACACACACACATCACAGAAGCTCCCGCGGGGGAGAAAAGCAAGCAAGCAAGCAAGCATTCCTTTAATAAAGCAAGGAGGGGAAAGAAAACTTCGACCGCGCATGAATTCCTAACGAAACGACTGAAGTTCGTATCTTTAATGGCACCATCCGTTTCAAGTTGGGGAAGATTGATAGAATCAAGGCGTCGAGAAGTTTTGGGTCAGAAACGTCGTTAAATTCCACAGTCGCCTCCGGGCATCCGACGCTGTTCGGGCGCCTGTACGGGCGGAGCAGTGGTTCGAATGTCTCTCTCGTTTTACTTTACAGAATGTAGGGAAATGGTTCAAATTTTTACAGTTGCTCATAATTAAATTCAACATTGGGCGAATGTCTCCCTCGATTTTACTCAACATATAATGAAAAATAACATTCAGATAGAGGGAGTTTCATGTAAGTTCATTTACGTCTGGAGTGCTTTGTTATAATACCTGCCTCCCGCCCCCACCCCTTTAGCAACGGAAATAAATGGCAAAATCATTCGAAGTACAGAAGAAATGTTTTGTTAATTCATTATCCAACCGCCCCCCACCCCACCCTCCAACCCGTCACGGTAATAAATTACAAAATCATTCGTTGCACAAAAAAATAACGAATTACTGAATTTCAATACAGATTTCAATTTCCAATATCTTCTAAAATTATATCCGTACAAAAAAGAAAGAAATTAACGCATTACTGCATTTCAATACTGAGAGTAGCTATCAGCATCTTGTAACATTTCGGTTGGACTGCTGCGTCCTGTAACGTAACCTAGACTAGCATGGCGTTCCTCCGGTTATGTCATAATACCTAAAACACTCATAAATTAACTTACCCGACTCTAACCACCATCGTCATCTGATTGGCCACTGTATTCTTATAAATATAATTTAATTTTCCTGACCGAAGAAACTTTGATAACGCAAGTACTACACAGTTCCACTGGTAAACACAGACTGAGGACACCTTGAAAAATATGGTCCGACAAAATCAAGAATCCCGAAGGCCTGCGACAGTAACAGCACCCAGCACTCCAGCAGACGAACATGAAAGGGATCGTATGATTGGTCAAGTAACTGAAACGTTGACAAAACAGTAGAGTGAAATGCAACTTGAAATTTATACCGTAATAAATATGGCGACGTGTGTAAACGAAGATGTGTATTAGTGTATCTGCCAAATGACTTGGTAACTATGCGTGTGCAGAGGATATCACATAGACGAGTTGTTGCAATTACTGAGGCAGGAAACAAACTGTTTTGAAATATGGCGTCTTCTATTCAGTGTGGAAAATGGGTACTAATGCTCATTACTTTCAAAGGCATTATAGAAACTACATGACTTCAAGGTGTCAGTTTTTTGCCTTCAATGTAGCTATGCCTAGATGGGAGTGTCACACTCAGAATATAATAAAACTGCCACCCAGTGACAGACTTTAAATTAGTCTTCAGCAAGAGCTTCTCCTTTGGTTACTAACTAACAAAGAGGTTCCTCCCTACTAGACGCCTCATATTTATATTTTGTCAGAACATAATGAAACTACTCTCCTTAAATACAGTTTAAACTGGTCTTCATCAACAACTTCACATTTGGTTTCTTCCCGTTGAAGAAAGAATCCTTACCAGATGCCTCATCTCCATGCAGTGTTTCAGAAATAACTGAAAAATTTTCTTATTTATTTTAATTTTCAGGCCTCCTCATTGTGCATCTCTGCAGGCACCATCTTCTCCTTCCTGGCTCTTCAGCTGTACAGCCCAATGCAGGAACTGCTGACGCAGGCAGGGTTGTACATGGTCTACGCCTTCGTCAGCGTCGTGGGCGTCGCCTTCTCGTTCTACGCAGTTACAGAGACGAAGGGCAAGCATGTCGGATAGACTTCAAACTCAGCTTTCGAAAGACAGGGAGATAAGAGAACGAAAGATAAAGAATACACAAAAGGGAAATACTGACCTCGTGTTCTTCTCATATGAATGTCATTCTTGTATCCTTGGAGAACGGTTTTCCTGTAATTCTAGTTTGGATTCATACGTGTTCTATTCTTTGCAGTTTTTTATGGCTCCCGTTACTATATCTACAAGACGTGTGTGCGCTCCTTACCATGATTTGCTCAAGGTTTGATCTTTCTCTTTTGCTTTTAGACAATTTTTGTTTCAATCCGTGTACCTCTTTCTTGTCATTCAAAAAACGCTCATTTTACACCTTTTTTATTATTTGGTATTAAATTGGGAGTTGACTGCCTGCAGAATATATGTTTCACAGTTCAAGATGAAGCGTAAGTGAAACATATATTTCTCTTCCTTTTTTTCTTTTGTCTAAGTGACACGTAAGCCTGGTTATACGTAAAGCAACTGATCGATGTTTTTGTATTTCGTTCGTATAGATCCAATGCGAATTACTCACTTCCCATTTCTAGTAACTTTGTTTAATTTGGATGTGATGCATAGGACCAAAAGAAAGAAAATTATATTCATGAGATTTGTTATTGAGCTGCCTATCATTGGCATTTCATTGGAAAAAAAAATCATAAAGTGGATTATCTGTAAGTGATTTTTGGGGCACCTTTTCAGCTCATATAAAGACATTTTAGCGCTCAGTTCTTCCCTCTGAGCATCGCTGTATTAGCCAATTTTTGGGGTGATATCTGAAGGGGGGTTTTCTCTCTACCCAAGTATCGGTTGAAAGGACTTGTTCTACCTAATCGTGCTGTGACTTGTGTCTACCTAAATAGTTGTTAAGTCATAACTACAGTTGTTAAGTCATAACTACAGCTGTACAAAGTGCTCAAGTCATAACTACTGATGCACAAAGTGCCCGGACTTCAATGTCCTTCGAATAACACTTCTCGCATTCACAAAAACACAGACTTTATCTGGTTCCATTTGCGCAACGGGTACAATTCTGTTTAATTCTCTACACAACGTTTACGGTGAGTTGTCCTGGATAGCTGTTAGGTCTAGCTACAACACTAGATGAAAACCAAATGTTCTAAACGAAAGGTAAAAATGAATCACATCTGTACCATGGTAATGATAAATCAAGGCTTATTCTTGATTACGAGAGGAATGGTAATTTTATTAAATATCTCTTTTTCAATTTGCGTAGTATTTTTGAAATTTTCCAGGAAGGACACGCCTTCGCAATTATCCGTTTATTAATCTCTGACATGAGAATCTTCATTGCATGCATATGACTCACATACTGTAAGATTATCTCGTATACTTTATCATATGTATTTCACATATTTGTATATATGGACATATACATATTTATATGTGCACATGCGTCGGTAAAGGTCTGTTAAGACTTATGTATTAAGTGAATCAGCAAAGTATTTGGCAGAAAGTTCACTAAATAAAATTTTAAATACGAGCAGATTTTACTTTGCAAATATATATTTAATATAAGGTGCTACTGTACTTTGATATCAGTAATATTCTTTGTATATTTTCTACTGAACTTCAGATAAAAACAGCCCAGTATCACAGAATTCTACAAAGAAGTACTTGTATGAAAGACTTTGGAAATTATTTGTTTCAGCATTACAGAATTTGATTTTAGAACAATTCCAGAGCCAATGATTCTGTACAAATAGAAAGCGGTCACGTTGTTTTATGTGGAAATATATTTTTGGTGTGGAATATATTCAGTTGAATTTTTTTTTATATGTTCGGTTTTCGAATTAAATTTTTACAATTATTTTAAAATATGAAATGAATTTAATTTCAAGTTACAGAATTTTGTACGGAAATATTTTGCCACAGAATTTTGAAAAAAGGAAAATCATTTGGCTGACATGTTGTCAATGCTTTTGCACCGCACTATATCTGCTGAACATATA
The DNA here is from genome assembly GCF_040412425.1 of Macrobrachium rosenbergii. Lineage (NCBI taxonomy): Eukaryota > Metazoa > Arthropoda > Malacostraca > Decapoda > Palaemonidae > Macrobrachium > Macrobrachium rosenbergii. The sequence continues at coordinate 67,813,318 of NC_089750.1, forward strand.
TTCAGGTTTTTGAATTCGGAGTGAAAAATTGTTTTAGGAAATCGAATGCACTTGAAATTTATGAGTGAGAATTTAACGTAAAAACTACTAGCTTATATTCTTTTACTGTATGTTTATTGTTAACTGACGGGAGGCTGAAGGTGAGTGGAGAATTGTGAAAGAGAAAGCACAGAGTTGGAGGCAATGATGATGATGATGATGATTATTCTTTTCTGAGCCTAGGACTTGACAAAAAAGTTTAATAACAAATTAGTGATTCGTAAATACTAGTCTTAGATTTTACAATTGAAGTGAAAACATTTTTGTGGCACGAAACGACAGGACATCCAAAATCAAAATACTTTCATAACAGGCGCTTTGAGTAAACCTATTTCCATCGCTTATTATTTTCAGGGAAACTTTTTGTATAAAAGTTTTTCAATAAAAAATTATAGTCAAGAGTTATTCATTTCCTTCCTCCTCATGTATCTCCAAAGGGACTTGTGATGGACCTAACCTAACCTATACTGTGGCGACTGGTCCTAACCTAATGTATCCTGTGGTGCTGTTCCTAACATTACTTATCCTGTGGTACCTGGTCTTAATCTAATCTATTGTGTGGTTATTGGTCCTAACCTAACTTATCCTGTGGCGTCTGGTCCAAAACTAACCTATCCTATGGTGCTCGGCCTAAATTAACTTATCCTGTGGGACCTAGTCCAAAACTAACCTATCCTATGGCGCTTGGTCCTAAACTAACTTATCATGTGGGGCCTGGTCTTGATCTAACCTATCCTTTGGTGCCTAGTCCTAACCTTACCCATCCTGTGGGACCTGATCATAACCTTACCCATCCTTTGGTGCCTGGTCCTAACCTAACCTATCCTGTAGTGACTGGTCCTAGCCTTACCTATCCTGTGGCACCTGGTCATAACCTAACCTCTCCTAGGTTGGCTTTGTTGTCCTATGTAGCCTTTTCTTAGGATAACCTTTCCTAACCTAACCCATCCCAGGATGCCGTGTTCCAGCCTAACCTGTTTCTAGGACGCTGAGACCCTAAGCCCCAAGTATTTGCCATAATTATAAATCAATGATTACCAAAGTGTAAAATGATTTTCCTTCCACATGTTGCTTGGTGACTTACTATGTTCTGACAGATTTCTGCTTTCTGGAAAGTTTAAAAGTACTCATTATGGTTTTACATCCTTTTTGGGAAATCGCCATTGTGACAAGTTCCCATATTAACAGACTGGTGTGCCTAATGGCGCAATTTTCTCCAAAATGGTCAGAAAATGATGTAGTTATTTCTACTCGCCTGTTTACCCCATGGTTTTTCTCTTTGCTCCATGGGAAAACTGGAATTATTATTGGGATAAATTCATACCTGTTTACCAACAACAGAGGTAAATAACAAGAAACTAAAATATACGCAAAGAAACAAAGGTTATTTTTCGGAAGACTCCAGCCACCTCCCACATTACAACTTATATTTTTCTTGGATAAAACTCATCAAAACGAAAAATTTCTTATCAATACATGACCTTTGCAAATGCTTAATAACAGAGAAAAATAATTAATCAAATTACGACTTATAAGGTAACACAGTACCGGCGCCCCCCTCCCCCCTCCATAGCTAACACGGCAAAATTGTAACCAGTAAACACCCCTAGGTTACGTCACGTTGGTATTTTCAGGTTCTTTTAGTGCCCTGTCATTTCCTAGCCATTTTTGAATGAAAAACCCAAAATGGTTTTTCATGCAAAAATGGCTAACTGAAACCTTCCGAAATGGCTGGCTGGAGTTTTCCGAAAAATTACCGAAACAAAGAACTTATCAGGTCTTCTGGGTGGATTAATTTCTTATCTGAATGGCGGAACGTGTGAGAATGCTCTCATTCTTATTAAGAAGAAACGATGATATCTATCCAGCGATTAAACCTCACCCTATTCCCCCTTCTCTTGTCCATTTTGACCATAGGACCCTTGGTTGCCCTACATTTTTGGGAAAAAATTCTGCCATTTTTGGCTGCATTGTATTAAGGACTGCAAATCTACCCTAATTAGCATATGTTGCGTGTCAAGCAGACTCACTGAAAATATCTCAAACACAGGACCGAATAGGCAGATACCTGAAACTGTTTCCTGGCACTCTTGATGGATGAAGACCAATATCTAATGATGGGCCATGACTTTAACATCCTGTCTTTTCACAAGGAACTACGGCAGCTTCTGAGGCCTCCTCTTCTGTCTTCTAGACTGTTCATTTTCTGTATTTTCCCCCAACAACGACCTTAGGCCGTTTATCTTTCTCGAAGGACAATATTTAATGATATCTGCAATCATTTTAGTCTGTCGTCTCACAAGGAACTACAGTGATCTCTACTAATTCTAATTTTCTAAAGCTTCGCTTCCTCTTCCGTCTGCTAGACAGTACATTTTTTGTATTTTTCCCTGAGCAACGACCTTAGGGTATTCACTTTTCTCATTAGATACTGTTGAGATTGTCAGTTAACATTCACTGTCCTGTTTACTGGTACTCTCGATAGATGCAGAATAATATTTAATGGTATTTGCCATGATTTTAAGTTTTGAACATTCTGTCTTCTCACAACGAACTACTGCAGTCTCTGAAATCACCACTAACACTTTTGTCTGTTAGGCTGTACATTTTCTGTATTTTCCACAACTATCTTATAGGGTGTTCATCTTTCTCATTGAATGCTGTAGCGCTTGTCAAAAGTTGTCAGTTAACGTCCTCTGTCCTTTCTCGCGCTTTATATTCCCCTGTTCACGCGCCTATCCTCGCCTAATTGCGTATAATTGAATAAAAATGGGTCTCATTTAGACGCCATTGTCACAGCGACAAGTTCAAATGAGGATTTTCGCCTATCTGTAAGTTTGGTAATGAGTTCTCAACAGCTAGGTAATTGGCAGCAGGGCCAAAAGTTTTCGTATATTGTGTTTGCAGCTAATGGACGCGTAACCTTCAATTAGTTAGCAAGGGCAGAAAATTCTTTTCCATTACGACTCTTTATTAACGTTGAAAATGGGGACTAGAAGGAAAGAAGTCTGTTTTATCATCGTGTATTGTTTTTATGTAGAGTTCTCTGTCGCTACAGAATTAATTCTAGGCTAATGTGGTTAATTTTTTTACATGTCTTTCACTCGTAGGTCAGTTTGAAATAGATTTTTTTCTATGCGAAGAATTAAGTTATTTCATAGTGTCATATTTTTACATTTTCCTTTCTGCTGACAAAATAAAAAGCACGTCACTGACAAAACTGAATGCATTCATATATACCAACAATGTACAGACACTCTTTACCCTTACACACAAACACACACCCGCACAAACCTGCATTTTCACAAACAAACACTCACGCAAGATATTGTACATAACCCCTTCGACGTCCCCGAGGCATTTCACTCCTCCCTGTTAGAAATATTTTCCTGTTCCTTCCGGTGCACCTTCAGATTGCCCTCAGGGACAAACCACCCGTGGAGGCACTTGGGAACGGGCCCAGGGGCCAGGAATTCCACCCTGGCCCTCAGCGTGAAAGTAGCAGCGTCGAGGATGACCATGCAGACCTGGTTGTCGAGACCCTTCGCCCTCAGAAGAGCGGACAGGACTACTCCATCATCCTCGTTCTGAAAGGTAGAATGAACGTTACGAAAGCCTTCGAAGTAATAATAATAATAATAAGAAGAAGAAGACGAGTAAAATAAATATTACAAGGAGCTGTGAAGCCATAATGATAAGAGTAATGTTTGTATATGTATATATGCATATATATTTATATATGTACATATATATGTGTGTGTGACATAGAAATGTATATATATATATATATGTGTGTGTGTGTGTGTGTGTGTGTGTGTGTGTGTGTGTGTGTGTGTGTGTGTGTGTCACAGAAATATATAAAGTGGGAGAGAGAGAAACAGAGGAAGAAGCAGGGAATGAGAGAGCCGTTACATGGAAATGAATAAATAATGACGCAAGGGGTGATCGAGGGAACAAGAGCCATTGTTGCTACACTGCCATATTAAACTGATACAAACAAACAAATGAATAAAATATAATCTCAATTTAAAGTTACCTTTCCCAGAGGATGTGGCACGAAGACGGGCTCAGACGGATAGATGTTGTCCTCACTCCATTCCAGGTGCGTCTTGCTCACCACGTCTACCTTCACTAACTGCAATTAGGCATAAAGGTGCAATTCAAATTCAAATTCGAATTCAAAACTATATTCGGATCTTTCCTAGATAGTGAACCCAAGGGTTTTCGGGGGTCGTTATCTAGGACTAATATTTCTCGGGGGGTCATTATCTTTATGATATTTAGAGTCTTTTGTTTATGTTTTTACGGTAGTCCCCAACGGGCTTGTACTAAACACGCCGCAAAGGGTTAAAACCCTTGTACTAAACACGCCGCAAAGGGTTAAAACCCTTGTACTAAACACGGCGCAAAGGGTTAAAACCCTTGTACTAAACAAGCCGCAAAGGGTTAAAACCCTTGTACTAAACACGCCGCAAAGGGTTAAAACCCTTGTACTAAACACACCGCAAAGGGTTAAAACCCTTGTACTAAACACGCCGCAAAGGGTTAAAACCCTTGTACTAAACACGCCGCAAAGGGTTAAAACCCTTGTACTAAACACGCCGCAAAGGGTTAAAACCCTTGTACTAAACACGCCGCAAAGGGTTAAAACCCTTTGCGGTCACTATCTAGGAAAGATCCCTCTATTCATATGAATGCAATTAGTATACATATATAAATAATATAAAAATATAAGTTTTGGTAAAATAATTTATAAAAATTCTTTTAATTAGAAATGAAGGTCCAATTCATATTTACATTCAAACTCAAAACTTTATTCATACGAATACACTAGTATACATTCACAAAATATAAAAATGTGAGTATTGGTAAAATAACTTACCAAAACTTTAAATTAGACATAAAGATGCAATTAAAATTCAAAGTAAAGACATTTATTCATATGAATGCAACTAGTGTACATATACGCAAAATGTGACAATATAACCACTGGTAAAATAATTTGTCAAAACTCTTTAAATCTGACACGAAGGTACAATAAAATCAAATTACAGTAAAAAAAAAATATATATATATACGATGAAATGGATATATGTTAGGAATTTCGAAACGACGGAAATCAAAATAGAGAAAATGCATAAAAAAAATACCGTTGGAAAAGTTCATATGTGAAAATAAATTGAGAATTTTATGAATGTCCAGAGAGGGAAAAGTAAAAAAAAAAAAAAAACTTAAAAAGAATGATATCACTGAGTCCAGAGGTCAACTTCAGTCCTACTGACTCCTATCAAACTTTACCAAAAAACATAAAGAAGGAAAGATATTCTTTCTCACATAATAATAATAATAATAATAATAATAATAATAATAATAATAATAATAATAATAATAATAATAAATTAGTATTACTGAATGAAATCTAACAGCTCCAGACTTTCATTGATATCTGCCGAAGGAAAATATTAATATCTAATTTATGAACTTTATGAATTGTGGCAATCCCGTTCAGGTGTCTGAAACCCAAGCCCAGGAACATTGGCGGAGACACCAACGCCACCTATTATTTGAATTTTGCTTTACTGGTGTGTATTATTTCTTCTGTCGAGTAGGGAATTGAATATAAAAAATTCAGGCCAAGGGCCAAGCACTGGGACCTATGAGGTCATGAAGCACTGAAAGGGGAATTGAGAGTAAAAAGGTTTTAAAGGTGTATAGCAGGAGGAAGACCTCGCAGTTGCACTATGAAACAACATTGTTAGGAGAAGGTGGAGAAAAGTTAAGTATATCTTAGTTTAACCAGACCACTGAGCTGATTAACAGCTCTCCTAGGGCTGGCCCGAAGAATTAGACTTATTTTACGTGGCTAAGAACCAATTGGTTACCTAGCAACGGGACCTACAGCTTATTGTGGAATCCGAACCACATTATAGCGAGAAATGAATTTCTATCACCAGAAATAAATTCCTCTTATTCCTCATTGGCCGGTCGGAGACTCGAACTCGCGACCAACAGAGTGGTAGCTGAGAACGGAACCCGCTCTCCCAACGAGGAACTAGGAGAAGGTGGAGAGTAAGATAGAAGAAAGAGAATATGAACGAAGGTATAGTAAAAGGAATGACAGAAGTTGCGGCTAGGGGCTGAAGGGACGCTGCAAAGAACCTTAAGTAATGCCTACAGTGCACCGCATGAGGTGCACTGACGGCACTAGCCCCCTACGAGGTTCTTTGGGTAGGGGATGGGGTAATGTTTTAGCCGGTCCTGTACTGACACAGGTGGCTTTTTGCAACTCGCGTTCGCATAAGAATAAGTATAAGACGAAAAATGCGATCAATAATGTTATAACTTCAAAATAAAAATGAAGTTGTAACGTTGGTCAAAGGCAAAGTGTAGTGAGTGTTTTGACTTACCGTGCCCGGGTTCGGGTGGTCGACGTCACTGCAGATAGCGTAGAAATACTGGTAAGGTCTTCCGTTGTGTTTCTCGTAATGAATACGAGGTACCTGACAAAGGGATGGAGAGGCGATCTTAATTATTATCTGTATATGTTATGACGATTATATTTGTATTTATATATGTATATATCTATCTATCTGCTGTCTATATATATGTATACATATAAATATATATATATATATATATATATATATATATATATATATATATATATATATATATATATATGGACATGAAATTATGAAGCTGAACTTTGAAGGCATTACTGGAAAATGGTAACTAAAAATAAAACGACAACGTTAGTACACAGAGAGAGAGAGAGAGAGAGAGAGAGAGAGAGAGAGAGAGAGAAGAAGAAGAAGAAGAAGAAGAAGAAGAAGAAGAAGAAGAAGAAATAGAATCCTACATTTGTTTTATTTACCTCACAGCCAATATCGGCCAGCAACTCCGGCGTCAAGTAGATGACATTCTTCTTGAGCCATCGCCCTTGGCACTTGGTGTCAGGCAGAGTGACCAAGTTAGTGCCGACGCTGGCGTCTTTGTTCGGCCTCAGGGGGATCACCCATCTCTTGGGACGCCCTCGGAACATCCGGGCGTAGGATGGATCGTAGGATGCGTTCTGGAGGAGAGGAAAGGTATTCTGAAAATTGACCCTGTATGGGACATGTTTTCGAAAGGGAGTATCAATAAATAATTGGATTTTACACTAATTGAGACGGTTAGATTCAGATTTTCGTTCATTCTTTGATCGTCATCCGGCCACCTGATCTTTTCAGACACGGTCTAGACTCTAGTCTAGACCATGTTTCCAAGAAGACGAAAAATGACCCTATATGAAACATATTCTAAAAAGGAATTGCCAGTAAATGATTGGATATTTACACTTACTGAGGCAGTTGAATTCAAACCTTCACTCATTCTTTATTCATCACCTAGCCACGGTCTACTCTAGACCAAGACCTAAATTATTTAGGTCTTGGTCTAGACCGTTTTTCAAGCGAACCTTGCACAGGTAACTCGTTCACAGGGTCCATTAGCGGCTACTTACCTGAAGTAGAAGCCCAATAAATGTCTCCGTTACACCTAAGACTAACATATTTCCCATGGAAAAAAATAAAATAAGTAAAAAATACGCCGAAGTTTCTTCGGCGCAATCGAGTTTTCTATACAGCAGCTACAGCGTATAATCAAGGCCACCGGTATAATGCTGTATGAGTCGCGGCCCGGTGGTGGCATGTCCTATATCGTTGCCAGAGGCACGATCATGGCTAACTTAACCTTAAATAAAATTTTAAAAAATGCTGAGGCTAGAGGGCTGCAATTTGGTATGTTTGATGACTGGCGGGTGGATGATCAACATACCAATTTGCAGCCCTCTAGCCTCAGTAGTTTTTAAGCTCTGAGGACGGACAGAAAAAGTGCGGACGGACATAGAAAGCCCGCACAACAGTTTTCTTTTACAGGAAACTAAAAACCTCAGGCAATTTACCTTAAGAGCCTCGACGTACATGCAGTGGAGCATCTCGGCGTTCTTGTAGGTGGCGATGTCGAGGACGATGTGACCTCTGTCCTCGTAGGCGTTGATGGTGTGCAAGAAGAAGAACGTCTCTGTCACGTACTGGGTGGTTATCGTCGCTCCCGTGTCCCGCCGGATGACGTGGATCTTCGTCTGAAAGCGAGCTCGGTTTTACGAGAGGATCTACGGAGGGGTAATCTCGAGGCTCGGTTTATTAGGCTGTCGTTAAAATGAGGTTTGAAACACCTCGTTGGTTTTGGTTCTTATGATCAATATGTGACGTCAGTATGTTTATATATATACATATAAAGAGAGAGAGAGAGAGAGAGAGAGAGAGAGAGAGAGAGAGAGAGAGAGAGAGAGAGAGAGAGAGAGAGAGAGAGAGAGAGAGAGAGAGAGAGAGAGAGAGAGAGAGACTTTCCTAGAACATAAAATGAGGTATAAAACATCTCGTTGGTTTTGGTTCTTATGTTCAATATATGACGTCAGGGTATGTTTAATGTTTATATATATATATATATATATATATATATATATATATATATATATATATATAGAGAGAGAGAGAGAGAGAGAGAGAGAGAGAGAGAGAGAGAGAGAGAGAGAGAGAGAGAGAGAGAGAGAGACTTTCCTAGAACATAAAATAAGGTTTGAAACACCTCGTCGGTTTTGGTTCTTAAGTTCAATGTGTGGCGTCAGTGTATGGTTATGTAAATATATATATATATATATATATATATATATATATATATATATATATATATATATATATATATATATATATATATAGAGAGAGAGAGAGAGAGAGAGAGAGAGAGAGAGAGAGAGAGAGAGAGAGAGAGAGAGAGAGAGAGAGTTTCCTGGAATATAAAACTATTCTAGATGTTTTACGTATACATAGTTAGCTACCCACATTACTGAATAATAAAAGGACGAAATCTATTCGTTTTATAGAATCCTGCTTAAACTTCTAACAGCTCAATAGAGAGAGAGAGAGAGAGAGAGAGAGAGAGAGAGAGAGAGAGATCAACCCACCTCTTTTTCATACCACTGAAGGGCATCTATGAGGGCGTCCTGTTTGATGACGACCCTCAGGATTTTGGGAACGGACACCACTAGAGGCTGCTCGATGATCACCCAGTAGTTCTCGGTCATGGAGAAGGAGTGCATATAGCATGGGTTGAGACGCCATCTTGCACCCACCGAACCAACGATTTGGGCCTGGTCGAAGGGGCTCTTGATTTTACCTGGAATGGTTGGAGGAGTTAGGTATTCTCTCTCTCTCTCTCTCTCTCTCTCTCTCTCTCTCTCTCTCTCTCTCAGTCCTTAACAAAGTTGTGACAAAAAAATCAGTTTTCGGAGGCATAATTCTGAAGCCCTCTTGATTTTTAGTCCGCAGTTACTTTTGACAAGTTGTAGGCCAATAGTTATTGTCTGGGTTCATAAAGAAATTGAAAAAGTTGTTAATGAGTCTTGTAATACATTAATGCCCAAAAGCTTTTAGTATATTAAAACCTTGGACTAACCTCAGTCATAAATGTACACACTGCAAGCAAACACAAAACTAGGTCTAGGGCTGCTGACTTAAAATTATGAAATCAGAGAACAATAAACGAATTTACATTGACCTTTAACTGGCAACAAAGAGTAAAGTAACGTCGATTAAAAACTCCTCTTTGTTAAGACAATGGGAATCTAACCTCTCTTATCAGCCTTCGGATTCGGGAATTTACAGATGTGATATTTGGGGCCAAGCGGACCGACACCTTGGCCTATATTGTAGACTGTGCCATCTCTGTCGACGTGAGGGTGAGCAGTGTGGGTCAACACCGCTAGGTACTTCGTTAAGTCAACCTGATTCAAATAACGTATATACATTATTTCCGCTTTTTTTTTTTTATTAACGTGAATCTAAAACAATACTATTATTAAAGTAGTAATCTATTTTTATTAACATTAAGATTAATTGCTGATCCGTTAAGTTATCACAGCCAGAGACTGTAATGAACTTCTGATTTGGTAAAATCTGTTAATACATATTACATCAAATATTGTCACAGAATGAAACTATTAGTCTGTTGATTAATATATATATATATATATATATATATATATATATATATATATATATATATATATATATATATATATATATATATATATATATATATATGCTGTAGGTATTTATGAAGTTAATTCTGATTATCAGGGCACATAATAGAGATGATTATAGCTGAAAATCAACTCTCTCTCTCTCACCTTTTCGTGGGTATCGAGGGTATCTGGATCTACCCGGAAGATGAAGGGCGTTTCCGTAAGGGCGTAGAGACCGTCCCCATAAGGGTAGAGGCTGATTTGAGCGTTGTCTGTGAAGTGTTCTTCAAAGTCGAATTTGCTAGCAATACTGTGGGATACAAAACAAAGGTTAAAGAGAAATGAGAGAGAGAGAGAGAGAGAGAGTTCAATTTGATTATAGTCTATTTCATCCATTTGTCTTACAAACGTTGGTTTTAGGTAGATGAGGTATTCGCATAACTAGCTCGTGATTGGCTGAAATCAATGTTTCCGACAGCGTAGGCTTACTGTGATAAAGACGCAAACTATTTCTTCAGCAAGATATATCTGAATGCTTATATATGCAAAGAACCCTCACACCTTCTGATGCAGATCATAAACATGCCTTTTTATATCGACAATATTACAACACAAGCACACGGAAGAACTTGCATCAAATAGTTTACTCATATCAAACACAAACGAACGAAGGGCTTTCAATAATTATGTGTTATCTCATTGTAGGTAAATAAAAAAAAAAATCTGGCTGTAAGAGTGCGAATAAAAAATATTCTAATAATATTTTTTATTTAAATTACATGAGTAAGGTAATATTCGAAACAGCATGAAACATTGTTGCCTATGAGGCTGTCTGGGGAAGGTGAAAGGAACAGCCACTGCAACAGTGGCTAGAAGGCGGGGAATTTCAGTTAATGCATGGCAGTGGTATTGCTGTTTTCTTTTCAGAATACTTAAAATATTTACATAATTTTTTTTTCTTTAACATGCAAATAGTTATGATAGCTCAGTGACTGGGCAATTTCTGGATTGTTTTGCCAATTAACCTATCGAGCAAAACTTTGAAATCTCAATGAATTCTTGTCATCATACGGCATAAAAGGTTAGTCTAGGTTTCCTTTTAAATGTAAGGCATTGGAATGAAACTTGGATGGAATGAATAAATAATGGTTACAATAAGCGAGTAATTATGACTGATTTTAATTGAAAATGTGCTTAAAAGATGGGCAGCAAAATCAAATATCTAGTATAGGCCTATCGTTCGCTCGTCAGTACTTCGTGTTCTAGCGGTCAACACCATAAAAGTTATTTTTCCAGTTCAGGGACGCAGATGTAATTTTGGTATTATAATATATTTATTTTCATATTTATGCAATGAAGTTTTATACAGAATAAAGTTTGAATGATGAGGAAATCTTGTGATCTGAACAGTTTTAGGGCATAGGTCTACGTCTACGTGCAGTCTAGGCTTTTCCAGTGAGACCGAACATAATTAGGGAAAGTCCATCGTTCGTTTTTGTTTAATACGAGTAGACTGTTTAAACCAACACCGTCTTTCCCGTGCTTGTATAAGTTATCATCGATACAAATAGGCATGTTTATGATTTATATAAGAAAGTGCGAAGGTTCTTGTATATATAAACATTAAAAGTTTTACTGATGAAATAGTTCGAATGTTTATAATAATAAAACAACGATATCGGAAACGTTAATTTTCAGCCAATCACGAGCTACACATGCTTATTGCAACGTCGTCACCCGTGAGTGGACAGTGAGTTGAAACCACAGTGCGACTGTGATTTTTTCGTTTCTTATCTCATAAAAGTACAATGCGCAGCTTATAATTGCCAAAAATGGGCACAGGAATTCTTCAAGAGAAAATGGAATAACACGACAGGTAAACAAAGCATAAGGAAATTTATTTACCCATTATTCTGAGTGAGTCATTTATGTGTTTAATTAGCGGTAGTCCGTTTTCTTTTTTGGCATGTCCTATATTTTCAGCATATTATTATGGCAGGTAAATGCAGTGGGAATGTAAATTTTGAAATCAGAATACCATTAATATTTTATATGCTGCATAATATAGAGTAATAAATACCTAGCTCGTTATTGAAAATGCTTAGGATTAAGTAGTGTCAAGTCTCGTCATTTAAATATATTACTATGATGCATATGAACACCTACTGCATTTTTCCAGTCATTAAGAATTATCTGCAGCATGCAGGCTTGTAGGTCACTGTCTATGCCATCAATGGGTAATTTTAGACATGCAGAGGTGGAGGTAAGAATTGTTTAACAATATGCATATCATCACACGTGGTTTCTCAACGAAATTTCGAAACGTCATAACGCCGCACTCGATGAGAGTAGCTCAGGACGACGTAAACAAAACATAGAAAACGTCCTTCATTATTCAACGGAAAGTAAAAATAGCTGTATTTTTTATATGGTTTAACCATCAAATGATATGTCTCATAGATTGGCAATAGCAAAAAACGAAATTTGGTAGCCTAAACTAGACCTATGCCCTCAAACAATAGCCTACGTTTGTTAAGGTGCTATATCATTTAACCCTTTTTCTAAGAATAACTTATTTTCGAATATATAAAAATATGTTCTGTATGACAAAGGTTGTTGACTCATCATGCAAATGAGAAAATAGCCAATATGGAAGGGAACAACAGGGAAAAGAATCTTGGCCAAGCAAACGCTAGACCTATGCGTATTGATGCGACAGGTATTTTTATTACTTAAACCTACTTTAAAGAACAATCCTATTCCAAATAAGTCAAAATTACTTTCTCATGGTAGGCCTTATTTACTCTTTTCTCAAAAATGACTTTGCTAGCCTTTTTTTGTCGGTTTCTTAACAAGACGCTTTCTAGTAGTTGAGATATATACAGAAACAATATAAAATTTTTGACTGCAACTCCAATAGACCTCAGAACAGCAATATTTCGAAATATATTACACAGTAATGATTAACTTACCTGTAATAAAATAACGCATTCTTATATTAATTAAACAAGAAGTGAAAAAAACAGTGTGCTGCCTTATGGTGGTGTTTCTCCTCTACACTACCGGACTGTCATGCTGGACCGGAAGTTTCAGGTCCGGGCTTGGCAGGGAGAATAGGACATACCCACACCATGTAATTGACGCTCTGTGGTTGAAACCGACTATGGTATGCTGTTAGTCAAATTTTCTCTTTAAAATGTCTCTGCGGGACTGAAAAACTAGACCTATATACTGTATATATACCTATCTGTCTATCTATCTATATTTGCATACAGTGTGTAAACGATAAGCACACGCATGTAATTGTCATTGTTAGAATTATTTTTCGATTTTCACTTGGTTTTTGTTAACCACTTTATAAAATACTACTGTCTTCTCTTACAGCAGAAGTCTAATGTCCACAAGACACATAAAAATCGTAAATGACCTTTTATCATTCATAGCTACTTTAAACAAATGCGGTTCAGTTATCTTATTATTGATAATGACAAAAGATTCTTTAATCATAAAGAATTTCAACGCTATCTTCTCAATAATAATAATAATAATAATAATAATAATAATAATAATAATAATAATTGTAACGTTAACAAAAGTATGCTCAGTCTCACTCACTTCTGAAGGATAGTTCTGCACGGGTCGGGATGGGCGCGCGTACCGAAGTAGTTCACGACTATCCGCTGGGCTTTGGTGTCTCGCAAGTAACTTCTGCTCCGCAGGAACCTATTCTGGTAAGTCACTTTGCCTTTTTTGAAGTGGAATCTGAAATGAAAAGAAAATGATTAAGGTTTAGACCTACCTCTCTCTCTCTCTCTCTCTCTCTCTCTCTCTCTCTCTCTCTCTCTCTCTCTAATGGATTATTTTGTTGATGAAATGCCTCTTGATTCCATACAAAATGACTCGAAAGTCGAAAGAAATAATAATAATAAAAGTTTTTATAGTCTAATGCAATGTAACTGGAGAAGAATTTTGTTCGTTATAAATTACTTAAAGTTAGTAATATCAAGTTTATGGAAACCATAGCAACAAAGGAGAACTTAGTGCTACACCTACTACTACTACTACTACTACTACTACTACTACTACTACTACTAATAATAATAATAATAATAATAATAATAATAATAATAATAATAATAATAATAATAATAATAATATAGAGACAAGAATCCTACACACACTACCTGTGCAGCAGAGCTGATCCGTCGAATAAGTGATTGTACTTTTGGTCGCCGACTTTCAACCTCCCAGGGCCGTTTCTGATGAGTGTCCCTGATATCCAGTGGGGAACTTGTCCTTAAAGATGAGAGGAAAAAGCATTTAATATTTTAATAAGTGAACAAATTTCTTAATCTGGAGGGTATAAAGATATGTGGAAATCTTTGGAATCACTGCAGTTGTGGTAGGAATTGTAGACTTATAAATATCGTACCGTTGAAAAAATACAAAAATAATAACGATAATGACAATAAACTGAAACGGAACCCATGAAGAAGATGATGCATGTCTTACAGGCAGCGGGAATCAGATTTATGAAATAAAATTCAGAAAAACATCTTTGTATAGCAAGAGTGATAGACCAATCATCTCTTAGACTTACTAAGCAAGAGTGATAGACCAATCATCTCTTAGACCTACTATCTCTTACCTATCTGTTCTCCAGACAACGGCTCAGTGACCTCTTGTTCACACGACCTCAGCCAGATGGTTGCATCGCAGTTCGGGTAGTAGTTGACCCTTCCATCGTCTTCCACCGTTGGCCCTGGTTGGGATGGAATAATGCCATTTTCAACACAAAGAAGGGTATGTCATTTTCTTCGTTTAAATTCAGTTCTGTAAGCTATATTGTCTTCAGTTCACTGTTTGAATGTTTACCAATAAATATCTAATTTATTTACTGCGTCTTGTAAGAGCTGAAGTTATATATCACTGATTTTTTAAGAATCTATGAACATCTTACAAATCTGTTGCAATGCCATGCTGCAGAGACTAAGTCTACGCAAGATTTCGGCCACGTTTTCTTTAGCGATACCGAATGGTCTCTTTCAAAGAGTAACTTTGATAAAAGTTGCTTAACCAATTAAAGACTTTGAGATTCGCATATTCGGTTTAAAAAAATTGTAGAATATGGAAAACTAAAGACAATTCCTCTGTATAATATAGGGTTTGAATGAATATACATTTTCTGCAGTCATCGTAAATGCATCCAGGTCATGCGATCACATGTCAGGAGATATAAACTACAACAATTTAATAAAGGTTTTGAACGTGTGTCTTACGTTAATTCACTAAAACGAGAGACATTAAACAAACTTTAGCCAGCTCCAGTGAAGTTAGTCAATGACCCAAAACTTAGATATAATTCTGTAGTCATTTCTATCAGTGGTTTCTCCATTCCAGGCCCGTCTCTGCTGGAACCATTTACGAGGTTTCCCCTGGAGAATTTCACCGAAAAATACAATAATAACAAGGCACTATCTTTCGCCGTTGTCGCAAAACTAATTCTCATAAAAAATCGGGAAGGAGCTCATTTTAACTCAGAAGGTAAAGTATTCAGTAAGCTTTCTCGTTCCCAATCACTCTTTCTCTGACTTTTTCCTGGAAAGTTTAAGAAATATTCATAAAATAACTCGTAATGGATTTTTGTTCAACTTAGTTGAAGAAGAATGTAATTGAAAAAGCTAGTTTATACGATCACAATATTTATAGCGAATAAGTGGCAGAATAGATTATTATGCATTAAAGTAAAGTCATAGATTCCCCACTAGAATTCGTTTGTTATATACCTATGCATTCGAACATTTCGCTAATGGGCCCCCTCTGTGTTCAAATACTTAAATACATTGTGGAAAGCTTTTGTATTCATACAGATATCCACTACAACTATTTCGTAATGTCAGCCCTAATGATTTAAAACATGACGACAGACACTACCTGATGCTTGGGTTTTATCTGCCATACTCCCAGGAATAGAGCTGGCTCTCTTGTGGTGTGAGCACGTAGACCCAATTCCCAAGGAGTTATGAAGGTTTTTATTACGACAAGTTATATTTTCTTCGTTCTCGCAGAAGTAGGGATGCGAAAACTGTTTGTTGGTGCAGGTGTTGCAATGCCTGTTGTTTCTCTCTGGGCAGAAATTATCGCAATAAGACTGTGGACAGGAAGTCCCATGGGTGTTGCTTCCGATAATATTGTGATATTCGTTGCAGAGTCCTGATTCGTAAGAGTTGCTGAAATCCTGATGACCATCTGATAGGAATTCAAGTTTCTTCTGATCGGTGACGTGCACAGAGTTTCTGGCGTCGTTCCGCCAGTGAAGAGGACTTGACATGTGGCTCACAGACCTCCTGACGAAGGTGCCACTCTCCCTAGGGCGTTTGTTTTCTTTGATCGGGGTGCCACATAGACTCGAATATCCAACGGCACTGAGGGGCCGTCTGCCTCCGTATGGACTGTCATGATAACTCTTCCTGTGAGGCGAATTTCGGTTGATTTTTTGTTCCAGAGCATGTCTGAGCTGCGATATCTCTGCGCTATGGCGCTTCATTTCCTCTGTCTGAGATGAGTAAGATTTCGTTGTGCACCCGTTTCGATTTTGGGCCTTCTTGGGGCGTAACCTTACTGTCTGGTTTCCTACCATTATTTCATGCTCAGAGAGAAGCCCTTCTTCCGCCATTTCTACCGAGTTTCCACCAAGCAACTGCAACTCACAATTATTCTGAGTTGAAACTTTCTTGTCACAAGTAGTCTTACGAAGAGACGGAGCAGTGGTCATTTGCAACGTGACATTGTTCTGACCTGATACACTGATGGTGTACTCCAATTCGGGTGGGCACAAATCTTCACCGTCCATACTGGCACTCCTCTTGGGAGCTCCTATTCTGATGCTGGTTATCATGGGTCCCTGAAAAGAAGAATTTCTAGAAAGTTTTATTGTTGGCTTAGAATCATCCGATGAGGTTTCAATGACGAGGTCATTACCGTCATTGGTGGTAATGTTTCTCTTTAATTCGCCTTTACTCTCAGGCAAACGAGGTTCGATCTCCTTGACGTTAGATACAATGGAGAAATCGTACCGATTATGTGCTACGTTCTCGTCAGCGGAGATGCAATTCTGATTCGCCGTCGCCCTATTCTCATCAAAGACTGTAGCTTTATCCATGTTTTCATCTACGTTATCCAAGGCCATAGGCCTATTCCTGCTGCCATCTACGTCATCCAAAGCCATAGGCCTATTCCTGTTTCCATCCACGTCATTCTCCTCCGCAGATCCTTCTGACAAGTCAGGTTCTGTTTCGTACTGACCAGAATCCGAGCTGTCACACTGGCGGTTCCCGAAAGGAGAAATCTGACTGTCAGTAGCCATGTCTGTTACTTCGCTGAGGGCTGCGTCAGCGAGACTGATGCTCACTTCTAGATCCATCTTGACTGAAAGGAGGCTTCTCTTAATTCATGGAGCCGACGAACGAGAAGAAGAAGAGCAAGATCACGGCAACAACATTTATCTCCTCCAGAGATGAATGCCTGTCACGTTCGGGGACCGGCGGTGTTCAGTTCCCACATGCCTGTAGAAGAAACAAAAGGAGGTCAAGTTCTCTGGCAGGATATTCTAATTACACTGCAACAGATTCCTGTCATGTGAACATCGTTATAAAGCAGAAGACCAGGGATCTGTATTACAGTTAAATCTGGGTCCGTAACTCGCGGTTAACCTCTGGTTTAATGAAGTATGAAACCTAACACTGTTGGGTGAAATGAGACACTCATACTGTCACGTTATATGGTAACAACGATAAGACATTAGCAGAAAAGGTCACTTCAAAATAACTATACAATACTTTTTAGCATCAGAAGTGATCTTATACTCACTATTTCATAACTTATAGAGAAGCTACGAGGGAGATTTTTGTGGTTTGTTTTCAAGCAACAATAATATTTGAAAAAATTAAATTCAAAATATATAGCATGTGTCAATTGTCAGTCAGAATTGGTAAACCGGCATCTGTGGTATTGGAGAGCGGATTATTAAGGATGAACTTCTCTCTCTCTCTCTCTCTCTCTCTCTCTCTCTCTCTCTCTCTCTCTCTCTCTATATATATATATATATATATATATATATATATATATATATGTATATATATATATACTTATTCTTTTTTAACGTGCTTATTTCCCAGTCGTATGGGGTAAGGACGATGCCTTCTTTTTGAAGGACTTTGATTTGGCTTTGGGGTAGACTTTGTAGTCTCGATCGGCTGCCCTGCCTGTCATCGCTTAGACCCCGGTAGCGTATGTACATGTACTGTACCAGTCACCAGCACCCTATATATATATATATATATATATATATATATATATATATATATATATATATATATATATATATATATATATGTATGTATGTAGGCTATGTGTGTGTGTGTGTGAGAGAGAGAGAGAGAGAGAGAGAGAGAGAGAGAGAGAGAGAAACAGCTCATAAAAAATAATTTGTCTATGTGCAAAATTTCTGAAAAAAAAAAAGGTAATATGATTGACCCAACGCTACTGTGGACCTGTGACTTCCGATCTCACTTCCTGGTAGTCTTACCTGGCTAACAGGTTTAGTCTCATTAGCCGTCCGTCTGGCTTTTCTTGGGTAGCCGTCGTCCACCTACCTGCCTACCTACCTATATGCCTTCCCCTGCGAGCTCCATAAGCCTACCTTTCTCCCTCCCTCTCTCCTTCCCTACCACGTAGAGTCCGTCCTCAAGGTTGATGCAATAATGCTTCCTAGTTTCGTCGACGGTCTGATAACTTTAGTTGTTTGTGCTGTTTCTTTGGTTATATTGTGTTCCGTTTAATTAATTTTGGTCATATTTCGTAATGGATCGTATCTAAAACTTGAGATATAATTCACAAATAACAACAGTTTACAACAAATAAAAATGAACGTGTGTAGTTCTTAACAGAACGTTCCTTCAAGCAAGACTTGGTTAACACAAACCAGTCACTGCTCAAGGCCGTGCCACTGAGGCTGTAAGATAAGTTACCCACGGCTTCAGAACGTCAGATGAAAATTAGACACTATCTTTCTTCTTTATTTTATATATTGATAAGTTCATTATTAGGCAATTGCTCATTATTCTACAAATGAATGAAAAAGACCCTAGGATATATCTGCGTTGTCCTTTCTGGTCTGTAGTGATTCTCACAACCAAAATTACCAGAGTGGCTACTTAATCAAACAGCCTTTCATATTTTCAAGTTACTTGTGCGATAGAACTTGGCTGCACATTCTTGCCTTTAAACTTTTGGTCTCATATAATAACGACGTACAAATTGTCCAAGGAATCTGAATTCGAGATATGTTTGCTCGTGATTTTTAGATGAATGAAATTTCCGCCTGTTCAGCTGATAAAACGGAGATAATTATTCATAAAACAAAGAGCGAGAAAAGAAGATGAACAAAGGAAGGGTACATTTTAATGTGTAATTTATCCATGCACAGTACAATAATGCTTCAGCAAAGATGGACCGGCTTAACATCATGAAAGCAATGTCGTAATTTGAGTAATTTTTTAACAACGCCAAAAAAAAAAAATAATAATATAAAACAAGTCTGGAAGACAAACACGAAAAAGTTCCAAAGAAAATGCCAAAGTTCTGCGGGTTTTAAATACTTAAATGTTGAGACTGCTAGCTGCAATTAATTAACAGCGCGTGTGTTTAGCAGAGCAAAAAGGCAACAGCGCAGATTCAGAGAGCCCCATTGAACGCTTGTTTACTCAAAAATCCAATAGAGCGGCTCCAAGGCTCACGCACATTGAGCTCGCAAATTGGGGTACTGAATTGAGGAGCAGTTAGTTACTCAGCAGTAAGCCGAGAATGTATGAGGAGGCACGTGCCCGGGCACATGCTTTATCAGCAATAGGCTGCAGTAGTTCAAGTGCTTGAAGCCTATTGATAACCTTCTCTCTCTCTCTCTCTCTCTCTCTCTCTCTCTCTCTCTCTCTCTCTCTGTTACCTGGTTCAGTGCAACGTGGTCTCACAATGAGCTGATGAAAATAAAGAGTATTTGATGGTATAATCAATATAACAACAGTGGTTTCTCAGATGGCCAGTAATATACACTTACAAGCTCTGGCAAGATACATAATACGCCCTTAAATGTACGTCCTATTGGGGATTCCTATATACATATTTTTCGTTTGTTTAGTATATCGTACGTGTCAACATAAGCCGTTCACACACGCACACACATTACATATATACTGTATATATATATATATATATATATATATATATATATATATATATATATATATATATATATATATATATAAACAATTTTATCACATCACCGCCGCATTTTACGTACACGAATATTTAACTACGAATGTCGTTTAATATCTAATTTGCTCTACTTTGGAAATAATATTATTATTATTATTATTATATATATATATATATATATATATATATATATATATATATATATATATATATATATATATATATATATATATATGCATACATACATTTATATATATATATATATATATATATACTGTATATATATATATATATATATATATATATACATATATATATATATATATATAATATATATACTGACAACTAAAGTATCATTATCATTTCACGACAGTCAACCTGAATTATTAAAAAAAAAAAAAGAAATTTATACACAGAGAAAGAGTGAGAATGAAAGATTTTAGCTTATCATACTTACTGTCAGGAAGAAAAAGAAGAAGAGTCTTGAAGTTCTGAACTCGATCAATACAGGACGGAAACCGGTATAGCTTTCAGCTTGCCATGCATCCGGAAGCAAGTGTTTTTTCTATGTTTTCACCAAACGTCTTTTTTTATTGTTTTATTTTCTTGTTTACTCGGGCTATTAATGGAACATAGGAAAACTAAAGGTAATTAAGCAATTAGTGTGCTTATATAAATTTTAAACGAATTTCTATTCTGAGAAAATGTGTCAGGTATGCTTCACGTATGACCTTGAAGATGGATATTTTCTTGTGCTTTCTTTGCATATTTTATTTGAGAAATATACCGGAAGTGCCACATTTCTGAGCATGCTATATATACACTTTTATTGCAATTCGTGAATAAGAATTTGAGAGGGAGAGGGAGAGAATGATTACCTGTTGAACTGCTGATGAGTAGGGTAAAATGGAGTAGGCCAGTGCACGAAAGAAACCCGTATAGTTTACCTCTTGCCATGCATGCGGAAGGCACTTGCAGTTCTATGTTTTCACTTTGTTCCTTACTGCCTACTTCG
>NC_089750.1:67839706-67869706 GCF_040412425.1 Macrobrachium rosenbergii
AAGCATTATTTTTCTTAAGTTTCCTCTGCAAGTTTGAGCATATTTACGATATATATTTAACCAACTTACGTCATTGCCAAAGTGCATGGCCCGGTAGGCTTGTGAACGGCCCCTGACAGGCATAAAACTGTGGTCTTGACGTAACGTAATTTGGAATAATTAGCTACGAATGAGATAATCGGATGAAATAAGGTTAGTGAATGTATGTATATATATATATATATATATATATATATATATGTAATTATATATATATATATATATAATTTATATATATATATATATATATATATATATATATATATATATTATAATATATATAAATATATATGTTTATATATATATTATATATACACATATATACATACATACGTACAGTACACATATATATATATATACAGTATATATATATATATATATATATATATATATATATATATATATATATATATATATATATATATGAGTGCCTTACCCTGAGTAGGATTAGAATCTATATATACCATTATAACCTAATACATGGGTGGCATTAGACCTGTTGCGTTCAGTCGTCAAGGGCGTACCTTAGCTGTAGTTATTCCCAAGGTACAGTGGATCCGATACTGAAGATTTACTTGTGGCTTTATACACGATCGTTTGAAGAAAAGTCTTGTGTAAAATGAGATAACATTACTACAGATATATTCACAATCACACACTTTATATGTACAGTATATGGTATCTATGTGTGTGTGTGTGTGTATATGTATATAATTACGTATAATTATATATATATATATATATATATATATATATATATATACATGTTGGAACTAATCGACACACGACACGTGTTTCACATATATAAATTTCTGACTTACATCGGGATCGAACCCCGGTCTCTCAAGTGAGAGGCTGGGGCGCTAACAATTTACTCTCACAAGTCTTAAATGAAGTTTGAACCTAAATACTTCTGTATCTGAGGTTTTTCCTGGGCGAGCTACTGTCTAACACACCTGCAAATTTTACCCATTTTCCCAACCCTGTGTGGGTCAACTGGTAGCGCCCTGGCCTTTCATGTGAGAGACCAGGGTTCTATCCCGATGTGAGTCAGAAATTTATATATATGTATATATATATATATATATATATATATATATATATATATATATATATATATATATATATATATATATATATATATATATATATATATATATATATATATACATATGTGTATACAGATATATATATATATATATATATATATATATATATATATATATATATATATGATATACATATATTCGTGTATATCTATATGTATAAATATATGTGTATATTTATGTATGTGTGTATATTATAATACGGACAAACTACATATGGATAAGGTAAAAGGTTTGGCGATAATTCCAAAAACCTCACCCAATCTTCCCAACTTCCAAACACATCAAAAAGCATAAAATTATTTTACTAATTATGCTTGAAGAATGACCCCACTTCAGGCAGAAGCCACAGACCGAACAAGCAAAAGTAGGTTAAAGTAGGTCCTGGAGGCGGGGGGGGGTGGAAGGGGTGGTAAGGGGTGGAAGGAGGACACAACATATCCCCTTGAACCCTTAGAAAAGAAAAGCGGATCAGCCCGGATCCAGTGACTTTGTTCCAGTTTTCCAATTTCTTTCCTCGGTCATTTATTCATTGCTTTTGTCAGGCTGAGCTGTCAGGCTGGAAGAGCTTCTCAGGAGGCGGGGGATATGATGTACGGTTCATTCATCTTTCGTGGGCTGTGTCGTAGCAAGGCGAGAATGGTATATATATATATATATATATATATATATATATATATATATATATATATATATATATATATATATATATATATATATATATATATATATATATTTCAATGTCGATGACTTAAGTTTACATAGTGTACATAAATTAATTATGTATGCCTCTCTTACTCTTTTATATGTTTCGATGCTTATCCGAGCAAGCGAACGTTCTCATACACACTCATAATTTGTATAAATCAATTTATCTGCATGTATGCACGCACTAGACAAATATATATATATATATATATATATATATATATATATATATATATATATATATATATATATATATATATATATATATATATATATATATACTTGATTCATGAAGATATGGAAATAATGAATTTTTATTAAAGGCAAATGCCACGACTCTTCCCCTGCTTTCGAGCCAGTTGGTCTCAGTCCTTTGTAAAACCTCTCAAAGATTTAATTTTGTTTTGATAGGTCCACTAATTCTTCCACTGTGTTGGATTCCGGTGCATCTTTTCCTTATATATAATCCCCACCATCAGTGATATGTCATCTGTCAATTATACGAGCTCTCTTGTAACCGTACTTTTGTTTTTCATCAGCCTGCTAGTAAAGGACCGTGTGTCGAAGGGCCTAGCAACCACTCCGTTGATTCACTTTTCACTCGTGGCATTTGCCTTTACATATATATATATATATATATATATATATATATATATATATATATATATATATATATATATATATATATATATATATATATATATATATATGTATGTGTGTGTATATGTATATATATGTATATATACATATACATATACATATATATAATTATACATATATATAAAACAAGCAGCATACATATCCTAGAGAATAACGAAAAGTCTACTCAACATGGCCTTGTTTATTTTATTTCCGAATGCCAACTTCTCGGAGCCAAATACCGTTTTCGATGCTAAATTCGACATGAAACGTGAAAATTAATGCAAAGACAATTAAAATAAAAAGAAAGGCCATACAGCAGAATAAACGTGAAGGCGTAAAAGTCAGTACCATCACATGGCTAAATAGGCATCCATTTTGACATCTAAGCTGTGACCATCAAAATAACAAATAGATATTTATATACTTTAATGACTAGTGTCTTAGCCTAACTGTCTCAATAAATATTCGATTTTTTATGTAATTGTATTAACTTTGTCTTATTTTTTATTATGTTATTTTTTTTAAGTTTTCATTTTGATTTATCTTAGCTTTAATTGTCTCGCCTCTACCCTTTAAAGTTTTCATTTTGATTACTGTCAGCTTTAGTTTTCATATCTCTACCCTATAATGTTTTCATTTTGATTTATCTTGGCATTAATTGTTAAATCTCTCCCCTATTTAGTTCGGAAACAAAAGGGATTTGATATCAAAAATCGTTAGCATTCGAAAACAATTGAAATGGTGCGTAGACTTCTGTTTATTCTCCTCTCATTATACGCAGACAGCTTTTGGAAGCAAAATCCCGAGATGTATACTAGTATTGCACCAGCCCCGGTCTTTTTGCCATACCCCTAGGTTAGGTTCGGTTAGGTTGGATGGTTAGGTACGCAAGAATTTGGGTGTGGGAAACATAGTGAGATTATTTTCAAGAAAATTCTATGGTTAGTTTTTAAGATATGGCGTTCCGCTTTTTCAGGGAAAGGTCCCGGTACTCGGTTACATCTCGGGGAAATGCCTTCCTGAACCCCAAACTTGATTTCATGACAGAATAATAATATAACCTTCTGCATTATATTACATATGAGTAATCTATGAGAGATCTCGCATCCTCGAGTATATTTCGTTTTGTAAGAAATGAACGTCACACAAGTAGGCGATCAACTTGCATAAGCGACATTATTTGAATCGGGGTCCATTTAAGAACGATTCCAATGCTTGGTTCTCGACGAGAGACGATATTCATCGCTCTTATATAACCGCGATTGTGCGTCATGTTTTGTAAACTTTCAACAGCAACGTTTCGTAAACACACGCGCGGACTCAGGCGCAAATTGCCAATTCGTTATGATTCATATTTTGCCAGCGTAACAGCTGATCCGCTTTGTATGACATTTACTTTCATTTATTATTCTCTTTTTTTTTAATCTTTTTATATATCTGTAAAAAATCCGGCGAACTTAATTCAAGGAAATAACATATTCCGTCATGATGGCATATACTATTTGTATATATATACAGTATATATGTGTGTGTGTATAAATACACATGCATATATATAACATATATATGTATGTATGTAAATATCTGACTCACATCAAGATCGAACACAGGTCTTATTTGACAGACCTGGGTTCGATCCTGATGTGAGTCAGAAATTTATTTCTGTTCCACACCTAATTGTGTGTTGATATGTATGTATGTCTATATGTATATAGAGTTCTGTCCTTGCTATGATAAGCAAGAAAAAAATATATATATGTGGCTGTATATATTTTTATACATACATACACATATGTACTGTATGTATAAAAAGTTCTGTTCTCGCTATGATGAGTCTCGGCTATTTTTTGTATTTCTTTCCCTTTATTGGACCTACAGAAGCCGAGTCACGATTCGCCTCCACCGCGGAACAAACAACACTCAACGCTGGTCGTTACACGATGTCACTTACCTTATCAATCACGAAATGAGATGCGAGTGCTGGTGGTGGCAGCCTGTTCACTCGGGGAAGGCTCCCACTAGAATGTGGACGATCTCCCGCCTCCACCTTTGTATATAGGTCTGGAAGACCTGGGGGTCACGTGACCGAGGTCTTCCTTTGCACGCGACAGACTCATTTCCTTCGCGGGGGATTTTCTTGACGCGTGGAGATAAAAATAAAAAAAAAAAGGATATCAAGCCACGGAGGAGAAGTAGAAAAATAGAAATGGGCAGAATGAACAAGAAATGTAAGAAAAATGACAAAACAGGTGATGAGACAGCATGAAAGTATAGCGAATATTCAAGAAAATAAAAAAAAAGGTTGGGACCCGTGAGGTCAAAAGGCTATAAAAAGAGGAAGCAGTAAAAAGGAAACTGGAAAACAAATAGAAAATAACGAAAGAGAAACTGCAAAAAATCTCAGGATGATTAGAGTGGACTGTCTCTCTATTTCTGGATGCTTAATCGTACCAGGTTCTACATTTTTACTCGTTTTTGCACCAAGTGGTGGCCAAATAACCAGTCTTCTCAAACCTTAGGCAGCGCAATGGTCTCCTTACAATGGCCATAATTAAATGGGGCTTTTCTTTATGCCCAACAGCCTCTGTACCTTGGCATTCTACAGTCTTGGCTTTGAGTTCACCCGAGTTTACTCCAGAACTTCTAAGTGTTTCATTTTTAGATTTCTGTAAAAGAAAACTATTGTGCCGACTTTGTTTGTCCGTCCGCACTTTTTCTGTCCGCCCTCAGACCTTAAAAACTACTAAGGCTATAGGGCTGCAAATTGGAATGTTGATCATCCACCCTCCAATCATCAAACATACCAAATTGCAACCCTCTAGCCTCAGTAGTCTTTATTTTATTTAAGGTTAAAGTTAGCCATAATCGTGCGTCTGTCAGCGCTATAGGGCAGGCCACTACCGGGCCATGGTTAAAGTTTCGTGGGCCGCGGCTCATACAGCATTATACCGAAACCACCGAAGGATAGATCTATTTTTGGTTTCCTTGATTATACGATGTACAGGAAACTCGATTTCGGCGCAGTTTTTACTTGTTTTATTCTCTTATAAATATGACTTCTGGTCTGATAACTATCACCTTTTCCACATCCGAAAAGTTAAGTATACCTTAGTTTTACCAGACCACTGAGCTGATTAACAGCTCTCCTAGAGAGGGCTGGCCCGAAGGATTACACTTATTTTACGTGGCTGAGAACCAATTGGTTACTTAGCAACGGGACCTACAGCTTATTGTGGAATCCGAACCACATTATAGCGAGAAATGAATTTCTATCACCAGAAATAAATTCCTCTAACGCTTCATCAGCCGGCCGGAGACTCGAACTCGGGCCTATCCGAATAATCTAAATGACTGGTAGTCATCTTTTCCTGTCCCATTATTGTTTCTCATTTTACGTATCTTCTGAGAAAAGTCATTTATTCCTTATGGTGAAGAAGAGTCTAACGCCATGATTCGGCAACAAAACTGCTAAAATAAGTTGGCAACGAAAGTAACAGTCGCATCAGAACAACAGTAACAACAAAGATGCGAGGTAATGAGAGCAACAATGCTTGAAACCCGAACAAAAATACAACAGGACAGAACGCAAAAGAAGAATTTGACTTGAAAGCAACCATTGTGAATTCATCACCAACTTCTAGGCCCAACGAAGAAGAAGAAGAAAACAAAAGCGAGAAAAGATAACGAGGGGAAGAGACGGCATAAAGAAGAGGAACGCAAGCAACGCAGAATAGGCCGAGCGAAGAGGAAAAGAATACAAAAGCGAGAAATGATAAAGACAGGGAAGAGACGATATAATGAAGAAGACCTCAAGCAAAATAAAAAATAGGCCAAGCGAAGAGGCAGGAGAAGACATAAGCAAGAAAAGATAACGACGGAGAAGAGAAGACATAAAGAAGACGAAGAAGAAGAACAACGCAAGCACAAAAAAAAAAAATGTTCCTGGACGCTCAAATATATAAGCGGGGGCAGCGATCGAAATCTATTTTGTCTTCGATCGTGAATGATAAATGGAATGGTAATTGCGGCTGACATCATCCATATTCCAGTGAATAGCTCTGTCCCGGTCTCTTTTCATTTGCTATTCAACCGCCGGAGCATCCGACTATTGGTTAATTGCTAGTTCGTTAAGGTGACGTATCCAGTTGCCTGTTCGTTAAGGGCTCGTCTTGCAAGCACTTTGGAGAAGTCAAGGTTATCGAAGTGGTAAGTGGTTACGGGCGTAGCGTTGGGACAGAAAGGGGTGTCGCCATGAGAACAGGTACGGGCGTAACCTGGAGACGGCATATGGGTTGAGCTATTGAGCAGTTTCTAGGTATTACCGTAGTACACGTATGGAAATTGCCCGATTGCCGCAGTAAAATACGGGTATTGCCGTCTAGTTACATTCTAAGCGTATCACTTCTTCATTGACTCTCTTTAGAAGTCTTATACTTTCCCAGGAGTTAGACGCTGTCATCCCCCCCCGACCACCCCTTCTATCCATCCCCTATCCCGCCCCCCCGCCCCCGCCTCCAGTAGGCCTATGAGAGAAATACAGTATATACTTTTGAGAGAAAGAATAACTTTATAAATACCTCCCTATGCGCCTACGCAAATACTCGAAAATTTAAAATGGCCGAAATTCATTAATACAGTCCCTCATTTACCCTCATTTCTCCATTACTTCTGCTGTAACGACAAAATAAACTATAATGATGGCGGTTCAGTAAATTAAAACCATGTTATCGAAATGCAATTATAATCAATGAGCAAGAGGGAATTGCGTCCAGGAAACTTATATAACTCTAGTTAATTACATAATAGCTGAATGGTCATTTCAATTAGCAATTATATCGAGATTATGCTAGTTGAAATACATCAGGAGGTTAATAATAAAAATAATATATTATTATTATTATTATTATTATTATTATTATTATTATTATTATTATTATTTCTGTACTATGTACGTCTTGTACGCCAACACCACAGGATTTTTATAGTAGATTAACCTCTTTAACAATCAAACGGGGAGTAAGGTTACGTACGCTTCGGCTTGTATAATAATAATAATAATAATAATAATAATAATAATAATAATAATAATAATAATAATAATAATAATAATAATAATATATGAAGGGAGTAGACCTCTTTTAAGCAGGTGCTGTTAAAAAGAATAGCAGCGTCAATGGAATTGAATTTACACAAGATCTTTTAATTTCTTCTTAAAATTCTCTTTTCTTCAAGGCTGATATTTGCTAAGAGCTGGCCGATGCACATAATAATAATAATAATAATAATAATAATAATAATAATAATAATAATAATAATAATAATAATGAGGAGGAGGAGGAGGAGAAGAAGAAGAAGTATTTCTGAAGGTAATTAAATCCTTCTTCAAGGCTGATATTTGCTAAGGGCTGACCGATGTACATAATAATAATAATAATAATAATAATAATAATAATAATAATAATAATAATAATAATAATAATAATGAGAGGAGAAGAGGAAGTATTGCTTAAGGTAATTAAATACTTACTCCTCTCAATTTTTCATTTTAGAAATCTTACGTCACATCATTACGGAATGACTTGAACCTAGAACTTCCACAGACACGATCATTTCTCTTCGTTGAAGCAGTTCTTTTCATATTTACGACGAGATTATGATATCGGAATCTGTACAGATAATAAAAATATAATTTAATTGCACAACAAGCGGCTGATTCAGAGAATTATTACGTATTTAATAAAAAAAGTGGGGCAATAATTCCAGAGCACAAAGATTAAGACCGAGAGTAGTTCTGCCTATCTCATTTTATATGTATATATATATATATATATATATATATATATATATATATATATATATATATATATATATATATTTATATATATATACTGTATATGTATATATATATATATATATATATATATATATATATATATATATATATATATATATATATATATATATATATATATATATATATATATACTGTATATATATATATCCTTAACAACAAACATTTAGAATTATTTCTTGATGCTTGTTTCTCACCCAATGAAATTGTCTACAGGCCTCAGCCCTCAGCGTGATGTCTCTTCTTATAAATTCATAATTGCTCACAGTTCAGTTTCAGTGTCCGAACAAATAATAAGTACATTCGGTGAAGTTCCAGCAAGAAACTTTGAAAACAAAAAATGTCTCGGATTTTCTTAACTCTTGAAAGAACCAAAGTTATTCCCTTTCTTCCATCTTACTTTCCACCCTCTCCTAACAACTGATTCATAGTGCAACTGCGAGGTTTTCCTCCTGTTACACCTTTCAAACACTTGACCGTCAATTTCCATTTCAGCGCTGAATGGCCTTACAGGTCCCAGTGCTTGGCCTTTGGCCTAAACTCTATGTTCAATTCAGTTCAGTAGAAAGCATCGTACTCTATAACAATTATGTTTATGAGGATATTCGCGCAACAGCGTACACTATATACGCGTCCCTTATGACAACTACCCCCTGTTAATCCAGGCCCTTCAGATATACTCAGTTTATCTGAAGGACCTTGCTATTAATGATGACCACGCATGACCTCTGAGGGTCGTCTGAAGGTCTCCTAGCAACGTGTACAGTCTTGTTAGTCCATCTGACGTACGCCCTTATAATGTCGAGCCGGGACGATGAGCCCATATTGATCAGTGACTATTATAGTATATCTGCTCGCCCCACGTCACCAGCGCCGAAGGTATCACACAAGTGATATATTTGAATGGATTTTATTTTACGTATATTTTCTTTCGTCTGTTGTATCTATTTATTCTTCTTTTTTCGTTTTTGCTTTTATTCGCGTATTTTATTTTTTCATACGTTGGCCTCAGTTTGATGACCACAGAAATTGTGGCGAGTGTTATATCTGAATGCATTTTATTTTACGTATTTTCTTTCGTCTGCTTTATTTATTTACTCTTTTTTTTTTTTTTTTTTGCTTTTCTTGACATATTTTTCTCTACGTGTTTTCACTCTGGTCATCCTTTCTCCTCTCTTTTTTCATACATTGGCCTCGGCGTCGATGACCATAGAAGTTGCAACACCTGTGTATATCCATCAATCAATCAATCAAGCCGTCAATCTCACACTGGCATTCTATTCTCGGGGAGAAAACTCAACAAGTTAAGGGGTATCTGGATTATTCCGCACAAATAAAGCACTTTTCAAAAAGTTAAGTATACTTTAGTTTAACCAGACCACTGAGCTGATTAACAGCTCTCTTAGGGCTGGCCCGAAGGATTAGATTTATTTTACGTGGCTAAGAACCAACTGGTTACCTAGCAACGGAACCTACAGCTGATTGTGGAATCCGAACCACATTATAGCGAGGAATGAATTTCTATCACCAGAAATAAATTCCTCTTATTCTTCATTGGCCGGTCTGAGAATCGAACGCGGGGCCAACAGAGAGCTAGCTGAGAACGGTACCCACCCGTCCAATGAGGAACTTCAAGCACTTTTCAGCTAATAATAATAATAATAATAATAATAATAATAATAATAATAATAATAATAATAATAATAATAACTGCTTACTATTATTCACATTTTATCTAATCTTCTATCTCTGTTTTATTGCTATCTCTAATTTTTTGACAGCTATGGCTCTGAAGTACGTGATCATATTGCTTGGTCTTATAAAATGAGTTGTTATTACTTTCCTGAGAATTCAAATGTTCGTAGATAATCATAAACAGAATAACTTATCAGTAAGAGTTATTTTCCTTTATACTTTCATGATGGATAGACAGATATATAGACAAATTGATGGATGGGTAGACAGATAGATAGATAGATAGACTGTTAACTAACACGCCGCATCATTCCATTGCAATTGCTGCATCTGCAATCGTTTTTCACGCGAGTTTTAATTTTCAATTACAGTGACGTCATTTTTGCTATTGCTATCATCTCTACAGTCTCGATAGCTTCATAATCCCAAATGTCAGTTTTTAATTAAAGTGCCATTATTTTTACAATTAAAGAGACGCTATTGTCCTTGTCACCACAGTCTCGACAACTCCGTAACCCCAGCGCCACTATTATCATCATCACCATCAAGGCAATTGTGATTTTTCCTCCGTCTTCTTCTTCTCCTTCTCCTTCTTCTTCTTATTCTTCTTCTTCTTCTTCTTCTTCTTCTTCCTAAGGCGCAAAACAAGCGCCATGTCTTTCCAATGGAAGCGAAACTCTCCAAGCTGCGCAATTGGATACGAAAAAGTCGAGTTATCGCGCAAGCAATCTCCCTTAGCCATCGGTATCTCGTTGTAGTTAACAATCCCGCGTACCCAGAGGAGCTTTTGGAAGCACTAACATATCCCATATCCCATGGCTGGGTCCGCGGGTACTTATATGGCTATCCGGTATCCCGAATTCGGATAGCTGTAGAAACCGTTCCAGTTAGCTAGCCATAGAGTGACTGACAACATTTTTTTTTTTATTCCCTGTCACGTCGACTTGTATTGAGCAGATGCTGCGACGTTGGTTTGGTCAGATGAAGGTTAAATGCTCTCAATATGGCTATTCAATTTTCAGACATCCGACGTTCCTCTTGGTATAAATGATCAGAGCACAATTAGCGATCGAACTGATCTCAGTTTCAAGCATTCTCTATGAATTCAGCTTGATGAGATCAACTGCAGTGTTTCTGTTACAAAAACATGCAACATTTTCACTCGGCGGTGCGTTTTTCCAAATTTCAACCAGTTTCTTCCGTGTAAGACTAATTATAGGCATTACATTTTACTACACATACGCAAGGGGTGGAATCGTCACCAGAATTTTCACATTTATATCACGGTAAGTAGCTTCTAATGGTGGTGTAGAAATGAAATCCAAGCAGTCATTTATCTCGTAGGAAATTTCTTCAGTGATTCAGCATAGAAGGTCTCTTGTGATCACATAGATCATCTTCATTGCGGAACTTTCATAGATCTGTAAACCGACATGTTCAAACCAAGCGAGAAATATGGACGCAAATTAGTGCCATTGTAATGTAAGATATTTAATCAAACAGGTCACTCATTCAAGGCATTCCTACCTAAATTTATTTTTCCGCCGATTGCCAAATTGTTCATTACGGATTCGCTCATATTCCTCTTTCTCCAGAATAATTGGGATTCATAATATCTTCCTGGAGATATTTTGAATTGTATTTAAGTCCTCTAAGGACACATAGGCTTTTTTTCTCCTCAACTTTTTAAGACAGCTTCATTTCCTTCAAGTCATCAGAGGTCTAATCTTTCATTTCTTTCCGGCTTCCTCGTCTCACTAAAAATAAAAAAATAAAACGCTCCAATAGAAACAAAAGAAGCAATGAAAACGATGTAAGCAAAACAAACAAACAAATGAAAGGAGACAAAAGAGTAAAAAAAAAAAAGAAAGCAGATTAAGGCACAATAAAGGGATAACAGGCAGACCGAAAATCCACAGTGGCAGCAAGAGGAGACAGCAGGAATAAATGAATTTGTGAAAGAGAGAGAGAGAGAGAGAGAGAGAGAGAGAGAGAGAGAGAGAGAGAGAGGGCATGAATAAATGGATCTGTGACACATACAGAGAGAAAGAGAGAGATAGAATGAATAAATGAATTTGTGTGAGAGAGAGAGAGAGAGAGAGAGAGAGAGAGAGAGAGAGAGAGAGAGAGAGAGAGATGGAAGACGGAATATCGAATTGCGTCGATAACCCGGAGATTAATCCTTCCTCCCACGTGTCTCGTCGACCACGTGGACCCAGAGCCTCCTAGACCACGAAAATCGTGCTTTCAAGCGCTTGCCCATGACGAGCCTCACGCGACCAGGATCAAGGATGATTCCATTGCCCAGTTGTAATTCGTTATAAACGAGTTTGCGGGTGTTATTCAGGCTGTCATTGCTGATATGATCTCTCTCTCTCTCTCTCTCTCTGATTCCTTTATCTGTCTATCTATCTATCTATCTATCTATCTTTCTATCTGCTGATCTGAGGTGTCCGTTAGCCTTGTTATTGCGACGCTGATCTACAGAATCCAATCAGTCATTATACTGAACTTGCAAATTGGGTCTAGTTTTTCGTAAGAGCATTCATGAATTTCTTAAAATTATTCTTCTACTATTCACACTTCTATTATGAAGCGAATTATTTTTCTCTTTTTCCTGATGGAACTGATCCTAGCCGTAACTAGGCTGCTTCTTTTTTACACTGTTTCTCTTCGAAGATGACACGAATTGCGAGCATGACCGTAGTCGTTGTGACGCCATTTTACATCAATGCATTAATCAAGGTTGGTAAATATGAACATTGTAATCAGCCATACGATATATCGTAGTTGCCTTTATAATGAAATTGCATTGTCCTGTTTCAACCTAGTTCATGACGAAACTGACCGGAAACGCCAAAATTAGGGGCAGCCGTAAGTTCCAATAATCCTTGCTTGTAAGAAATACAGTAAATTAGAGCAATTTCAGTAGTCTAGGAGCAGAACCTCAGAAACTGATACCAAAGATTAATGGTGATAGTCTTCATCATAATGAGAATGAAGGCAAAGATGATGGATTAGATGAACGAAGATATTAATGCCTTCGGTTATAGCAACACGGTTATAGGAGTATGGAGAAGAACTTATGATGATGTTGGTGATGATCCCGAAAACACCAGACATGCTTCCACTCAAATTTTGTCATATCAGGCCCATTAGTTACAGAGACCGAGATTTTTGGAAGATCCCACCCTATTTGCACTGTATCTGATCCTAATCTGAACAATCTATACTCATTTATTCACGAACACTTTGTGACAAGTTTTGTTGTTTTTGACCTAGTGGTTCTGGATAATTAAAAAATAGGAAAAGTTTACCTCAAAGGTACATACATACATACATACATACATACATACATACATACATACATACATACATACATACATACATACATACAGAGGGCCGATAAACTTTGAACTAAAATATTCACTTGAGCTTTCAGTTCAGCATAGACGAGCTCAAAATATTAGGTTTCTAGTTCTAGACTAAACACAAAGCTCGTCAGATATACGAGTGTGAGGTTTTGCTTACAATCTTGAATTTCTTTCCGATATTTGGAGAGTCGATGGACGAGGCATTGTTTATTTAATCATTCATTTGCTTACCTATTATGTTAATTTCGAACGTGTCTTTCAGATTCATTATCTAAAGAAATCTGCTCATAATTTAGCTAGGAAAACTGCCAAATGATGGACGTTTTTTAGCACAGAGAGGCGACTGCAAGCATACATTAGCGACTGCGCTTTCATGCCTGTCACGGAATGAAACCGCGCATGCGTAGCCACGTAGTCACGTATTCAGTCAGTAAAATCTTATAATATCAGACGAATGAAATGGATATCGGTAATTACAGAGTAAATTTAAAAAATAAAATGACAGTACTGAACCGGATCATTCCTCACAGGTAAAAATAAAATTCTAAAAAAAAAAAAAAAAACTTAAATGTGATCTAATACCCAGACTGAAAACCGCAGAAGGTCAATTAAGAGTGGATCTCTCGCAGTGAGATTAATTGGACGTCATCGAGATGAGAAGCAACAATGACGCAACCTTGCGTCAGGTTACGTAGGTGAACGTGTCAGCGGCCACGAACTGCAGATGCGTCCAAGAAGCCTCTCGCGACCGCCGGAACCCTATGCCTAAGAAGAAGAGGAAGAAGGAGAAGAAGAAGAAGAAGCCGTGTTATGCCGAGTGTCTGTGCTCCATTTATGCATAAACTACGACCGGATGATGCAATGTATCACCAACACCGTGGCAAGTTTACGTCAGTTGCCCGTGAGAAGTTTGAGGGCATTTCAATTATCTCGTTTCAAGAAATGGTTTTACCTTAAAAGTCTTCCCATGCCTTCATTCAGCTCAGCTTTATTTTGACATGGTGACTTGGGTGTTATTAATCTAATTAACCCTTTCCTTACTCGGTTTTATTTTCACTTAGTGAACTGGATGTTGTCGATTCACGTAACTCTTCGCCATGAACAATGCACCTGTTCAAAAAAGAAAAATCTTTCAGAAATGGGAGGAAGATTATTTAAACAAATAAATTCTTATTTTATTAATCGTTCATTTGGTAGCTTGTAATTTTAGTTATTGTTAACATAAGTAGCTTAATAAAGAGGTTATTAATGTGTAGTGATACAGTATCTTTGCTAAGGTGATAATATTTCAATAGCTACAATTTTTTTTTTTTTAGCAAACGTATCGATAACTAACCAGTTAAGAAAGCAATTTTTGTCAAGACTCTCGGCGAAATATAAGTAGACATCTAGACAGATATGGATAGATAGATATCTGTATGCATAAGTGTATAGATACATATATTCTCATTTCATTCACTCTCTTAAATATATCATATGAATTAAACCGTTTGTTAATTATACTATATGTTTATGCCAGACAGACAGACTCACTAACCATTTTCTATGCTATTTCTACGCATTTTTTTTTCTATATCGAACACCGTTCGTACCCAACATTCTATCATGAGCGCTGATTTATTTTTCGTTTTCTTTTTCTTTCTCTTTTTTTTTTGCATTCAATGAATCTCTCCCTTTTTTTATGCTCATGTGAATCACTAATCACCAGTTGCTTGGCGACGGAGAAAACAGAAAAGACAGTGACACGAGATATGACGAGAACGTCATTGACTGTATATTTAAGCTCCGCCCTCCTGATATCATCGTTGGCATTAACGAGAGCTTTTTATTTTTTGGTTTTGATATATATATATATATATATATATATATATATATATATATATATATATATATATATATATATATATATATGAAATATTATTGTCCAAGGAACTTTTAGATATGTTAAATACCCATCTATACTTATAATTTACAAATTTTTTCCTCCATTAATAAGCGTTTTATTAAGAGAGCAAAGCATATAAACCTTTTATTCAGTGAAATCGGTATGAACAAAACAAAAAAAAAAGATCGGTAGGCAAATTTAATGTGGTTTAAGTATGCCAGTTACTAAAGATATTACTGTGAATTCATATTTCTATGACCCAGCGTAAGGAAGTAATTTAAACAACTTTCAGTTATTTCAATTGTATCTAATTTAATATATTCATGTAAACGCCATCTATTGGCAACATCACGAACAAGATTTAGCTCCTCCCCTTTCCGTACGCTAAAGATTTCTCGGTTGATATAAACAAATAAGCCACGGTACTTGGAGGCCAAGTTACAAATTGGTTGTACAGTTCTCTGATCAGCGACTTCGAGGAAGATCAGAGATTGAATGTGATATTTTTGCATATCAACGTGCCTAAGATAACTAACGCCTAGTTTAAGCCTATAGTTCGTCAACAAGAATCGGAAAATCACTTTTGACGAGAGAGGAACACAGCAGACATGATAAAGGTTAGTCTGACCATATAGTTTCTTTTAAGTGCTGTTTAAAACTGGGAGTTTTCTGCAGTGAATAAGTTTGAGCACAGTTGAATAACAAAGACATTCTGTTTAAATAAACAAAGAGCAAATAATTGTGCTCACGTAGGAAATTTTTTTTTTTCTTACTTACCATTTACTGAATCACTGAAATGTGACCTGTGCTGGAAATATTTTTCCGGTGTGTATATACAGTATATATATATATATATATATATATATATATATATATATATATATATATATATATATATATATACACACACAAATAAATACATGGTCATTATTAGCCATACATGCTTATATTAACATTCAGCATGCGCGATATGCATTGGCGCATTTGTGTAATACATATGTGAATATTATAATTAATAAAGAATCATAAATACTATAACCTGTATAAACTGCGAAAGTCTGTGCATATATACGTCATCATAATACTGGTATTTTTTGTAGTATAAACAGAAAAATAAAGCATATCTTGCTGTTAAGATACGCAGCGATATAAATTAACCGTAACTGCATGAATGTCGTAAATGTGCATAGTATATGTGCACGTTTGAAAGCAGCGGTTGTATTGCATACACTATATATGTTTGTGTGCAAGTGCTTTTTTTAGTTTTCTGTTAAAGAAAACTATTGTGCCGGCTTTGTCTGTTTGTCCTTACTTTTTCTGTCCACCCTCAGATCTTAAAAACTACTGAGGCTAAATGGCTGCAAATTGGTATGTTGATCATCCACCCTCCAATCATCAAACACACCTAATTGCAACCCTCTAGCCTCAGTAGTTTTTATTTTATTAAAGGTTAAAGAGCCATAATCGTACTTCTGGCACAGATATAGGTACCAACAACACAGGCCACCACCGGACCGTGGCTGTCCGCAGCTAAGAATTTCATGGGCCGTGGCTGAAGCCACCACCGTACCGTGACTGAGTTTCATGGGGCGCGGCTGAAAGTTTCATACAGCATTCATACAGCATTATATGCTGTACAGAAAACTAGATTGCGCCGAAAAAAACTTCGGCACATTTTTTACTTGTTTTTATGAGTATGAATGTTCATGTGCAGATGTTTAAGATTTATTCAGTTACGTAAAGGAAGAAATGAACCATTTGGCGCACACATTTGTGAGCACTTAAAATAAGGTGTAATAAATACGTAGAGATATTGTTCCATTCAATAACTAAATCGGTCGTAATGACTGAATTTTGGTGTGCAAGTGTTTTAAGATATATTCAGCTACCTAAAGAAATAAATGAACCATTATGTGCGCACTCGTGTGAGCAATTAAAATAAGGCGTGATAAGTCCGTAGAGTATTTGCTCCAATCGCGGATTAAATCATTTGCAATAACTGAATTTCCAAATATCACATAACTGTAAACTTCCATCTTGCCTTATAACACATAGGGTACATTTCGAAGATTTTGCAAGCTTAGTTAACATTTCTTCTGACATTCACCTAAAGGGAATTCCAGTCGATATGTTTTCAATTTCTTTGGCAGCACTTCAGTTTTTGCTAAAATAAGCTGGCATGCGAATTGTGTGCAGAAGTCACTAGTCTCATCGATTGTAGATTCTTCGTGTGTCATTATTTAGTTTTTATGGCTTTTTTTTTCTTTTGCAAAGAGAAGTTGATGGGAAAAAACCTTGATGATGTCTATTCAGAATGTGTTCTGCTGGTAAAATGATTGCTATTCCAACTTCCTATTTATGAAACGCAGTATGTACGTGGCCTATACAGTATATATGTGCAGATGTGAGAAGGCATGTATCTGCATATAAAGAAAAATTTAGATAGGAATACAGAACATATTCAGATTCTTATGTAGCATGCATTCACGCACGCACGCGCAACACACATACACAAGCATATGTATATACAGTACATTAACTTTATCACATACACAATTGTTCTGTGCATTAGTAGAATTATTAACAGGACCTCATTCAAACTTGATGGTATCTAGTGGAGGTATTTATTCAGAAAAAGTTACAAGCTTCCTTGGACAAACAGTCCTCATTATCAAGTATCATTGTACGGATACTTGGTAATGAGGACTGTTTGTCCAAGAAAGCTTGTAACTTTTTCTGAATAAATATCTCCACTAGATACCACCCAGTCTGAATGAGGTCCTGTTAGTATGTATGTATATATACATACATATATATATATATATATATATATATATATATATATATATATATATATATATATATATATATATATGTGTGTGTGTGTGTGTGTGTGTGTGTGTGTGTATTGATAGATAGATAGATACTTAGATAGACAGACAGACAGACAGCTAGATACCACTGGAAGAGCAAAAAGGTACAGAAATACCACGAAGTAACTGGTTTCTCCCTCTCTCCAATTTGAAAACCTGACAGAATGTAGAAGACAAAGGATTAGGAGGTGGAGGAGGAGGAGGGGGAAGAGGGAGAGACCCTCAGATCTCCTCCATCTACGACCCCTCCCAGGAGCCCACCCTCCCCTCCGTGGCCGTGGTCGAAGACGAGGACGACGACGACGACGAATACATAGATACGGACACGGGAAAGGTGGTCAAGAGGCCCAAGCCTTGTTGCGGATGCGTAAGTTCTGAAGACGAATTTCCTTGTCTTCGCGAGCTCCTTCGTTGAGTTTTATAGTTTAAGACTCATTTTAGGATTTATATTGTTTCTTTAAATTATTTGCGTTTTCGTAACGTAATTTGTGTCATGCCTTTTTCCTAATTTGCATGTTGATATCGCAATTCAAGTAGTTTTTTCATATCTTGCACGGTTCGTTTCATATTTCATCTAGTTCGTTTTAATAGTTACATGGTTTATTGTATTGTACAATTTACATGACTGGTATCAAAGCTACATGGTTCATTTCATATTTTATTTAGTTCATTTTATTAGTTACATGATTTTTTTTATATTTCCATGGTTCGTTTCACAATTTGTACGGCAAGTATCATAGCTACTTGGTCCATTTCATATTTTGATTATTCATTTTATTATTCACATGGTTTATTGCTTTTTCAATTATTCATTTCACAATTTACATGATGGGTACTATAGCTACATTGTTCATTTCATATTTTAATTAGTTAATTTTATTAGTTTCATTGTTTTTTTGTATATTTTCACGGTTCGTTTTATGGTAGTATCATACCTTCATGGTTCATTTCATATTTTAATTAGTTCGTTTTATTACTCACATGATTTATTGTATTTCCAAAAGTTCATTTTACAGTTTGCATGACTTATATCATTGCTACATGGTTCACTTCATAATTTACTTGGTTCATTTTGTGATTCAGTTGGGGTATTGCTTAATTCATTGGCTTCGTTTACATGAAATGTGTTCACCAATTTATGTTACTTTAAGTTTTGTTATTAGGAGATTCCTTGATCATTTATAAAGTCAAGGAAAGGTATAAAGTCAAGGAAAGATATAAACACAACTCTGTTTAACACTTGAGAGATTTTGTGTCTTTGATTTTATTTAATAGTTTTTTAAAATTTGTTCCGCAATTTTCAATCCTATTTCACTAAAGAGGTTATAGTTGTATTTAGGAAAACTTAGTTTTTAGTGCTTAAAACTATTAAATATATTTAGATCCTGAATTCATACACTGCCCAAGCTAACAAGACTCGGCATTCCCCAACGCTGAAGAAGTTAACCTCTCTCTCTCTCTCTCTCTCTCTCTCTCTCTCTCTCTCTCTCTCTCTCTCTCTCACTGTACAGCGAACTTGCGACCACCGTTTCGCCCTTGAGATGGACGAGGAGTCCTCGAAGGTATACAGAGAGGCGCGCTTCTGCAAACTCTCCTACACCTTCATCTCTTCCTGGTGCATGATGCTCCTCTTCGCTACTGTGGCGTCCGCAGGGATTATCGCCATTGGATTTCTTAGCAAGAAGTTGATCGCCTACCAGGTAGTTGGGATTGTTCTGACAATTGTTTTCGGTGAGTAAGTTTGTCAAAAGTATTTGCTTGGGAGTGTGCATTTGCTCTTTAGGTAGGGTAAAGTTGTGACAGATATTGGGGAAACGAAGTAATTTGAGGGTCTATGAAGAAAAGTATTGTTATAGGACTCTAGAGGCCGCTTCCCCTTACCGTCTGTCTGTCTGTCTCTCTCTCTCTCTCTCTCTCTCTCTCTCTCTCTCTCTCTCTTTATCTGCCTGTCTCTTTCTCTCTAAAAGGCACTCAACATTTATATCTGCCAGTGAAGGAAACATTACCGATTGGGTGACAATTTACCAAGTGTTTAAATAATAATCGATTAGTGGCAAAGCAATTTGCCAATAAAGACGCAAAGAAAAGTTTATGGTAAAATGATTGTTCTTTTGTTGTAATTTACTTTTTATAACTTCCCAATTTTCCTGTAATTATAACCCATACATTACACCCAATATCCCTCATATTTCTCCAGTTCTCCAGCAGATGGCTCAGGATATGGCTAACTTTTTTATGTTATCCTCGTTTCCAAGTTCAAGTGAGACTTAAAAACCAGAATATATTTATAAAACTGTTAATAATGCGACGCAGGTGATTGTTTAAGTTTGTCCTTTTTATCAAGGTGTTTTCTCTCATACGAGTAACCACCATTCGTTGGGGAGGTTATTTTCGAAGTTTCATGCATTGTTCCACATTCCAGGATCTCTCCTGCATTGTGGGCATTAGTTAAGGTTCTCTGCAGCGTGCCTTCGGCCCCTAGCTGCAACCCCTTTTATTCCTTTTACTGTACTTCCATTCATATTCTCTTTCGTCCATCTGACTTTCCACCCTCTCCTAACAGTTGACTCATAGTGCATCTGCGAGGTTTTCCTCCTGTTACATCTTTCAAAACAGCTTTCTGTCAATTCCCGTCTCGGGACTGAATGCCCTCATAGGTCCCAGCGCTTGGCCGTTGGCCTAAATTCTACATTCTGTTCTGTATTCATCTATTCCAGGTTCTCTCCTGCCAGTTTTCATCGTCTTCTGGATATGCCTTCGGCGCCGGAGCAGAGAAATTCGCCGTCAGTACAGAGCCGAGAAGAACCGCAATCAGGTCTTCAAACAGCAGATGGGTCTGCCCTTGCTGACTGACGACGAGAAGGCCTTGGCTAAACCTGCGGAGTACATCCCCCCTCAAGAGCCTCCGGTCGATCCTCTAAAGGATGTCCAGTTTCGGGATTAAAGCGCCGTTGTGTATGTCAAGGCCAAGAGAGACAAGGTCCACTGGCGGATCCAGGGGGTGAGGGGCATCTGGGCACGTGCCCCCCCCCCCGTGAAAAATAATGAGAAAATAGTAATATTGA
Organism: Macrobrachium rosenbergii; assembly: GCF_040412425.1. NCBI lineage: Eukaryota > Metazoa > Arthropoda > Malacostraca > Decapoda > Palaemonidae > Macrobrachium > Macrobrachium rosenbergii. Next base: position 67,860,945 of record NC_089750.1, read on the forward strand.
AGATTTAGATAATAACATAAGAAACATAAAGATGGAAAAAATTTAAAATCTATTATAGAATAATAAAATTTTGAGAAAAAATAACAATAATAATAATAATAAAATAATCTTAATGATAATAATAATGGATTCGGTATATATATATATATATATATATATATATATATATATATATATATATACATATATGTTAATATTAGTGGCCCCCACGCCCATTAAATTTTTCTGGATCCGCTAGTGACAAGGTCTACTCATTGGGTGGGGTAGCCTCCCACCTGGGGTAACTACGTAGCGACGACGTACCTTACAGGTACCTGCTCATTACGGCAATTCACCTGCTAACGCAATAAGGAGGCAGACAAAGCTCCGCCAACATGGGGGATTTTGGGGGAAGTGAGCAGACCTTCTCTTCCTCTTGGCCTTGTTGTTGATAAACAAGGACCAGCCGCAGATGAACTTCAAAATCACAGCGTACACTCTGTGGACCTTAGTAACACGATCAGTGATAGACGAACGTTTGTTAATTTCAGAAGTTATCATTGCAAATATCTAAGAGAATAGTCTGAAAGGCTACAGATGGCATGTTAACTAAGTATTTCGTAACAGTCTCATTATTAGAATTGAAATCAAACATTTTTTTAGCCCTTAAGAACGAAAATGAAATAAGGCTTTTTCCTTACCTTCAGTCATTTCAAGCTTTTTTTTTTTTTTGTAACTAACTAAAATTTGGAATCCACCTCAAAAAGAACGGAAATGATAAAGATTTGGTCCATGTTTTATTGCCATTATTAAGAAGGCGGTACAGATAGACAAATTACTATTATTATTTTTGTGTTCAGCTTACATGCGCGATTCGGGAATTGAAACAACAACTTAACAAAAGTGTTTAGACTTCACGTAAGTTTCCACACCTTGTATCTACAACTACGCCTCAAATAAGATACGAGATCATAAAAAATGAAGCACGAGAATTGGTTCTTCTTACCCAAATCACGCATTAGAAAGATGATCTTCATGAAGGACAACACACGTGTCCTTCAATAATCCATATTACTAATAATGTGAGCATCACAGGACGTTACCAAAAGGAAAACAACCAAGAGTTCCTTAATCAGGTTAAAAACAAATTATATAAAAGGTTCTAGAATAGATTACATAAGTCTCAAGTATAGTACAGATCATTTTGCGAAGGTAATAGTCTGAGATTACGAAGCAATGTGGAAGAAAGGAAGCATTTGTTACAGATCCAATACAGATGATATAAAACAGAGTAAATTAGTGTAATAATGATAATGATGACAATAACTGAAGCTCTGAACAATGTAAACATCTATTCTTTAACTTAGGAAGAAAAGTACACAGCAAATATATTTTGTACACTCACTTATCCTTTCTAAGAGAATATCAGTTGATTTAAATTTAGAAGAAAAGGTCAACGAAAATATGTATGTCAGAAGATTACATGGCCAGATGAACCGAGTCAGAAATGATTTACAAAGGAGTAAGGTTTTTCGCATCCACGACGATGGGAGTTTTTCGTATAGGCTTCAATATTGCACTTGATTATCACTTTCGCTCTCCAACATTTTAAATTTGACTACTTTGACCTCCTTTTCCACACTAGTAGACACACGTATATACATAAGAGATTATGATATATGGCATATGAATATTATATCTATGAATGAATGAGACAAACAAAATTCCGCCATCAGCTTCACACCAGATAATATACAGCAAATGATACATTACTACATTAATATCCACTATAAAATCTCTTGTTAAACTCTTTTATAAGTGTATAATATAAAACAATTTACAAACGTCAGACCCGGAGTTTCTCCAAGTTTCCGTACAATATCGGAGACATTTACCGCAACGCTCACCGATGGGTCGGAGGTTGTCGAATGTCCCCGGGGAGTAAGTTCACTTTGTGTTTTGCTCTTCCTCGCACCGTTTGAGTTCCTCTCTTGCTTCGCAGTCTGAACAAGAGTTGTTCGAACACCTTTCAGACCTGCAACTGCAGTTCGATGACACCGACGATTTCGGCTGCGAACTGTTGTGACTCTCGGTTCTTTTCAAAGGGCGCTTTGGTGACTCTGTGGGCGATGGAGAGGAGGACGGAGACCAGTCTCTCGAAGTTTTCATCTGGGTGTTGCTGTCGCCTTCAGAGGTAGAACCTGACGGACGAGAACATTCGTTATTTGACATTTCGTCTGTGTGTGTTGTGGGGACATGTAAGTGCAGCTGCTATTGTCTATGTTGATTATTTATATGTTTGACAGTTTGTTGAAGTCTGTAGGAGGGAGAGATCTGACTTAGCTATGTTTATTGTGGGAAGTCTATGAAAGTCGAAATTATCCATGTTAATTATTTTAGGTGAATATTTTGACAGAATTCATTGTTTATATGTAAGTGTATGTATGTACGTATGTGTATCAACCGTACGCCTTCTCAACCCCTTGGAGGGGGTGGCTCGGGAAGAAATACCTTCTAGTACTCAAAAGGCAGTTAGTGTGAAGTTGTTAGCTCCATCTCCTCCACCCTGGTTCAACGGAACACTGTCAGTTTTCGGGAAATGGGCCCAGGTTCAGAATAAATCTCGTCACTATTGCTGCTATAACTAGATTATTATATTATTATTATTATTATTATTATTATTATTATTATTATTATTATTATTATTATTATTATTATTATTATAGAAATAATGATAATAAACTACCTTGCGTAAACGAAGATGACATGTGAATAGGATGGGCTACCCGCGCCGCAAATCTCTCTTGCTGGTGCAGATAAGGGTCCTCCGGAATAGTCGCGTGCTGCGTCATCATCCCTTCGCTGCCGCTGCGGTAGAGACTCGTGTCAGATGCGTACACCGACGTCTTGTGTCTGTTTGCAGAGCCACCGGCCTGTTGCGCCTTCAGGCCTCTCACGCCCATAGAAGGTTGGCGGTGCTGCGGCCGGCGTAGGCTTCCGGGCCTGCTTCCAGACGACATCTGTGGGGACTGACTGCCCTGGTCTGGAACAAGCCCCGGCTGGGGAACCGGATCACTGTTGTAGTCCGAGTCTTGAGGGTCTCTCGATGCAGGGGTGATGCCCAGTGCGCTCAGGAGATGTGGGTCATATCTGAAAGGAGATGAATTGGGTTAGCTTTATTCTCACGGAAATGTTTATCATTTAAGCTTTTCCAAATACCCTCAAATAGCACAACTTTTGTTAGGAGTAACTTGAAGATGACAACGATTATATTTGCATTTTTAAGTAATGTTTTATGTCTGTAATTTCCCCTTTTCGTTGCCTCCAGTTACCTGGGTCCCTCCGATCTTTCCTAGTATAGTTTCTTGTTATAATAAAATTTTAGCTCACAGCGTTTTTCTCCTTAATAAAAGATAACGATATGATAATATCAGGCACGTTTTGCAAGAACGTGGTACTAGTCATTATGTATACGGTATAGCTTTTGCATAATAAGAACATCTAGCGTCTCTTAAGTACGCTAACGAACTGCGTGGCTATGATGTCTTTATCTTTGAAACTATTTTCATATACAACTTATGTTTACTTAGACAAGGGCAGAAAGAGAGTCACTTTATGGAAATCAAATGTACTATGATGTTTCCTGTGCGATATTAGTCTTCTGCTCAGAGACATTTGCATACACGAAGTATAATGTGTATTCATACATAATTTTCCCTTACGACTATATGCACGCATACGCAAACAGGCATATGTATGAGCAAATCAGGAAAATATTGATATGACATTTCTTCGGTAAAAAAAAAAACAGGCTTGACTAAGGTTTTCGGAAGTCGTTGATTTTGTACATTGAAAGAGTAGTGTTAAGAGAAAAAACCTAAGTATAAAAACTCAGAAAGAAAAAAAAACAATACCCATCAACCCCATAACTACTGAATTGAAAAAAACCTTTCTACGTTCGTTGTTTCTGTTATAGAAGTAAAATAAAAATTACTCTCTCTTCTTCGTAACGGTTAAGACACGATTTTTAGCCAAGAGAAACCAGGAAAATTTTCCTCTGATGTTGAATTTAAGAAACGCCAGTTTGATAATTGACGTATAAAGAGTATAAAATCATATTCAGACAAGATATAATAAATAGTGATGATAGTTTAGTGCACATTAAGGAAACAATTTACTGCTGGAGTGCGACTAACAGCTAAAATTCTGGCATCTGCAAAAAAAAAAAAAAACTCACTTTGGAAGCTGATGAATTTTGATGCTCTCTTGAGCTCCCGAATCTTTCCTCTCTCTCGGCTTCCTCTGCAGTGACCCGAACCTCCTCCACTGGGGACTGGCTGTTGGGTCCTGCTGTTGCTGTTGCTGGTGGTCCTGTTGCTTTTGTTTCCAGGCGTCCTGCTGTAACTTCGTCGCAATTCTCGCTCGGGACGAGGCCGTGTAAGTGACGTTTCTCCTGAGTCTTTGCGGGGCGGCGTCTGGGGTGGCCATAGAGAACTGACGGTTGTACACGCTGAGGAGAATCCGAGGTGCGTTTGAAACTGAATGAAATATCATGGCACTAGGAATATAGAAATGAGAATTCTAAGTGCTTTTAAAATTGAATAACATATAATGCTACCAAGAATATAGAAATGAGAATTCGAGATGTTTAAAATTAAATGAAACATAATGTCACCAAGAATATAGATATGAGAATTCGAGGTGCGTTTGAAATTGGTTGAAATATCATGGCACTAGGAATATAGAAATGAGAATTCGAGGTGCTTTTAAAACTGAATGACAATAATGCCACCAAGAATATAGAAATGAGAATTCGATATTTGTTTAAAATTAAGTGAAACATAATGCCACCAAGAATATAGATATGAGAATTCGAGGTGCGTTTAAAATTAAGTAAAACACAGTGACACAAAGGATATAGGAACGACCACAGTATTTGATCACATCATTGCACAAATCAATTTGAGCGAGAACGTCATTTGACCTGGTCATCTCAAACAAGCAACACCTGTTGACTGAACCAGCCTCCCCTGGACTAACTAACCTGGCGCTCCTGTCGCGAACATTCTGCAGGGACCCTTCCCCGAGATCGAAATCCCTGGCAAGCTCCGGGTAGGGATCTACCCTGTGAAGCTTTTCCAGTCCCAGGTGATCGAGGCGCCCTCTGACGCTGAATACCCGCGGGACAGTGACCATCGTGTTCTGCTCCGGGAATTGTTGCAGGTGACTGCAAGGAACGGCGCCGCAGGGACAGGTGTTGACAGAGGCGCCCGCCAGGGAAGAGCTGCTCAGGAGTTTCTGGGACAGTTTCCGCTGCCTGTTCCGCTCTTCTGCCACCGTGTTCGCTAATAGGCTGTGCAGGAGGGAAAGGGAGGATTATAGACATTGCGTCTATCACTGTTCATAAGTATATGGACCAGTTTGTATCATAATAATAATGATAATAATAATAATAATAATAATTGCGAATGAATGAAAGATTTATACTGTTATATATATTATATATACGTATGTATATAATATATATATATATATATATATATATATATATATATATATATATATTATAAAATACATGTATATACAGTACATATATATATATATATATATATATATATATATATATATATATATATATATATATATAAATTTTTAGGTGGTTTTGTCACTTAGGGAGAACAAGAAATTATATGTTGGTCAAAAGGGGGATAATTCAGAACTGATGAGAGGAAGGAGGAGAGAGAGAGACTCACCAATACTGACGGAAATGTTAGAAAGAAATTATCCTAATACTATATTTGAACACAGAGCCACAGAGCATTGTGTTAGATCTGAGAACTTGATATATACTGTATATATATATATATATATATATATATATATATATATATATATATATATATGTATGTATAAAGAAAATTCCCTTTTGGGGATGCATGGTCACGAACCTACATCCACGAGACTCGAATTCAACCTGACCACCTATATATATATTATATATATATATATATATATATATATATATATATATATATATATATATATATATTATATATTCATATATATATATATATATATATATATATATATATATATATATATATATATATATATATATATATATATACTCAACATCAGAGCTGCAGCTCTCAAAATCATAACTCGTAGGCGTCCAGGAAAAGGCACTCAATACAGCTGATAGTTTATTCCTAATGCCGACGTTTCACAACTACATTGTTGCATTTTCAAGGCTGAAAAACAGCGAGCTGACTCAATAATTATCATAAAAACATTTATTACAACAACTGATTAAAAAACACTACAGTATTGTCTCATTTAAAATTCTTTTAAAAATATCTGAGGCACCATGACACTAAAAAGAAAGACCTGCAGACAGGAGCTAAAACAAGACTATTGAAAGGAGAAAAAAAACAAATTAAAACACAAATAGATAAAGGGAGAAAACAAAGGTAACAGTAAGGCAAATAGGACCATCAAGCAATAAACAGCTGAGTGGATGATGTTTGGGTGTTCAATGATGGAACTGTTAATTTTATCATTATAGATTCTAAGGTTGTTAAGTCACTGTCTTTCTGTGTTTGTCCTATTATTCGAAAGTCTTTGTTGTCAATGACTGTTTTGCATAATTTAGAATGATTCCTTATGTTGGATTGTTCTGGGTTGGACAATCTACTCCCAGTTCGGAAGCTAACTCCTCTATGGGCGTCTATGCGTACCCTCAGCAGTCCTTTGGTACATCCAATGTTTAAGTCCCCTGGTTTACACCTGGGGCAAGTATACTTGTAAACGACGTTGGATGTAAACAACAGACTAACTTTGTCCTTGAGCTTGAAAAAGGACCCGATGGTACAAGGATTTTTGGGGATTAATTTTAGGTTCAGTGCAGGCAGTTCTCTCTGAAATAGATTTAAACATTTTTTTTCTAAAATTATCGTCATGTAGGTAAGGAACGTTGCAAACATTTTCATTTTTGTACCGTGTGGATGGTCGTGAGTTTTTTCATTTTTGATTTAAAAACCTGTTTAAAGCCCTGAAAAAGAGCTTTTGAGGAAAACAGTTGTTTTTGAAGTAGTTAGCCAGGGTTACGATCTCTTCATGGAAGGTCATCCAATTCGATGAAGAGATCGTAACCCTGGCTAACTACTTCAAAAACAACTGTTTTCCTCAAAAGCTCTTTTTCAGGGCTTTAAACAGGTTTTTAAATCAAAAAAGAAAAACTCACGACCATCCACACGGTACAAAAATGAAAATGTTTGCAACGTTCCTTACCTACATGACGATAATTTTAGGAAAAAATGTTTAAATCTATTTCAGAGAGAACTGCCTGCACTGAACCTAAAATTAATCCCCAAAAATCCTTGTACCATCGGGTCCTTTTTCAAGCTCAAGGACAAAGTTAGTCCGTTGTTTACATCCAACGTCGTTTACAGTATACTTGCCCCAGGTGTAACCAGGGGACTTACGTTGATGTACCAAAGGACTGCTGAGGGTACGCATAGACGCCCATAGAGGAGTTAGCTTCCGAACCGGGAGTAGATTGTCCAACCCAGAACAATCCAACATAAGGAATCATTCTAAATTATGCAAAACAGTCATTGACAACAAAGACTTTCGAATAATAGGACAAACACAGAAAGACAGTGACTTAACAACCTTAGAATCTATAATGATAAAATTAACAGTTCCATCATTGAACACCCAAACATCATCCACTCAGCTGTTTATTGCTGGATGGTCCTATTTGCCTTACTGTTACCTTGTTTTCTCCCTTTTATCTATTTGTGTTTTAATTTGTATTTTTCTCTCCTTTCAATAGTCTTGTTTTAGCTCCCGTCTGGGTAAGTCTTACTTTTAGTGTCATGGTGCCTCAGATATTTTTAAAAGAATTTTAAATGAGACAATACTGTAGTGTTTTTAATCAGTTGTTGTAATAAATGTTTTTATGATAATTATTGAGTCAGCTCGCTGTTTTTCAGCCTTGAAAACGCAACAATGTAGTTGTGAAACGTCGGCATTAGAAATAAACTATCAGCTGTATTGAGTGCCTTTCCTGGACGCCTACGAGTTATATATATATATATATATATATATATATATATATATATATATATATATATATATATATATATATATATATATATATATATATATATATATATATATATATATATATATATGTACCTATCGAGGCGAGGTACTGTTGTGAAGTCGAAATGAACCTATCTTCACCATGGTTAAGAAGTGAATAGTGTTTTGCCAAAATATTTCTTTTGGGGAGATTATGTTAACGATTATTATTATTATTATTATTATTATTATTATTATTATTATTATTATTATTATTATTATTATTATTATTATTCAGATGATTAACCCTATTCGTATGGAACAAGCCCACAGGGGCCATTGACTTGAAATTCAAGATTCCAAAGAACATGGTGTTCATTAGGAAGAAGTAAGAAAAGGTAATGGGAAATACAGAAAGAAGAATAAGGAATATAAAATACTTTACAAGATTAGTAACGTAAGAAGTTGAGAATACCATACTGTAATTAGGTCTGTAAGTTATTACAAGCAAATCAGTAATATTCTGGATTATATTATATTTTATATATATGTATGTATGTATGTTATATGTATATATATATATATATATATATATATATATATATATATATATACATACATATATTTAAAACATGTATGCATATATACTGTATATATATTATATATATATAATATATATATAAAACATATATGCA
>NC_089750.1:67872206-68064706 GCF_040412425.1 Macrobrachium rosenbergii
TAGTTATTTGCACCGCGAATCCTGCAAAAAGAAAATTACACAGTTGACTTGTGATTCAAAATGAACTGATAATCCAATAAAGAACTGAGAAATGAATGAATGGCTCCATCGAACGTTAATGCAAATTGTATGGGCCTAACTTGGTCGCCTGAGAAGGATCGAACGGTTCCTCTACTTCCTCTCACACTGAGGTCCTTTAGGTAGTACCACGTCCTTCAGCGGAAAGCTATATCAAGGCAGTTTAAGAGAAGCGTCACTGTAACTTTTGCCAAGGCAGAATTGGGGAATCCTCTCCTGCTACCCTGAAGCGTAAACAACTGGTCAGTAATTGCCTTTAATGGGCTGCAAACTCAGTAATTAGCAGCATGGAGCAAATAAAGATTTCATGAAATTCATAAAGATGCCTTTCAGCACTGCAACATTTAACCAGGAACATTTATCGGATTATGTTAGTTTTCATTTGGCATATAACTCTTGGCACACAAATCCCATTCATGTGAAGTGTTTCATTGAGAAGCTTTCTTTTCATGGCACACTTTTATAAAGGATAGGCCTATGCTGCACTTAAATCATGTCGAATATGAATTATGAAGATTGCTCGTCAATCTCTCTGAAGCAACATTAGCACTTGGAGGAATGGGAAGTACCGAATGAGGAAGGATTTTTTTTTAAACTAACTAGAACAATGAGTCATGGAACTGGAGGGTTTAATGTACAGTGAGGATACGAGATGTTTTCGTGGACGTCAAGGATTCTCTTGCGAAATAGTTTGGTTGGTGACGATGACGCAGAGTCCCAGTCATTTATTTATTTTTAGGGGAAACCGCATATCCAGAAAACACTAGCAGAATTAACAGAATAAATATTGTTTTCTTTATAGGCTTTTTTTCAGATTATGGACCAGTAAGGACCCTTTGTACAAGAATTAGGAAAAAAATGCACCCGGGTTTACCCTTGACTTCTGAGTTGCGTGCTTTTTTCTTTGGACATTTTGCAGTTATCGAAAAATAGAAGAATCGCCTTCCTATTTGAATACCTTTATGCTTGGACGCAACATTGCATGAAACTTTCACCAATAACTTTTAAACACTGAAAGGACACAAGCTAACACCTAAAAGTGCGTCAGCACGTCACTATACCTATGGTACTATTTTGATTACCGAGAAACGCATGAGATCACTCCTCGATTTGGACCGACTTGCAGTTCAACTCACTTGTTTGTGTTTAGTTCTTATTCGTAAGAAAATAATGCACTTTGTGAAGACACGTCCCGCAAAATCATTCTACCGCGCAGAAGAACTAAAAAAGGGAAACTGAGATTTCCCTTCTACCCTGCAGAGCGTGTAAAACAAAGAAAAACAATGAAAACTGCAAGGAAACTTATAAAAACTATCTTTTCTGCAGTGCACAGAGAGCAGCTCATCTCATGAAAGATCAACCCACAGGGAAACACAACGTTAAAGATACTAAGATGCGGTTTTAGTACCAGTATTCTATAGGATTACAGTAATCTTCACACTCACGTTATATCCTGGCTGGAGGAGCCAAGCCTTCAAGGCGAGTACCACCACGGGGCGAATCCTCTTACTGGCACTGGGCTGACGAATTGTAGAATGAGCCTCTGTGACGTTACATGAGACCGGATATCCACATCCTTTTGATTTAGTGTGAATCCCATTGAAAAACAAAAGAGAGAGAGAGAGAAAGAGAGGACTCGTAACACTATACGTATTATGCTCGAAGTTTGCTTCGAAGGAAAGACATTGACAGCGTACTGGGCAAATTTCTGTCTCCGGAAGTGGCTATCACAATTCAGGGCACCTACCTCCCGCCCTCTCCCCCCCTTCCCCTTCCACCTTTTTTTTCTTCTGGGCGTGCTCATTATCAAATAATTCAGGTGCTTCGCGAGAACATGGAAATGCCAAAATGGAATACCAAGAAAGCTTGCAGACCACAAAGAACTTAATCAAAATTGGCTGAACGCACTTCATTTTATTTTCGCTTGTCGTAATTGTATGGTGAAACTCTCATTGGAAAATGAATGTCCAAAAGTAAGTTACCTAAATTAACAGGTATATAAAAAAAGCGATGGAGATATGATATATAATAATAATATGGAGTTGTATGCTTATTGTATGTGTTCTCACCATTCTTATATGTATTTTTCTGTTGAGTTTGAACTAGCATAACTTCAACAATTTTGAAAAAATGGCTTTGTAACTAACATAAGAAGTGTAAGATAAAGAAATGAAATTTCCAAGTGCCACTAGACAAGCATTACTGCGGCGTCCGTCCACCTTATTTTTTGACACTAGCAAAAAATGCATTTAAAGAAAATCAATAAAAAGCCTTACATTTCGTTGCAGCAGAATCCACAGAATGGATTGCTCTCTCTCTCTCTCTCTCTCTCTCTCTACCTCCAGTTGAAGTCTAGTGTGAATGGTTCAGACGTCCTCTATCCGACTGTGAATATTTTAAGACTTAAAACAGTAATTCTGCCAAACACTGCCGAAACCTCAGGCTTCTATCGAGATGGCTATTTGCCTGCGCGTCCGCACTTTTTCCTGTCAGCCCTCAGATCTTAAAAACTACTGAGGCTAGAGGGCTGCAAATTGGTATGTTGATCATCCACTCTCCAATCATCAAACATACCAAATTGCAGCCCTCTAGCCTCAGTAGATTTTATTTCATTTTAGGTTAAAGTTAGCCATGATCGTGCGTCTGGCACCGCTAGAGGTGCCAGTCTCCGACGCATCTTCATTTGACCGCATCTGGGGAGCAACTGAGTGCTGCCCGGTCGTGAACTCGTGGTTGAGAGTTTCGTACTGCAGCACATCGAGAGTTTCATACAGCATTATATGCTGTACAGAAAAATCGATTGCGCCGAAGAAACTTCGGCGCATTTTTCTACTTGTTTTTCTTCTGAATAAATATCCGTAAAGATAAGTTTGGAGTATCAGAAATGCTTCAGCAGTTCTTAAATATTCTGCAGTTATTATATTATTATTATTATTATATTGTCATCATCATCATCATCATTATTATTATTATTATTATTATTATTATTATTATTATTAGTAGTAGTAGTAGTAGTAGTAGTAGTAGTAGTAGTAGTAGTAGTAGTAGTAGTTACAACTTGAATAATCATTACTGAAAATGCCAAAAACATTGGCCAGCGACTTACGAGAATTCAAACCCCGTAGTGGAAAATTGTCATGAAACGTCAAATTATTTCTACACTTCTGTGCTTGGAAGAACCTACCTGATGGAATGCCTCTGAAAGAAACTAAGGATAAGTTTTAGTCGGAATTTCTCCCCCTCATCTTGATCGACTTAGTTTCTGGTTCTAAGTTTCTGTCTCTCCCTTCCCATGATACTTCTAAAGCGAGGAGAGGACTGTTCATTATCCACACATTTTTTTAGTTCCGCCCATGTTTTTCACTCTGTGTTTTATCTGTTAATGAGTTTGCTCGTTCGTATATCCTCTGACTGATTGATTCGTCACCTTCACTTCACTAATCCTATTGTCATTATTTTTTTTTTTTTGTTTATTACTTAGTCGGATATCCCTGATGAATCTGCTCCTTCCATGTTTTTTTTTTTTTAATAAATATGGTTAACGAATTCCTCGGTGGTTATTGAAATCTTTTATTATCATTTTCATCTTCCTTACACTTTCCTGTAAACAGAACTTATTTTTAATAAATATAGGAATCTATTTATATCCACCCACACAAACCACACCTTTGTTTTAATACACAATACTACAACATACCTTAATTATTGAGTACGCCATTTAACCAACGCTAATTTAGCTTTCTGGAGGCTTATATCACTCCTTTTCTTTGTTACTGCTTGGCTACTTTCATACCTTCGTTTTCCATGAGAATAGTATAATTTCTGACCATCATTGCTTTTCTTATAAATTCTTCGACTTGTCGACACTGGAGCCTCTAGAATTATGCAGAATGGATTGCTCTCTCTCTCTCTCTCTCTCTCTCTCTCTCTCTCTCTCTCTCTCTCTCTCTCTCTCTCTTTACCTCCAGTTGAAGTCTAGTGCGAATGGATCAGACGTCTTCCATCCGACTGTGAATATTTTAATGCTTAAAACAGTAATTCTGTCAAACACTGCCGAAACCTCAGGTTTCTATCGAGATGGCTATTTGTCTGTGCGTCCGCACTTTTTTCTGTCCGCCCTCAGATCTTAAAAACTACTGAGGCAAGAGGGCTGCAAATTGGTATGTTGATCATCCACCCACGAAACATGCTTATCCAGCGACTCCAGTCGACGTTCTACCCACTGAGCTATCAAGACTCGGCATTAACTCCGTTATATGTTGTAGTTCCTTGCAGGAGAATAGTGTTCTATATTTTCCCGGAAGTTAAACCTTCAGGTCCATCATATTGAGTAGGCCTGTCATTTTGACTCCTGCATCCTCTGTCCCTAGATCTTTTATAAACTGGTTCTTGTTGATTTCTTCTAAGACCCTCCGTTTCATCTTCATGTCTTTCCTTGTATGTTTTAATGACTCCTGTCACCTTATTAAGTTTTCTCTTCTTCTCATCTCTCAGTTTTTGCGTAATCACTCCCATCTTCATTATCTTTTTCTTCCTTCTTTTCTTGCGTGTCCTTGTAAACAATCGAATGAGGATATTTATGCATTCGTAATACTGCCACCCGCTTATGTGTTACAACATCATACGCGGAAATATCATGTAATAAATGACAATAATAAACAAAGGACCACAGAATCAAGAAATTTTTGAGGTATGCTACTTATATCCAAGCTTCCCATTGCCACCCCTCCACCCAGTAACCACACCTTTTCCCATGCAATTCAAGTCCTCATTTCCGACATTGCCATTTCACCTCAAATCGTACGTACTAAGTTAAGTATGTCTTAGTTTAACCAGACCACTGAGCTAATTAACAGTTATCCTAGGGCTGGCCCCAAGAATTAGATTTATTTTACGTGGCTAAGAACCAACTGGTTACCTAGCAACGGGACCTACAGCTTATTGTGGAATCCGAACCACATTATGACGAGAAATGCATTTCTATCACCAGAAATAAATTCCCCTAATTCTTCATTGGCCTGTCGGAGAGTCGAACGATACAGGGTCCTGGTCGTTTCGGCCGTAAGTCATTTAGGCCGTAACATCCAAACTGGCAAACGGCAGAAATGGGTATACAGTATATAATACTTTGATCACCGAGGGACTAATATACTAAACACGACGTCCCAAGAAGCTTCCGCCTTGTCTTACGGCCTAAACTTGATATGGCTGAAAGTTGTGACGGTCTAACAGGTTCACGGCCGAAGATAATACGGCCTAATCGTCCCAACTCCCGATACATACTTTAGAACCCTTAAAATGTTTCTTCCCTATCGATTCTTTGACGAAGTATTTTCTCATCCTTTTCTTTTGTGTTTATCCCTTATGACCCTGACAGCACTACTGGCAAGCCTACATTTTATTTTTTCTATCACAGAATATGCAATTTAATAAACATGCTTTTCTGCTTTCCTCATAATTTGTTCTTTTGTTTTATGCAAACATCTCTCTTTCCTCCTCATTGTATCTGTAGGTACGTACTTATACTGTCTGTTCGTCTTTATTTCTAAACCAGTACCGCTCCGTATCTACACTGGTAATTTTAGAATTGTTTAGTTTTCTTGATATGTTTTATAAATATCAGCCCACCGTCTGTAGAGAAGACGTACGTATTTCTATTTTCTATTGTTTCCTTTTCAAATTTCTATCCTAAAATTCCTTGTTATTTTGTAAGTTGACAATTAAGCTCGAATGTGGCTGCTGAGTTGAGGAGCTTTTTTGTTACATCTCTTGTTATTATAGTTGTTCAGTTCCTTAGCATATATATATTTGTTTTATAGGCAACGTAAATATCTGTTTTTTTTTTTAATTGCTGTAGCTACTGGAAGGTTGTTTAGGAATCCCAGACTAGAACGGAAGAAGATGAAGTCACGAAGTCTGGCACCGGGAAGTTTGTTTTGGTTCGTTACGTCATATTGTTACGTATGCTTTCGGTATTCCGAGAACTTGAACGTGACCGTAAATACGGCAATATCTTAAACAGTTCTTATACAGTAATTCATTGTTATCAGCATGGCTTCAAAATACTTGAAAAGCAGTGTGTTAAGGGTAAGTTAGAAAGCGTTTTCCATCATAGTAGAATAGTCTGTGTAGCGTATCCTGAACCGTATCCTAGCATACATAACTTAGGCTAGGCTGTCAGCTTGTGGTTTAGCTTACGTAAGGTATAGGTATTTTGCCACCGTATAATCGTTCTTCTGGCAAGCAAGTTTATGTCTAATGTAGGATAGGTTCAATCAATTAGAGGGAAGGGTTATGACTTACTTCCCCCCCCCACCCCCAAGCCCAGCCATGTAGCACAGCGTCAAAGGTTAGGTTGAATTAAGGTAAATCTGGTCAGGTCATATCCCCTCTAAAATGACTAGTTGGCCTACATTAACCCTGACCCCTCACTGCATTCACTCACCCCATAGGGTAGGCCAGAGTGCCACTGCCACTCTTCGTACCCAATGTTAAAGCAGGGTCTTTGGTGTGAGTTCCTCCTTTCCCCTTAACCTTGGCGAGGTAGGATACGAGACTTCGGGTTAGGTTATGGTGTATTCCTGCGAACACCACTGCACTGCCTCATTTTCTAAGGACCTTGCCAGTGCTGCTCCTCCCTGGCAATGTAGTAGGTTAGTTAAGGTAGGTTAGGTTGTGTCTCCTTGATATCCTGAGTGACTACATGCACGAGCCATTTATTATTTTATGGTTATAAAATAACAAATATTAAAATATATGAATTGTATGTATTTGCGACGACTTCTCGTGTGTTTTATGCATTTTCGACTCGTAATCTCAAACTGTTTGTTTTTATCTTTTGTAAGTTCCTTATATATCACAATTATGGGAAGTTGACCAGTGGGACACTGGGACTTTTAGTGAAGGGAAAACTAAAAATTCCATAAGCAGGACTACTTTTAAATGCATAGAGGACAAGATAAACTGTTGGTAAAATGCATGGTTCGTGGCTATAACTCAGTTTCATTTGCAAAGTACATTGTATTATCAATTTTATCTCTAAGCCATATACCAGGATGCAATGTAACTTACCTTATCTAACCTATTCTAATGTGTGTATGTGCCCCCTGGACACCCAGCCGACATGACATAGAATACTGTAATTCAGATTAAAACTTTAGGAATGCATCCTAACCTCACCTTTCTTAACCTAACCTAACTTAGGGAGACCAGGCCATATATGAATGAAGGGAACTAAGACCCTCCAGTCTAACCAGACTTAGAGCATCTTAAATCATAAAAGAGAATTGCAGAAGTTTATCCCAACTTATCCTTGAGGTATATAACTTGACTTTAGGAAGTCAAAGATTGTGTTTTGTAGAAGAGACTTTTATCAGTGGAAGGGATTACTTCGAGATGGTCAAAGATTGGTTTTGTGTCTTGGCTTTGCATGTTAGATTGATAATTGACTCGTGGTATACTGCATTATATGTAAATTATTAAGGTTGGGGAATAGTGTAGGGGCAAACTCAACCACTTCCCCACCCATATATATCTTTTTCTAGTTTTTCATTCATTTAGATATTGGTGTGTTCACCATGGTTTTGTATGAGATTGTACAGCAGGGTTCCCAACCTGGTGCTTGCGAGCACCTCTGTGCTTTCTGATGGTCTGGCAGGGCTCTTTCGAAGTTGCTAAAATCATGCTCACAAGCACCAACTCTTTGTAGGCCTAACTGCCAAATTTAAAATACCTTTCCGTCTTTTTCGTTTTATGTATATATATATGGTTTGCAATTTGCTTTGGCAAACACTGATGAGGCAAATATAGAAAACCTAGCCAAAGAAGTTCAGCATCAGGGTTCTCACTGAATTCACAAACTAGCGGAGAGGTGGACTTGTTTTATTATTATTTTTTTCCTAATGTCCAAGATTTGAAATAATTATCTTGTGTATCAGTCAGTATTCAGGAAATAATTTTTCCTATGAATTTTATTTGTTCCCTTTTTTTTCTTTGTAGTTTTCCACGTACAGGCAGCCCCTGGTTATCAGCAGGCTCATTTATCGACGATCCGGTTTTATGGCACTTGTCTAGTGACGAAAATCAGCAATCGCCGATTACCGCTTATCAGTGCCAATAATTGGGTATTGGTGCCGATACATATCTAACAGAAGCACCGATAACTGAAAATCGCAGATTTTCAGCACCAAAAAGCCCCAAAAATTGACGGTTTTCGGTTGTCGGTGATTTTTGGTTATCATCACACCGTCAGCACGGAACCCCGCCGATAACCGGTGACTGCCTGTATATCACAAAATGATTAATGTAATGAGGACTATAATTGATAATAAGCAAATGTAGTGTATGTTTTAGTTTGTTATTGAACAATAAATCTCATTTAGCTACATTTTTCTATATCAGTTTACAGTAATCTGACTTAAGAGGTAAACATATTACCTGTGAATCATTGTGTGCTGCTAAAGTACTGTAATATCTATGACAGTTATGTAAAATATCCCTGATTGGTGAATGTCAGTAACTTTGAATAAACGTCCAAGCAGTAAAAATTCATTTTTGAATCTTCAATGCAAGTAATTTAGAATTTTAGTTACCTTCAAATAAACGAAGACTAAGTCTTTCACTTACTAATTGGACTGCTTCTTAATTCCCAAACTATAAAATTATTGTGGTGCTCTCACTGTTATCCAGAAAACAGGTGGATGCTCATCAGCTTAAAAAGGTTGGGAACCCCTGGTGTACGGTATATGCTGAAAGAGAACACAAATATCAAGAGGGAGATAGGGAGAGATTTTAAATATACATTTACAGTACAGTACAGTACAAGTACTTTAGAAATAAAAAAAATTATAAGTGATAAAGAGGAGAGAGTGTTAGGAAGAGATTTTAATGATGTGTGTGTAGTACTATAAGTAACAATGATGATAAATGAGCAGGAAGAAAGATAGGTAGAGTGAAAAGTAAATATTAGCTACTATAAAATTAAATAAGAAAATGAGAAATGGATCAAGGAGACAAGAGGTGGTGAGAGATGTAGATGATGGGTGACTGTAAAAATGAAGTTCCTTGAACTAGCTATTGATTGAGTGAAAGAGACTTGCACTGTCCTGATTTGTTACCAGGCTAGTGGGGTCTGATTAAGGTGGTCAGTTTCTAACATTTTATTTCGGGAAAGTTTGGAATACATTACTATGCTTAAAAAGCCTTAGTCCTCAAATGGATTGGCACCATTTCAGCCATGCATTGTTTAATTTTTTTTTAGATGTGACCATATTAAAAATTCATCTCACCATTGAGTTTCTCTACTTGTCATACTTATCTTTATAGTATTGTACAATAAAGTTGAATTATCAGAAACAATACTTTCTTTGATGCAAAAGTTTTCAGTTACGGTCTTTTCAAGTTTTGGGAATGCAATACCGCAATAACTTCTACCTGTACTTGTTTGTAAACTGGCTTGATGCAACATCTGCATAATCCTGAGCTGCTATATTTGAATTGGAGAAACAGTGGACTTTTTTAAATATGTTATCCATACATGATTAGTAATTAATGAAGTTGCTGAAACAGCCTACAGGTAATTGAAAATTTGGAAGAGTGTATTTTTATAGATAAGTAGGCAGATAGGTTTAGAAAATAGTCTTGTAGACAGTGCAGATGATGCAGCTTTTTATCTTTTGCATCACTTAAGATATGTGCCAGATTCTTAAATTTGGATTTTTCCTAGAATGTTTTTTGATGTACTGTATAGTATGTATGAAAAAAAGGTCTAATTCATTGCCTGAATACTGACAGTGCACTTTTATTTTGGCAAAACAGCAGATGTTTGTTACTTTTGTCTTTTACTGTCTTTTATGATATGCAGAATAATTCTATTCTAAAAATTAAATTTATCATAAATTTTTCTGTTTGTGTTGATAAAGCATTGCAGTAATTGGACCATTTTGCTTTTACAGAAGCGACTAATGGATGTGCTGAAACTGAGTGTTGGCGGAGGGGTAACTTTTGTTGGTATCAATATATACATGCAAAACGAAAAATTTTACGAAACGTGGGTCATGCCTGTGTTCCGCAGGCTAGATCCAGAGACAGCACATAATATGGCTGTTATAGCTGCAAAATATCATCTGGTTCCAAAGACTAAAATTAAAGACTCAAAACTTTTGGTAAGTATGACAGTGGCCTAAAGCTAATATTTCTGAAATACAATACCTTTATATTTATTTTAGGAATTAATGTGGTTTTATTATTGTATTCATTGTGATGTGTTGCATAATTAATTTTTGATAGAGTAGTCACTTGTTTCGTCCTCAAGGAGTTACCTTCCGTGGGTCTACCAGAGCTCCGTGGTTATCAAAGAATTCTCTTATAGTTGGTCTTATGGCCAGGTATATTATGTCGTAATGATAAACACTACTAAGCATTAGTGTAAACCAAGTAACCCAAGACTAGATAAAATAGTAATCTGTGCTAGATGAGATGGTAGCCTAGCTTTAAGGCTACATATTAAGGTAATTGTGTTTTATGTAACCCACACCCTTGAGTGTGAATTGAATAACCTGGATTAGGAAGTAGCCTAGATTAGAATAAGTAAGAACCTTCAAGTGATAGCCTAGCTATTAGGTTACACATTAGAGAGTTACAGTTTTATATAGCCAATACATTTAAGAGTGATCTAAATAATCTGGATTAGGCAATACCCTATACTAGGCTAAGTGAGAACATTTTGAGAAATACCTTATTAATGGCCTAAACAGTAGTTTAGACGAAATAGCCTAGGATCAGATATAAACAATAACCTGGGCTAGATAAAAATGGTAGCCTAGCTATAGGGTTACATATTAGTGAGTTTCAGTTTTATATAGCCTATACATTTAAGAGTGATATAAAATAATCTGGATTAGGTAGTACCTTATACTAGACTAAGAGAGGACATTTTAAGAAATATCCTATTATTGGCCTAAGCTGTAGTTTAGACCAAATAGCCTGGGATTAAATATGAACAGTATCCTAGGCTTGATAAAATGATAGCCTAGTTTTACAACTTGGTAGCCTATCTGTAAGGCCACATATTAGTAGGGTTCTTATGTAGCCTGTATCCTTAAAGGTGATATAAACCTACACCAGGCAGTAGCCTAACCAGATTAAGTAGGAACCCCTTTTTAAGGGAATATCCTACTATTTGCCAAAAACATTAGTTCAGATTAAATAAAGCAGTGGCCGAATATCAGATAAAAGGGTAGTCTTTGCTAGATAAAATAGCAAACTAGATTATAAGAGGGTTTTTTCTTGTATAGTTTATATCCTTAAGTGTGATTTAAATAAGCCTAGACGAGGCAGTGGCCTAGAATAGGTTAAGCGAGAACCCTCTAAGAAATCCCCTATTCTTAGCCTAATGTAGATTATACTAGAAGCATTAACCTAAGCCATATAAAACAGTAGCTTGAGTTAGTTAAACAAATTAATGTATAGCAGTTAGCCTGAATGGCATGACATTCAAAATTGAATTTCACATAACCCTTGCAAAAGGACTAGCAGTGTATAGTAATACTGCTATATACTGGTGCCAAAACTATATATTAAAGCTACACACTTGTAATCAAATTAGCCTGTAATATTGAATATACTATCTATATAAGGATTACAGACAATTAGTACTAACTAGTTGTTAATAACAACTTGTTTTATATCACCACAGGACTGCCATTATGCAGGACCCTCAGCTCAAGTGTTCTGCAGCAAATTGCCTGGTTCGTTTTTTGCCATGTAGAATTTAGAGACAGGGCAGCATTCCCTAATACAGAATGGCGCCTGATGCCACCTTCAGCAGACATGGAGAAATCACTAAAAGAAACGGTTCTCCAACCTGTGTTTGTAGCATTAAAAGCCATAGAGGACACTACTTACCAAGTCAACGGAAAATGGATCTCTACTTCTATTTTGAATAAGACCCAAATTGCTCACAAAGTAGCCCCAGCCTTCTGTCCCTTCACTTTCAAAATAATTAATCATGTGAAGGCAGATTTTCAGAATTTTGTAGTGACTAGAAAATGAGAGACAGTGGCAGAATTAAAGCCATTTGCCACGGTATCCCAGTCTCGAATAATTCCACCAAGGAATGGGCAACGCTTCAACTCCCTTTTGAAAGGATAAAGCTCTCTCTTGGTATAGCTACTCAGCAGTTTGGGACCCCTATGAGAAGACTCTCAGAGGGGACAGCCTCAGCAGAATTTCATGCTAGGATCCGCCTCTTTAGTATTATAACCTCTACCACCTCAACATCTCCAGCCTGAGTGTCAACGACTCTACGTTAGTAGTGGCTCGTCAAGAAAGGAGTGCCTAAGAACACAATTTCTTTTTGGCTTTGTGAGACGATCAGGAGGGCATACTCTGCAGCTGGTAGAGATGACACCGGTACCTTCCGCTTGAGAGCTCACAAAGTCAGGGGCATTGGTCCAACCCTCACATTCCAGAAAAATCTGTCAGTTCCTCAGGTACTGAAAGCAGGGGTGTAGTCTTGACAGACCACTTTCACATCATTCTACCTTTGGGACATTGCCCACAAGTCCATGGACACTTTTTCCTGGCTCCTCAAATGGGACAGTTAGCAACTCTGAGGTGTTCGGTTATGGAAGCTAGAGTGATTGCCTGAATGACTGGCCTCTCCTCCTCCTTCTTCCTCATCATCCTTCTTTCACTTCCTTGGTGCAGAGAGTGGGATTCGAGCTGACACATGCTGGAACTGGCGGCCAGTGCTGGTAAGTTTATGCCTCGAGCATCTGTTCTATTTTTCTGTCATTAGATTTATGGAAGCAAACCCACTCCTTCCTCTAGCAAGAGGAGGAAGGAGACTCTGACAATAAGACAAACCCAGTACAGTACTTATATTTGCCTTACTGTCACTGACTTTTGGATTCATCCTAGCCTATTTTCGTATGAGATTACATTTCCCTCACCCATTTAAAAATGCCCAGAAGTCTGACAATTGATCATGCAGTTCCTATACTCCGATCATATGTCAGAGGCATGGTACTCTTCCTTACTCTATCAACCAGGAAGAGAAACCCTGGTGTGGCAAACTGCAGTCAGTTCAGATACTCAGATTCCTCCCTCCAACAAGTGAGTCTTTCTAATGTAAAGGACTGAGGGTTTGTAAGTAGTATAGGAACAAATCACTTATTTTTACAGGAATTTGTATTTTTCCTAACAATACAGGCCTGAGGTCCTTTACATTACCTTTCATGCCCACTTCATGCTGCCCCTCAATCTGATACCTGACCCGAAAGGCAAATTGGAATGTTTCAAAATACATTCCCTGGATACTTCATACAGCACTTAGTTCGCACGCGCGAGAAAACAACACTTACAACATTATCACCTTAATACCACTAACCCATAAAGAAAAAATTCTTAAACCACCAATTATCACCTCTGGTAACGACCGGTAAACAGCGCCACGCCCCCCTCTCCCGCTCAGCTGATCATCAGTTGTTTTCTCGCGCTCGTCGAGAGAGGTTCTCTCGGCTTCGCTTCACTTTCAACTTTAGGATTTCCTTATTCCTGTTTTGTCACCTGCTTCTTATTCCCAGTATGGATTCCAAGGATTATCGTCACAGGACTTTGACAAGTGTGACTCCAGACGAGCTGTAAAATTGCAAGACTCGGATGAGTAGCCTGTCTAATGATAGACATTCTATTTGTAATTCTATTTGTAATTGTAGAGGGGGCATTGTGCGGAGAGTAAGAAATGTGCCGATTGTGAACAATGGTCATCTGATGAGTTTGCCAGATATGTCAAACATCAAAATCTCTAGTACAAAAACGAAAATCTAAAGCTAAGACGGCTGCTATTCAAGGGGTTATCGAGGAGCCCTTAACCGAACCTTCTTCGGGTAATAGCAATGATGTTGTAAATGTTGCAGATGCTTCCGGTGAGCACCTGTCAAAATCTGATATAACTGATCTTTTTGATAAATCAGTCAGTCAATTTTCTGCATCTTTTTCGGATCAGATTGCTGAATCGATGCAGATGTCTTTTATTGAATTAGGCAATCTTTTAGATAGGGGATTAGGGACTGAAGATGATGATGTTTGTACCACTAACCCTTCTTTTTTTCAGACATTCCCCCGACTGCCTCGGTCTGCCATTCCTCTAATAAAGGAATTAATGATCCGCCTCTGCTTAACCCCCGAGAAGTGTCATGTCGGCATGGGGGGGAACCAGTTGGCCCGGTGCAGTCGGGTATTTCTTTTTCCCCTGATATTATTAATTGTATTGATTTTGTTAAAGCTAGGCAATTAGGTTTAAATATTCCTGAGCAAGTAGCTCAACTTGTTTATTCTCAGCGATCTGACGTGCGTCATGGTTCAGGTGTCGCATCTCAGGGTTTGCCGTGCAGTATAGATGCGAATCTTGATGGGTCAGTTTCTCAGGGTCATGGTGATGGTGTTTTTCCTCCGCAAGGTGTTGGGTCGTCGCAGGTTTCTCCTGCACCTGTGGTTTCGCAGGTTCGTCCTGTCATTAGGTTGTCGCAAGATATTCTTGCTTCTGGGAGTTCGCAGGTTCCACCTGTGTCCGGTTTGTTGCAGGCTTTCCCTGCGCTGGGTTGTTCGCAGGCTTTGCCTTCGTCTGGGATTGTGAAGAGTCAGTCCACCTCTGTGATTTCGGTGTCGGGTTCATTGTCTGGGTCTTCGCAAGGTGTTCTTGCTTCAGATATTTTGCAGTCTCACTCTTCCGCTTCTTTTTCGCAGAGTTCAGCTGCTCCTTGTCATTCGCAGCTTCATCCCTCGTCTGGCGAGAGTAGTTCGCAGATTCTTTCTGCCTCTACTTCTGTCCCTTTGTCTTCGCTGGGTTCTTCACTTTCTTCTCAGGCTCCTGGGTGTTCGCAGGATTCGTCCTTTCCTCCTCCTCCTCAGAAGTCGGTTGGGTTTGATTTTTCTAATTTTCAGTCTGTTTCTAATGAGGATGATGCTTCGTCTATTGGGGATTCTGGTTCTGATTCCCACTCGACGAGGTTTTTAAGCTTATTCGGGCTTTCCATCCAGAGTCCACTCCGGAACCTTCCAATCCTCCGAAAGGTTGCGCCTTAGAGAAGATTTATTCCTCCAAGGTTAAGGAGGGTAAATCAGAGCATAGAGTCAATCTTTACGATAGAATTTCGGAGGTTATCCAAGATGTTAGGAATAGATTTCAATCTTCACTATCGGAAGGTAAGGTTTCACTTTGTCCTCTTCCTCATAAGAAGAAATTATATTTAGCTCCGGATTTGCCTGATCTTGCGGGTTCTCCCGAACCTAACGTAGCTTTAGGTAGGCTTTCGGCCCCTGTTTCGCAGAAGAGGTCTTTGAGCATCTCGTATGATGAATGTTCCCGATTAGAATCTTTAGGTCGTCACCAGCTGGAAAATAATTCTTTTTCTTTCTGGCTCCTTTCCACTCTCCTTAACTTCATTAAAGAATCGGGATTCGTCCCTCCGGATCCCTCGATCTTTGAGGCTCTCATTCAGTCTTTTTCCATTTCTCTAGTTAATTCCTCCAATATTGCTGCCTCTATCGCTACCTTCCTTCAAGTCAAGAGAAGGGAAGGTATCTTATCTCATTTGCCTCCGCATGTACAGTACAACAATTCCAAAAGACCCAATTATTGTCCTCCCCCTTAGCAGGTCAGGATTTATTTGAGCAAGAGACTCTAGAAAGAGTCATTAGTGAAGTTAAAGATGACTCCACTACTTCAGCCAAGTTAGCTACTTCTAAGGCGGTCAAACTGCCCTCTTTTTCTTCAGCCAGGTTCCTCCCGAAGGCCTCTTCTGGTGGTTCTGGGGTTAATGTCGGCGCCTCTACTTGTGGCTCCGGTAGAGGTAGGGGCTCTTATCGAGGCTGAAAATCTAATTTTGTCAATGCGTGCAGGCTTCTCCAGCGCCGCAGGCCCTCCTGAAATCTCCCGTGGCGATCTCCTAGAGGACGGGGTTTTCGCCGCTAGGAGTCATTCCCTTGTCCGGTTCAGATTGGCGGCTGTCTGTCCCTTCACTGGACATCTTGGAGGGACAAAGGTGTAGACTCGTGGGTGGTGGAAGTCCTCAGGGAGGGGTATGTGATTCCTTTCCACACCCCTCCCCCTCTCTCTGGGACTCCCATCACCCTCGATTCGTATTCCCCTCTTTCCATCAGAGGGATAGCGCTGGAGGAGGAGATCCGAGCTCTTCAGCAGAAGGGTGCGATCGAGCCCACGTCTCCGTCTCAGGCTATTACAGCCGCATGTTCGTGGTGCCCAAGGCGACTGGAGGATGGAGACCCATTATCGATCTCTCCATCCTAAACACCTTTATTGTAAAGACCAAATTTCATATGGAGACTACCCAGTCTGTCCTTCAGTCCATTCGGAGGGACGACTGGATGGTCTCCATAGATCTGAAGGACGCCTACCTTCAGATTCCTATTCGTCCATCGTCACGCAAGTTCCTCTGCTTCGTAGCTGGAGGCAGGGCTTGGCAATTCAAAGTCCTGTGTTTTGGTCTTACTCACGGCACCTCAGGTGTTCACGAGGATAATGGCTCCTGTATCTGCTTTTCTCCACCAGGCCGGAGTAAGGATACTCCGGTACCTGGACGATTGGCTGGTTCTGGCTTCTTCAAGGAAGCAATGATCCGGGCAAGGGACCTGGTAATAGACCTGTGTCAGACTCTCGAATTGTTATAAATTTCGAGAAGTCCAATCTGACACCCTCTCAATCTATGACTTATCTGGGGATCAGGTTGGAGTCCTCGATTTTGAGGGCTTTCCCGACTCCCTTGAGGGTAGAAAGGTTCTTCTCAATAGCAGAAGAATTTTCTATCCTCAAGGGAGCAATCTGACATTTTAGAGGGTTCTCTTGGGCCATCTGTCTTCTCTGGCTCATCTAGTTCCTGGAGCTCAGCTTCGCATGAGGGCACTCCAACTGGCTCACAGGAGGAGCTGGGACTTCGACGATGACTCTGTCCTGATCCCTTGGGACTCGGCTTGTCACGACGACCTTCTCTGGTGGATAGAAGAGGATCGTCTTGCATCAGGAATCTCTCTCGTGACCTCCCACCAGAGCTTCTGTTTTGGTCCGGCGCCTCGGACGTGGGTTGGGCGCAAATCTGACGAACCAATTCGCCTCAGGGATTTGGTCCAGTGAGAAATCCGTCCTATCCATCAATGCAAGGGAGCTGATTGCGGTGGAGAGGGGTCTTCACTTTTTCAAGATTTGCTCAAGAGCCGAACGGTGGCTGTCTTCTCGACAACACGACAGCAATCTCGTATTTGAGACGTGGGGGGTGTCCGCTCAGTCGTTCTCAACGATATAGCTCAGAGAATCTTGAGATGGACAGAGACCTTGCAGATCTCTCTCCGCCCTCAGTTTGTTATGGGTCGCTGCAACGTGATTGCAGATGCTCTCTCAAGACCCAACCAAATCATAGGGTCAGAATGGGCGCTGGACATGGAAGTTTTCAACAAGCTAAGGAGGAGATGGCCAGTGAACATAGACCTGTTTGCAACATCGCTAAATCACCATTGCGATGCTTATATTGCGCCAACCTCGGACCCTATGGCTGTGGGGGTGGATGCGATGTTATACCCGTGGGACAATCTTCAGGCTTACGCTTTTCCCCCTTTTGCAATGATCCGCCAGGTGATCAACAAGCTGAAGTCTTCCACCAACTGTCAGCTAACTCTAATTGTTCCACTATGGCTTCAAAGGGAGTGGTTCCCAGATTTGATGGAACACCTTCTGGAACCACCTGTTCCTCTTCCACCCAGACGGAACCACCTTCGTCAACCTCATGTGCGCAGGTTCCACAGAAATCCCGAATGCTTCGTCTTCATGCGTGTCGACTCTTCAGCGATTCAGAGAGCCTCAGGGTTCTCTTCTAGAGTGGCTAAGGTCCTTAGCCACTGCAGAAGAAAATCTTCTTTAGCCTCTTATCAATCTAAGTGGAAAGTCTATAGAGGTTGGTGCACGAGGCAAGGACATTCTATTTCGCGTCCTTCCATTCCTAAGGTTACGGAATTCTTTCTGTGGTTATGGGAGCATCGTCATTTCTCTGTCCCTACCATTAAGGCTTACAGGTCTATGCTTTCAGCAGTTTTTAGATTTAAGCTACCTTCCATCAGCTCAGACCTGGCCATCAGAGATCTCATTAAAGCCTTCGAGATACAAGCTCCTAGGAAGGCTTCCTCCTTCCTTCTTGGGATCTTAATGTGGTTTTGCAAGACCTCATGTCTTCTAAATATGAACCCTTGGCATCAAAGGACCTAGGATCATGACGAAGAAGGTCCTCTTTTTAGTAGCCTTAGCCACAGCTAAAAGGGTCGGTGAGCTCCAAGCCCTTTCCTCTTCGGTCCCTTCCTCAGGAGAGGATTTAGTTCTCTCTTATGTCTCCCACTTCATGGCGAAGACGGAATCGGCTAGTAAGCCTGTTCCCAGGTCTTTTATCCTGAAGTCCCTCAGAGACTTTGCGGGTGATCTCCCTGAGGGTTCACCTCTTTGTCCAGTTAGGGCATTGTCTATTTATCTAGACAGGACTAAGGACCTCGTCCCGCGTCCAAGTGTCCTATTTATTTCTCCTAAGAGACCCAGGAAGAGCATTTCCAAAAATGCCATTTCTTTCTTCCTGAGAGAAGTTATTTCTGGTGCTGGAGCACTGGGAGGTGTAGGGGGTCCTCCTCCCAGGGCCCACAGCATTAGATCTATAGCCACTAGTGCGGCTTTTCTTAAGAATTGTTCTATCTCTAGGGTCCTGGAGGCCGCATCCTGGAGATCCAATTCTGTCTTTTCTCTATTTTATTTTAAAGATATTTCATGGAGTTTAGATGGTTGCTCCTCTTTGGGACCTTTTGTTGCTGCGGGTCAGGTCATTAATTAATTAACTCATTATTTATTTTATATATTTATATGGTTAAATATATATTTTAAAAATTATTATATTTACGTTCTGATTGATTAATAAGCAATTTATTAGGTTAAGACATTAACTTCATTATTGCAATTTCCCGCAGTATGTTTGGGTTAAGTTCTTGAGTCCCTGGCAGGGCGAGACTAACTTGACATGACTAGACTGTTCTCATATAAGAGCAAAGTGGATGTAGGGCTATGTTGCCTCCACACTCTTATCCCTGAGACTCATATAAGAGCAAAGTGGATGTAGGGCTATGTTGCCTCCACACTCTTATCCCTGAGACGTCAGACCTTCTGCACATACCTGACCTCCATGAGTCGGCAGAACTCTGAGTCTAGGTGAGTACGCAGCTTCCTTCTATTCTTACCAAGTCAATGAGTAGAATAGTTGGATAGGTCACTAATCAACCTCTAGTACGATCGATCCACCTCCAGTAAAATTTTGGGAATCAGATGCTGTATGAAGTATCCAGGGAATGTATTTTGAAATGGAATTTTCATTCTAAAATTAATTTCAATATACTTACCTGGATACTTCATACATCCCACCCACCTCCCCACTCTCAATGTTGGGATTACTGATGATCAGCTGAGCGGGAGAGGGGGGCGTGGCGCTGTTTACCGGTCGTTACCAGAGGTGATAATTGGTGGTTTAAGAATTTTTTCTTTATGGGTTAGTGGTATTAAGGTGATAATGTTGTAAGTGTTGTTTTCTCGCGCGTGCGAACTAAGTGCTGTATGAAGTATCCAGGTAAGTATATTGAAATTAATTTTAGAATGAAAATTCCATTTACATCCGGGTGGGCGGGACTCATGCTTACAGGACGGTAGTTAACTGCCTAACCACCTTGTTTGAAGTTCAACAGCCGTTTCCTGCTTCGCTGAAAGTAATTCCTAATGTAAAGGACCTCAGGTTTGTATAGTTAGGAAAATACAAATTATTTTAAAAATTTATGATTTCTTTGTTATTAGTTTGGTCACCATCGAGCTCTGATAGACCCATGGAAGGTAACCCCCTGAAAACTCAACAGCGACTACCAAAAGTAGGTTTTTCCTGTGTCAAAACCTGCTTTTTAGCACAAGTAGCTTTTCTGATTTACACATAAGTGACTTCATGGAAGAGAACTTTCTACTATAGGCTGTAGTACAGAAGGCTTTTTGAGCTTTCTTTTCATTTTGTACAGTAGATAGCCTGTTGTGTAGTATCGTATTATATCCATACAAACCATTCTTGTATATCGTTGATATTTCTTGTCAGCTGTTGCATAAAGTAGATTAGTGTCGTTAAGATCTTTTATAGTTGTAGACTATCTAGTTAAGCCATTTGAGTCTGTACTGTCTACAAACATCTTATTTAAACTATGCTATAGTATGAGTCTGTACTGTCTACAAATATCTTATTTAAACTATGCTATAGTATTGCCTGGAATTTTTTTGCATATTATTTAATAATTAAATAATCAACTGGAAAGTGAAGACTTGAGCATTCTTTCTGGTGAGTATCCCTCACTAGAGGGTACCACCAACTCATGATGTCACAGGTATCATTAATTTTCTTGGTCAGTTGGCATTAGTTCTGAGAAAGAATGCACCACTGTCTAATAATTTTTGAATAAAATGAGTGGTTCCCTATCACAAGGATATCCCCCATATGGGGCAAGTATCTGGTAAGGGACTGTATGTTGTTTTACAGGTGATCTTTACCATTCCTTTGTCCTTGTTGCATTCTTAAACTGCCTTGGTCCAATTTTCAGTGCTCCATTCAGTCCTAGAAGTCTGTTAATGTAATGTGCATACCACCTGCCATATCACATTCTCTCTCTCTCTCTCTCTCTCTCTCTCTCTCTCTCTCTCTCTCTCTCTCTCTCTCTCTCTCTCTCTCTCTCTCTCTCTCTCTCTCTCTCTCGTATGACCTGTGCAGTGTTACCTGAACAGAATTTGGTATGCACAAGTCCTTGGACAATTTTGGAAGGTGGGTAGCTGCCTCTGAGATTAACAATCCTGCCCTCACCAGTTGGGGTAGAAATGACTCTTTAGCCATGATTGGCTGCCTTCCTAGAAGGATACTCCAAAATTAAGCCAAATCAGAAGAGGCTGTATAGCTCTGTTTAAAAAACTCTTGTAGGTGATCATTCTAAAATTAAACCAGGGGTTCCCAGGGTAAAACTAAGGTAAAGTAGTGATTGTGTGGATTTGTTTGTATATGATTTTGGATGCCCAATATAAATGTTGGTACCTCAACTTAACAGAAACAGACTTAACTAGCAGATTTCACTACTTGCGGACTTGCCAATGTCCAATAAAAGTAATGACATTATTTTTACTTAGTGGAAGGTCTGGTGAGTATGATAGGGTTATCGGGCGGTGGACTGAGTGTGCCCAAGTGGACGACCTCTCATCTTGAGTGGATAATCGGACAATGAACAAACAAACGCATGCACAAAACTGAGGCTTTCTTGTTGGAATCTGTGAATATGGATGGTGAATGAGTGAATGAACACTGCACGGGACCAACACTTTCTTGGGTACCCCTTTTAGGGTGGAGGCTGAATGAACAAACGAACACACTCACACAACCAACACTTACCTGGGGTATCTGTGAGGGTGGATGGTGAATGAAGGAACATAAGCTTGTAACCAACGCTTTCCTGGTAATGTTGGTATGCTTCAGTAGTCATTTGACATTAGTTATCTGCCCAGTGAGGAAATTCTGCTGTTATCAAAGAAAGTCTGTACTGGTATTTATCATGTGAAAATCTCTTAACCCTTAAACGCCTAGTGGACGTATCATACGTCGACTAAAATTGTTTGTTGGGTGTCAAGTGGGCGTACCGTACATCGACTACAAAAAATTTCAACCTTCGGTCAACTTTGACTCGACCGAAGTGGTTGAAAAACGCAATTGTAAGCTTAAACTCTTACATTCTAGTAATATTCAATCATGTACCTTCATTTTGCAACCAATTGGAAGTCTCTAGCACAATATTTCGATTTATGGTGAATTTTTGAAAAAAAGTTTTTTCTTAACCCCGCGCGGTAACTTGGCCGAAAATTTCAGAAATTCTTTCGTCATTTTGTCGTAATTTTTGCACTGTTCTATATTAGCCGTTACATAAAGTTTTATAAATGAAAATGTGCGCAATTTCATGTAAAGTACAGCAAAATACAACCCATGGTTGTAGCTTTTATCAGTTTGGAAATATTTTCATATAAACCACGATAACTGCCAAAATTTCAACCTTTGGTCAACTTTGACTCGACTGAAATGGTAAAAAAACGCAATTGTAAGCTAAAACTCTTACATTCTAGTAATATTCAATCATTTACCTTCATTTTGCAACCAATTGGAAGTCTCTAGCACAATATTTCGATTTATGGTGAATTTTTGAAAAACTTTTCCTTACGTCCGCCAGAAATTCTTTTGTCACGTTGTCGTAATGTTTGCGCCATTTTATATTAGTCGTTACATAAAGTTTTATATATGGGAATGTGCGCAATTTCATGTGGAATACAACAGAAAATAACTCATGGTTGTAGCTGTTATCAGTTTTGAAATATTTTCATATAAATCACGATAAGTGCCAAAATTTCAAGCTTCGGTCAACTTTAACTCGACCGAAATGGTAAAAAAATGCAATTATAAGCTAAAACTCTTACATTCTAGTGATATTCAATCATGTACCTTCATTTTGCAACAAACTGGAAGTCTCTAGCACAATATTTCAATTTATGGTGAATTTCTGAAAAAAAAAAGCTTTTTCCTTACGTCTGCGTGCGGTAACTCGGCCGAACATCTCGGAAATTCTTTCGTCACGTTGTCATAATGTTTGCATCGTTTTACATTAGTCGTTACATAAACTTTTATATATGAAAATATGTGCAATTTCATGTAGAATACAACTGAAAATAGCTCATGGTTATAGCTTTTATCAGTTTTGAAATATTTTCACATAAAACACGATAACTGCCAAAATTTCAACGTTCAGTCAACTTTAACTCGACCGAAATGGTCAAAAAACGCAATTGTAAGCTAAAACTCTTACATTCTATTAATATTCAATCGTTTACCTTCATTTTGCAATAAATTGGAAGTCTCTAGCACAATATTTCGATTTATGGTGAATTTTTGAAAAAAACATTTTCCGTACGTCTGCGTGGTAACTCGGCCGAACATCTCAGAAATTCTTTCGTCACGTTGTTGTAATATTTGCACAGTTTTATATTAGTCGTTACATAAAGTTTTATATATGAAAATGTGCGCAATTTCATGTACAATACAACAGAAAATAACTCATGGTTGTAGCTTTCATCAGTTTTGAAATATTTTCATATAAATCACGATAAATAGAAAAAATTCGACTTTCGGTCAACTTTAACTCGACCAAAATGGTCGAAAACTGCAATTGTAAGCTAAAACACTTACAGTCTAGTAATAATCAATCAATTAGCTTCATTTTTCAACAAACGGGAAGTCTCTAGCACAATATTTCAATTTATGGTGAATTTTTGAAAAAAAACATTTTTTTATGTCCACGTGTTACGAATTCATGCATCATTTTGTGATAATATTTTCTCTGTGTTGCTTTGATCGTTTTACAATTTGTTATATACCAAAATCATTGCAATTTAGTGTACAATACAAAGAAAAAGAAAATAACCCGTTAGCTTTAACCGTTTTGCTCACAGCGCGATTTGTATAAAATTATATATGAAAAATTTTTTTTGCACTCATATATTTCAATATTTATATATGATAATGATATTTTTTCCATTTCTGATGGTTGCATACTAAACTTCAGGCAATGACAAAAAAAATGAGCCAAAAATGAACTCTTAATCTTAAAAACTAAGCGTGCTGTGATTTTTTGAAAAAAAAATTTTTTCCGCTTCGGCGCTAACTCACCGAACGCTGCCGGCATACGGGAGACATTTTTGTAAATAGAGGCTCGGCGTTTAAGGGTTAATAAAATGTACAGTATGATGGCATAATTGTGTACTTATCGTATATTGTTAAATGTACATGTAAAAAGTTTTTATTTTAAGTGAGATTGTCACTCTCTGCTCTTCTCACAGCCATGTGTGTAGAAATGCGGAGATGATTGGTTAAATAAAATGTATTTGCTTGCACTCACAATTACAGTGCTGCAAAATCAATCAATCAATCTCTCTCTCTCTCTCTCTCTCTCTCTCTCTCTCTCTCTCTCTCTCTCTCTCTCTCTCTCTCTCTCTCTCTCTCTCTCTCTCTCTCTCTCTCTCATTATTTTTATTGGCTTAAGGTATTTAATGCAGTTCAGCACTTTGCTGTTCTTAACACAATAGAGTTTTGTAGTGTTAAACATTTTTCAGTATGTGTGTGTGTGTGTATAGGGTATACGCACATGTAAGCATCATGTTAAGATGAACTAGTCACTTGCACACTCACACACTTCTTTTTTATAAGGAATTTGGGGTTATTGTTAAAAAGAAACAATGTTCATGTTTTTATATTGTGTGGGATTTGCATACAGTATTTTATATACACACATGTATCTTGGAAGCACAAGTACGAACAGTTATGGACACATACATACTTATAAGCAATTGAGTTTGCAGATTTATCTCTAAATTCGAATGATAAGTAATTCAGTATTTTAAACTGAATGATACTTACAAAATGATAATTAGGATAGACTATAAAGTGCAGTACAATACTTCTATATGGAATTACTCTACACTCTATGCTATGGGGATTGTATCCGTATTCATAGTATCAGATACAAATTTTAAAATCCTATGAAATGATTGTACAGACTATTGAATATTGGCTGTTAGGTATCAGGTTATTAATAATATGATTATGCCTATGGTTTTATATGGAATGACAGCATTGGAGATGATAATTATTTTAGCATACTGTTGTCAAATTTTACCACCTGTCAGTTTGACCCGTGAATAAAGAATGATAATAATTAGTTTTTCCTCTAGAGAGTAAAACTGTAAATTTATGGTGGAAAGAAAGGCATAAACGTCGGAAAATTGGTCGGCTTTATTGCTCAAGTGTATAAAAACTACAACAGATAGAATTAATATTTTTACTTCTACATGTAGTACACATTGTCCTTGGTAAATGCTGCAAAGATCATTTACCAGTCTTAAAAGACTGCTGAGAAAATTGGGCATCAATGCAGCATGATCATAATGTTGTAACATCACTATATCTGCAAAACTTTATGGCTTAACTGTAGAAAAAATATATTAGCAAAGTTAAATATTTTAATTTCTGTGTAAAGTGCATATTGTATTTAGTAAATGGTGCATAAATCATTTGACAGTCTTGAAGGACAGCCAAAAAACACATTTTAATGAGTACAGGGTTTCCCATTAGATTGCATGAGTTGCATCATTGTTTACATAAGAATCAACACATAACGATGGCGCCAGGTAGTGCACGTTACAGACTGCCTGGCTAGCATACGCTGTCCAATCTCTCTCCCTATATCTATGGGACAGACCTCCAAACTGTCTGTTAAGTTGAGGTGCCACCATATTAGAGTGGGGAGGAGTAGGGAACTTGTGGTGTTAATTGCAAGTGTTAAGGAAAGGTGGTGGGTTTGAATGAATGGACAGTTGTGAAGGAGAGGATAAAGATATTGTTGCAGGAAAAAAATTAAACCTGTATCCTTGAGGAATTGGTTGCAACCTCATGCTTCAGAACAGAGGCTTTGGGACCTCTGTAAATATCTCCTTTTAGTGCTTTCAAATGTTGAGAGGCTGGGATGGGGAAATCCTTTGGCATTGGGGATGCCTGTTGATAACTGTTACAGGCACTTCCTACCAACATTATTGATCTCCAGTATGGTAAGAATGCTGAAAAGCTGTGGCATTTACACTCAAGTAATTATTCAGCATAAGCAAAGTGAGATATTTATATATATACATGTCCGATAAATTCAAACCTCTCATTTTACTTTGAATATCCCCTCCCCAGTTCTCTTAATTATTTCTGACTTCATATGCTTCAGGTCACTGAAGCTGTGAATGGCAAATTGGTGGTACTCAGTAAGGGGCCTCCCCTATTGGTGTGATGCTGACCAGAGAGGGCTAGCTTTCTTTTGTCGACTGAATGAGTCGGCTCTTGGCAGACACATGGTATACCAGCAGTATAGCATTGTTAAACTATGTTTTTTAAAAAACAGAATTAATTTTCTTACCCTGTATTTATAATGTAACCCAGTTTCATATTTCTTTCCATAAAAGAAGTAGTAGTTAAAAGATGGTTCACAGGTATATTTGCATGTGCACCAATGGATCTTGAGATTTCTCACTGCCAGCTTGCTCACTTTCATGTCTCTAAACCTGTTCTTTTCTCATAAGACTCCCTAGATGTTCATCAACCTTTCCCAGGATTAGTTTACATCCTCATAATTTTTCATCATTTGTTTTAATTCCTATGTCATTTGGTACATTTGATTGGCATTAAATTGGGCTAAATTATAAGTAATGACTTTGTGGTTAAACATACATTTGTTTTTGTACAGAACCAAGAAATTACTTCAAATTTTGTATTTTTAGGAATCGCAAGTTTTTGATATGCAGTTTAAAACTCCTATAGGCCTTGCAGCTGGCTTTGACAAAAATGGTGAGGCTGTTGAAGGTCTTTTTAAGATGGGGTTTAGCTTTGTGGAAGTAGGATCCATTACTCCTCTCCCTCAGCCAGGAAACCCTAAGCCACGAGTCTTTCGTCTGCCTGAGGACAAAGGAATCATAAACAGGTCTGCTGTTTGACAATTGTAACTATAATCTGGTATCAAAATGTTATGTTTTTTTCTTTTTTGATACAAATTGCTAACCCTCTCACTTTTACTTAGACACTTCATTCCTTAATTTTCAATCAAGATGGACAGACTTACTCTGTATTCCAAGCTTTCTAACTATTCATGGATTGGGGGACTGCTTGAGAAAGTAGACCCCTTTGTGCAATAAGGGCACCCTTACTACACTTCAAAAGAACAAGAACCTGCTGACAACAGATTGCAAGCCCATGTCTTAAATCATGCTAGGTTCTCACAAATGTCACTGGCCTTGACATTAAAGAATTTTATGTACCTTTACTTTATAGATAGTGCATAATATGTCTGTTACTTGAGTTATAAATGCTGATTACAGAAAGTGTCATTCATCATTTGTTGAGTATGGTTGTAGGTATGTGACTCAAAGATAAATGAATGTATTCCTAATAGGGCAAGAAGTTCTGAGTAGGCAGACCTCATCTTTTCCACTTTGTTCTCTCTTAACCTTGAGCACATTGATGCCTATGTATTCAGCATGCAACCACTCACGATATAGTGTTACAGTAAATTCAAATTCAATATGTGACAGTATTTTACCAGTACATGATACAGTACTGTTATAGGATACTATAATTCTAATAAACTTCCAGATATTTTCAAGCAGCTACATGTTATGCAGGAGATTCAGAAGGGATTGTGATCTTAACTGTTCCAGGATGTCTAGTGGTATTGTAGGGTAATTCTGAGTTTGATTCAAATGGCAAGTGGAGAGCTCAGGAGGCAGTTACCTCCTTTTCTAGTTATGTTCTGTGTGAGTAAAATAAGTTAATTTATGATTTATATGAAAACAGTTTAGGCAGTTTTTGTTATATAACTACAAACCACCTTCTCCTCCTGATACTTGTCAATCCCTCCAATTGTTAGACATGTTTTGTTAGTAGACTGAAAATTTATCAGTAGTTGCAGTTTACAGTTTTAATATATTTTATTTATTATAGACAAATTCCTCTAGTCTGTCCTGTGAGAGTTAAGAATTTAACTGTGGTGAGAGTAACTATCTGTTGATAATAATATCTGCAGAAAAATTTAAAAGCCAGAGCTTTAAATATGTGAGATAGGGTTATTCCTTGTGCAGGAAGTATTAACCACTGCTCAGTTGCCACTTTTATTTCACAACATTGCTTCTTGGCCTCTTTGCTGAGATCAAAGTGGAGTGTAGTTCAGAACCTCTTGTTGACCCTGACCAAGCACAAAGATATAATTAAAATTATGAAATCTGTGTCGATGAACAACAATCAGTTAAAATATGTGTTAGTAATCTCAAAATTTACTACAGAGTTAGAGTTTTGTGATTTTAGCAAAGTAGGTATAATTAGTTACTATTTTGATGTGTAACTCTGTAAATGCAAGTGCTTGTTTTATCAATTCAGCTAGTATTTTTATCAGTTCAGCCAGTATTTTTAAACTTGGTGGTTAAAATGCTTGTTTATTTATATGACTTTGGGCATAAATGCTGTAAGTGGCAGATGTGAAAGTCCCCTTTCTTTTTTCAAGGAAATTTGAGAAGTACATGGCTTTCTCATATTCTTGAGCATGGTCATGGATGGTATTATATTTTAATTGGTGTGAATATCTATGATTATTTGGCCAATTTTGTAGTACTGTACTTGAAAATACTGTATAGTACGTATAAAGTTATTTGTGTCCCACAGTTGACAAACCTCTTATGCTTACTCATGCCCCAAGTATTTTCATGATTTCTGTGGGAACTTCAAAAGTACTATATTTCTTGTATGATAATAGTTGCTACTGAGAAGTTCTTGCCTAGAATGGAAGGGCTAGTCGAGTGATGTCAGGGTGTATGTCATTTCAGGTGTTCTTCAAGGTAATGTTCTTGGGCCATTGTTATTTATTAACTATACCAGGAGAATAGATTGCATATGCCAATAATACCACTCTTCTAAATGTTGTTCTTCATGCCATAGGTTTGTGGTTGCAGAATCACTGAATAGACATTTGGCATGTATTCATGAGTGAAGTAGGCTGTGGGGCATGAAGCTTAACCCTTCTAAAACTCAAAGTATGATAGTTAGTCAATCCAGAACTCTTTTGCCTTTGCAGCCTGATTTACATTTAAATGGCGTTGTTTTAAATATCAGTAACTCTCTTAAGATTTTAAGTGTAACTTTTGGTAAGAAACTGATTTGTTAGAAGCATATATGTAATAATGCTTCCTCTGTTTCTCTAAAGGTGGTATCTTGCGGGAGTGTTTTGAATGTTTGAGATGAAGCTGTTATATCTAAGTGTTTTGATTTTTTTTTTTCATCCTTGTTTGGAGTACTGTTTTCCAGTGTGGTCTTAGGGTGCTGACTTTTCCTTTCAGACTCTTGGGTAGAGTTATGTCATCAGTCAAGTGTTATTTTACCATCTCTTAATGTTAATTTGTGGCATAGATGTAAAGTGAGTTCATTATGTTTGTTGCATGAAGTGTACTACTACAACAAACATCCTCTGCCCTCTTCTTTACCTGACCTAGCTAATTTTACTTGCAGCATCAGGCAGGTTGCTTCTGCAAACAGTGTGTCATTATCTAGTATCAGGCTCAATACCACTGTTTGCTTGTAGTTTTATTTTTGTTACAACTAAAGTGTGTAATAGTTTGCTTAGTGTAATTGTAGAATCTTTTGACCTCCAAATGTTTAAGTGAGGAGCAAATTCATTCCTGCCTTCTGCTGATGTCTTCTGAATTCCAATGTATCAGTCTCATTTTCTGTTCCATCATATTTATTTATTTATCACCTTTTCCTATAACTTGTCTCTCTCTCTGTAGGCTGATTTCCCTTTGGAGGCCTCTTGGATTTGTTGTCTGTTGACTCTTCACATAAGGCTAAGGGTTTTCAGCTGAAATTTAAAGAAAGAAAGAAAAGCTACATAATAAGAGGAGTCGGCCATGGTGCCAGACGTTGATTTGAATTTTGAATGAAGTAATTGTTTGTTTAATGAAATATAAATATTTTTATTTTTGACAGGTAACTGAAACATTGTATGTGGAAATGTGTTATAAGATACCCTACAAAGTTGATCTTTTCTAATAAGGGCAAAGTAACATTTTTTGGTTAATAAAATAGCCAGTTTATAAAAAATATTAAAAGAATTTTTGTGACCTTAATGGCATGTGGGAAATATGAAATTTTGTTATGAAATGGTTGGCATTGATATGAGGTAAGATAATAGAATCATTACTTTTGACTTTCCACAGGTATGGTTTTAACAGTGATGGGCATAATGCAGTGTATGAAAGGTTATCTCAGCTCCCACCTCCAGGAAAGAGACAAGGAGTACTTGGAATTAATCTTGGGAAAAACAAAACATCTGATGACCCACTTGAAGATTATTGTTTAGGAGTTAAGAAATTTGGCCCCATTGCAGATTATCTTGTTGTAAATATTTCAAGGTAGGTTGCTCACCGTCAGTTTTACATCCCTACGAATGTCAGTTGTTTCTTCTTTTTTTTGTGTGTGAAACTTACTAATTGTAAACTTACTAATTGTGACTGAGAGAACCTTGTTTTATGACATAATACTTGTAAAATTATTGGGGAGCAGTTGTGCCCATTGAGCTAACAAACATCTTACCGCCATTCTTTGATATTTTTAACGGTTAGGTGTTCTAAGAAATTGTTGATTGTCACAATTTCCTGACTGCAGACGGTTATGATAGGTCTTGAAAATCTGTTTGAAAGGAGAATTATGAAAATGTGTTTGAATGGAGAATTGTAAGTCCAAACTGCCATAGCCTGAATGTCCAGTACTGTACCGTTTACATCCAAGTATTTTAGCATATTTACCCAGTATGGGGTTACTGCTTTCAGTACATCATACTGTAGACAGTAATGAAAATTCTGTGTAGCAAATACCTGTATTTGGTCTCTTCTCATGTTATACTCCACTTCTTCAGTTTTACCTTGGTCGAATTTTCACTTTTCATTCAAGAACAAATCTTTTGGGAGAGCCTGAAGAGTCTTGAAATGGGACTTGGTGGTTTTTTTAAACTATAACCAATAAACATGTAAACAAATTTATCGTGTTTGACCCATAGAGGTTACCAGATACAATGTTTGCATATACATGGGTATGTTTGTCTGATGGTGCATGGTCAGCGAGGGCTGTGATATTAGTGGAGAGAGGAGAGGCATGTTGGACAGAATAAATTTGTGTACACGCTGTGCCTGGTAATGCTTAATGATAAAGCCGTATATGTGGTAGTGTCATTGTGTATATAGCTAACATGTACACTGTACTTGTTGATAAATTTTATAAAGAAGTTCAGGCTGTTTCTTTTGTATTTTCTTTGAAAAAGAAGGAATTTTCTTAATTTTTGGAACATTTTCACAGAAGAAACTTCCATAATCACTCTGAAACCTTAAAAAAATGCACTGGATTTTTAAAATTTCCAGATTAATAAAAATATACAGGGATTTTTGAATTTTCCAGAAAACAATATACTGGGTTTTTTAAATTTTCCAGAATAGCTGGAGTTACCTATGAGTTTTTCAAGCTAAACTGTGACTCGTGGCATATCAGTGTACAGTATAGTATTTAGGCTATCAATTAATTTGGGATTTAATGATATGATACAGATTTTTGTTAATGTAAATTACTTTCGCAAGACCACTGAGTCATAATTCTAGACTTAGAAGGCTTGCTCAAAAGATTTCTTCTTAAATGGTAAGTGAAGAAAGTATTGCAAAGACAGTTAATGAAGGTAGATAGCAAGATAGGAAGAGGCCACAGAGATAGCAAGATGGGAAGAGGCCACAGGGAATGGGGTGATAGCTAAAGGCAGAGAGCAGTGCAGAATTGAGAAAATTGAGATTTTTGAGTTTGATTTCATAGTGCAAATATTCATGGATGACATGTATTGGAAAGTTTTTACTGTTGAGGAAGTTGCTTTGGGATGTGGTGTTTAGAGGCTGGAAAGTTCAATCTGATCTCAGTGATTAAGGTTGTTTGAGCATAAGATGGGCAAGAAAGAGAAGTAGTGAATCATGTAACTTGTAGACATGGAAGTTGTAGGATGAAGACCAGTAAGAATGCTCAGAAAAACATGAAGAAACGATTTAGGTGAAGACTTGGTAGAAATACAGGCAAAACATGCACGAGACAAATAAGAGTGGAGACAACAAATTTTATGTCAAACAGTTAAAGAAAAATCTTCTGTAAAAACATTAATGACGAAGATGATCAGATTGTGAAAGCTCTTCTCTGAAAGTACCAATTTACATGTACTGTTTTTACATGAAAGATGTCACCAACATAGCTACTATAGTGACTATTAAGATGTACACGTGGTTTTTTGATTCCTTGACCTGGGCTCATATTGGTGTCTGTCACATGTACAGTAGCTTGCATGTCAGTTGGATATTAGCTTTACTGGTAAATCTTTGATTTCGTATTGATTTCTAAATTTCGTATAGTTTTTCTTGCATAAGTGTCTTATTCATATCAGTCATAATAACATTTGATAAATGTCATATAATAAGAAAGTCAAAGCTATGTAATAGCTCATTCCTCTCCCAACTTTTCTTCCGCACCATATATAAACCTGCGTCCTGTATTTATGACTATGACTTTTTTTAAACACGGTGAGAGTCTCATAGTAAATTAACCTTAGCTTTACACTGGCATAATAATTTAGCCTGGATTCATAGTAAACAAAATCCCAGACGCTGCATGTCTTTGTCAGAATAAAGATTGTTTGCTTTATTCCACTTTTAGCAATAGCGTTACTTAGAAATAAGTGCTGAAAGGTTATTTCACCGGGTGACACAGGTCGGAAAACCCAGAAAAGATTGTTTGCTTTAAGGCAGCTCTGTCGCTGCTGGGCCTTATGGGTCCTCAGGTCTTCAGCAGGCAAGAGCCTTGCTGTGTGCCTGTCTTCCTGTTAATAGTGCTTCAGTTCTTTAAGTATGTAGTTTTCAAACCACTTAAGCATGTAGTCCTTGTTTTATCATCCTCTCTTTCCATTGTGCAAGTAAGGAATATTACTGAGAATTCTTTTAGTTCCCAGATGGAGACCTCTGTTGCTTTTTAGAGGATTTCCAGGAGAATGCTGATTTTATGAAACTTGTGTTCACTGCTGATTTAAGGTTTTGTGTATTAGGATTTATATTACAATTGTTAATGTATTTCAGTATTTTTACCTCAGTTTTGTTTCAATGTTAATGACATAGTAAGGTTCAGTGCTCAACAACCACCAGTATATTTTCTTACATAATAATTTTCATTTCTCTGCATCAAGTGTGCCTACTTTTTGCATTGCACATTTTCTTTATAATTGTATTTTATTTTTTTATTCAACCTTTTAATCTACAGTTGTCAGCGTTACTTTGAAATGGTTGTCCTTAGTGATTGCTGTTGGAATCAGCTTTTAATGGAGACTGGGACAGAATAACTTTCTAAAATGCTGTAGGCAATTATTCCTAGTGCAGTAATTTTGGATAAAACACATTGGCATTAGTTTTTCATTATCAGGCTTGTTTAATTTCTCTGGCCTTTTATGAGTTATCAGATTGGGAGAAGCTACACCAATTTAAGCATCAATTTCAGAATTATTACAGTAAAAGTATGTTGGTGAAAATAGATGAGTACAGTTCAAGAGTGTACAAGTCAAGTTACACATGTACATTTTGTACTATATTTTGTCACTTCCT
Organism: Macrobrachium rosenbergii; assembly: GCF_040412425.1. Classification (NCBI taxonomy): domain Eukaryota; kingdom Metazoa; phylum Arthropoda; class Malacostraca; order Decapoda; family Palaemonidae; genus Macrobrachium; species Macrobrachium rosenbergii. Next base: position 67,905,679 of record NC_089750.1, read on the forward strand.
TATCTTTGTTGTGTCATGCCACAGTGAAAGTGTATAAAGTGGTGGATAGCCTAGTTGGCCATGTAATACCTGTACGAGTATGTATACGTATATGTCCATGTTTGACAGAACTGCTCCAGTTGTCCAGTATCAGTCAGGACATAGATGATTTTCCCTATCTCACTTGTCATACCCTCAGAGTTTGTTGCCTTTTCCATGGAATGATTTCCTTTGAGGGACTTATTTTCCAGATGTTCCTAAAGTGAACCACCTCCACCTACAAGACAAGGTCATTCACGATTGCGAGATATGCTGATCATGGTTACAGTGTGCATTGGAGTTTTTTTTAAATATTGAAATAAATTATTAAAGGATGTAATCATTACATTTAGATACTTAATAAGTTTGTATGAAGTGTCTATGACAGAATTTGTGACAGCGTAAAGCATCTGAATGTATTTTATTTTTGTGTTTTGGTCTTCTCAAATAATTATATATTCCCCTTTAGAGATTACGATGTTGAAATCATCTGATAAGCTCTTGGGCCATGTAAGTAGATATGATGGTGGAAGGGTAACTCTACACATCTTTTTACCCATACTTGTATCTATCATTGTCTCTTATTTTAGGGCTTCTTTCACCTTCACCACCTGTTGATTTACATGCTGACGCAGCTGTTGTGATTGAATGGAACAGGTGAAGGTGAGCCCTATGAAGGCATCAAGCCCCTACATGGTCGTCATGTATTGTATTCATTGTATTTTTGTCAATTTTAACCCTTTCTTGTGTCCGTGTTTAACATGATATGCTTTATTGTTAAGTGTGTAATACAATATATAAGCTGTCATATTACTCTGTCTTTGGTATTCTTCTTCTCCATATAATTCTGTTTTGTGATTGTGATTTGTTTTTTTCAAATATATAATGTTATTTACTTTGTATTTTACTTGTACATTTAACATTGTACATGTATTTTAAACATTATTTTAACCCTAGATTCTTCAGTTGGTTGTAAAAATTCATGGCCCAGATACCTTTGTCATTCTGTTATGCTTTTTTCCTTCTTGTTATTCAAACTATTCTTTCTCACGTGTAGCTGATGCTTTGGAGCACATTGGGAAGTAGACAATATTAGAAACCTGCTAGAATTGTCAAGTAAAGGGAACTATGTTTTAAGCCTTTTTAATTTTTCAGTCCAAATACACCAGGCCTGAGAGCTTTACAGCACCGAGAACAACTTGAGAAGCTCCTTAATGCTGTTTTGGAGGCAAAAGATAGTCTCCCAGAGGGACACAGACCTCCCATTTTGATCAAAATTGCTCCCGACCTAACAGAGGAAGATAAACATGATATAGCAAATGTCATTCTTAGTAAAAAGGTTAGTAGCATATGTTCTCCAGTTTTTATTTTAAAGCTGTGAATGGTCCTTTTCTAGTTTGATTCCCTAAGTACATTTTATGATAGATGATTTAGATATAGCTAACAGAATTAATTCAGTGGTCTGGTTAAACTACTTTGACCAGCATTGTTTGAAGTAAGGTTATACTATTGTGATATTGAGCCATTTACTTTTCTGCAGTTTTTCTAGGTTAACAATCTCTTTTTGGTTGAAAGAGCCTTTGAATAAAATTTTAATACGAAGTTATTTGTATAGATAGGTTGCCAATTACCTTGTATATTTTATGAAACACGTATAGTAATTTATCAACTCAGTGTATGTAAGGCTTCAGAAAATATCCCCCCAAAGCAAATTAAAATCTGCCTAAAGTTGAAAGTTTCTTAGGAAAAGGAAAATTGAGGGAGTCATTACAAAGGTAAGGCATTATAACTGACAATAATTCTTTTGTTTGCTCTTAGAGGGTTTAGCATTAACATCAGTGGCTTTTGACTTAGTGTGAATGAAAGATATGTAGAAACAAGTGTGTGGTAAAAGAACCATTGCTGCTGCTATCAGTCCTTTGTTTTGGTGTCTGGTTTACTACTATTCTGCTAATGTCTAGCAAATGGAGCCAGTCAATATAGGTGTTGACCCAAAGCGTTAACGACAATAAACACTACTGTACTGTAAAGGATGGCTAACTAATCCAGGATGGCTAATTTAACCAGGAAACTTCAGAAGGCTCAGCAGAGCTTAAGTCTACCATAATTTCTAGGAAAAGACAAGGCCTAGTCACAGAAATGAGAAGCTTCTCATACCCTGGATGGAGGATTTATTACTAAAGAACACACTATCAAGCCTATTGTTGATTTAAGAGAAGGCTTGGTTGCTGCATAGTGACAACAAGAGAGGCTGGAATAGAGCAGGAAAGCTTTACTGTTAGCCATGGATGGTTCCAACATGTAAAAAAATAAAAAAAGTTATTCATTTGGACATGTCAGTGTTGTAGGTGATCAGTGAGTGCTGCTGCTGACACGGCAGCAAAATTTCCTTAACACTCAGCAGAAATAGTTGAAGAGGGAGGATATCTGCCAGAGCAAATATTTATTATGTATGAAACTGGGCCTTTTTTTATTTTAAAGAGAAAATCTATGCCCAGATTCAAGGTAGAAAAGATTGTCTGACACTGTTGTTAGTTGGTAGTGCAAGCAGTAACTTTAGGCTTTAGCCCTTTTCAGGGTATGCACGGAGGCTTTGTGTTTTGAAAGGGCTAGTTATGTATATCCTCACTGTTATTTAGATGATTAATATGTGAGGCTAGGTGATGACTGTTATTTCTGAGGAATGGCTTGTGAACCATGTCATCCCTGCCAACAAGAAATATATTGCAAGGCAAAGAGTACTTTTCAGTATTTTTCCTACCTGAACGTAAAGAACATGAGCAAAATTGTTTTTACAATGGCCTATTGGTTGCATATTATGCCAAGGAAAAGTAAAACTGTCTTGTTCCATAAGGAACATTACCTATTGTGAATACGTAGTGCTGACAATAGTAATTAAGAATTCAAGTGGTTTATAAATTGAGTTATAGCTTCTGTGTAACAAAATAGTTTGCATCATTTCACTGGAAATTTTTTATATTTAACATTTTCTGTAAGATTGTTAATTTCATCATGGTTAATCATTGTAAGGAGTGAAAGTTTAGTTTTTAATTGTACGTTTAAAGTTTACACAAATTTTTCATTTCAATTTCAGCAACATATAAGTGGTCTAATAATCAGCAACACCACTGTAACTCGCCCATCAACCTTGCAGTGTGAGGAAAAGAAAGAGGCTGGTGGGTTAAGCGGGGAGCCTCTGAAGTCTCTTGCTACCAGTACCATTAGGGATATTTATCATCTTACTGGTGGTAAGTTTTTCTCATGTTAGTTATTTGTCTTATATCACAGGAAAAAAATTGTTTGACAATATGGAATATTATTACATTAATGTCAGCTTTGATATGTATGAAGCACTTGAATCACATTAATTTGATGCTAGACTTTTTAACCCTAAAAGAGTTCAGAGGTCTGGTTAAACAAATCATTTATAACTAACTAGTAATGCCCAGTTGACAACCAGCACCTTTACATTATGTGTATTCTTGTATTAGCATGGTATTCTTATTTTGTTCAAAAACTGTAATCTCCTGCTTCCACTCAATTGTAGGCTGTCTTCCTATCATTGGTGTGGGAGGCATATCCAGTGGTGAAGATGCATACGAAAAAATCCGTGCAGGTGCCAGTCTAGTACAGCTTTACTCTGGTTTAATTTATCATGGTCCACCTCTTGTTAAGAAAATTACTGATGAATTGGATGAATTATTGAGGTAAGAAACTTTAGTATATTCAGTGTTTTTGTTTCGTGTAATTGAAATTAGTCAACATGTATAAAAGTGTGTAGATTTTGGTTGACTAGCATCATGATCATCATAAATGTTTGTATGTTGGCTTCTTCCTATGTGAGGTTAGCCGTGAAATTCTCTCCACTGTCTTCTGTCTAGGTTTTCATCTGTCCCAGTTTTTTGTGACTTTATGTGCCTCCCAAGAGGTCTTTGTCTTGCTACTTCTATATTTACTGTTTTGATGGCTAAGTGTCACTCATCTTTTCTCAGTATGTATACAAACCATCCCAACATTGAGATTTCAGTCTTATTTTCTAGTTGCAGAACACCAGTCTATACCAGTTCCTTATTTGTAGTACAGTATTCTGGCCATGAGTCTTCACATTCTGTGGTCACACCTGTTCGAAATCTCCATTTGCCCAGTCAGGCTTTGTTTTTGTCTATTGCACATCTTTGTTCTCTCTGCCAATTGGATATTTTAATTTATCATTAATTTGGCTATATGTCCATTACATCCTTGCTGCAAGTACTCAGTTTCTTATTGGTTTTTCATTTCCTGTTTCACAGTCCAGTATGTCTCCAAGGTAATAGAATTTGCTGCCTCTTTTAAGGCTGTGTATATTCTTAATCCTGAGCACCTCTTGTGACACCATCTGTTACATTTGGAACATGGTGCAGAATTCACTCCCACATCTTTTCTACAACAACCATATGGCCACTTTCCAGATTGTACTTTTTCCTTTTATTCCTTTCTAGTCACCACAAGGTTTATTTTGCTTATATTGATTTTCAGCCCTCTCGTCCCCATTCCACTCTTCCATCTTTTAAACATTTCCACTACCTCTTCTTGAAATTCTGTTGTTAACACTAAGTCACCTGCATAAAGCAGCTCCAAGGCACCCCCTGTTTTTGTAATCTGTTATAAACAGCAAATGGCTCAATGCTGACCTTTGATGAACACCAATGTTTATATAACTCGAATTCTACTTATACACCTGACACTGTATTCACCCTAGATCTATCTAGTAATATGTTATTGTAACTTCACTAGCTTTTAGTTGTTTTCTTACCTTATGCCTTTGTAATGCCAGTATAATTTTCTTGCTACCCTGTCAAATGCATTTTCTAGTTCTACAAATGTTTGGTATAATCTCCTCTCTCTGTGTGGTATTTTTTCTTTAGTTTCTTCATTGTTAAGACTGTTTGTGTTGTTATTATCTCTTACATGAAACCAGACTGACAGTTATGTAATTTCCACATAGTGAATCCTTGTATACTGTAAGGCTCTTTTCTCACTTTTCTGGTCCTCTCTCTTTGTATATTAGGTTGTATATATTATAGTAATCTCTTAGATAACCAGCTGTCATACTGCTTTTGTTATTCTTATGTATTAATTGTCTTTTAATTATCAGGATAAAATGCATGGTTGCCAAATACAAAAAATAATTTTCAGTAGTGTTTAAAAAAATTGGAGAGCCAGTAATAAGGTCTTCACAACTCTACTAACCCCAGTAGCAGTGTACGTTGATTGAATAATGTATCTTCATTTTGATGAAATTCATAGTTTGTTACTCAGCATTTATTTATTACTTTCAGGAGGGATGGTTTCAGCTCTGTTAAGGAAGCTGTTGGTTCTGATAAGGTGATTAATTCAGACAAAGAAGTACCCACTTCCGATGCGTAGGCTGCTGTTGCTGATGTGGAGAGATCAGATTCCAAGAAATGAGGACAAAGATAAATGGTCAATAGTTATCAAATAAAAATGTTAACTACTATTAAAGACCAGAAAGGAAGTGATTGGGCTCTTAAGCAATGGTACTTCCTGGGAAGTAAATTTTTTTTCATATGCACTTTGTTTTTTGTAAGTTGCCAAAATGTAGGGCATGGCTGCATTTTATTTTGTAAAATTAAAGAAATTTTCCTAGCAGAATTCAAGTGTAATGGTACTTATAAGCTAGGAGAAAAAATACTCAGGCCCTAAATTATGTTTGAAATCACAAATTCTATAGAAAACTGTGCATGACTAAAATAGGTCAAGAAAAACTACTTAGACAGCAAGGAAAGTTATCAAGTTTTCATTAGTTACTCATTGTATCTACAGATGGTAATGGTGCTTTGGAATCAGTCTGTTGATAATTTTTGGCAAACATACTGTAGATAAATACAGTAGAGGGGGAATAAGAAAGTTGAAGGGAAAGAAGGAAAATGTTATGGTCAATGAAGATAGATGACTAAAAGATAACTCTTCTTGCATATAAAGCAAAAAATGGAAAGCGAACTTGGAGCACAAATTTCTACCTCTGTGCATTTTGCACAAAACATTCATAGAGATGTAAAGAATATTTTGTAGGATTTGTTACTTTTATATTACTATTTCAGAATAACTATTTGCATAGGCAAAGATATTTATGTAGTCTGCATTAACGTCAGTTATCCTGTGTGCTCAACCCCCTTGAGATATTTTTCAAGAAAGTAGTGTGATAGACATAATGCCCTTAGTGCTTACAGAATCTTGCGATGAATTACTAGCATAGTAATAGTGTTGTTTTTACTCAAGAGTAGTACAGACATTGCCAAGTACAAAGTTTACAAATAACCACATGATTAACACATCATTTGAAAACACAATATAGAGGTGAAACCTTGTTGTATATGCTATATCAGTTTCTATAAGGTTAAAGCCTGATTCTTAATGGGAGGCCTTAGAAGTAAAATGTTATCACTGAATTTTATTAGCTTGTCATTAGGTGATTAATTGCTAGTGAAGAAAGGTTGACCAAGCCCATCCTTTAATGGTAAAAAAAAGCCTGAAGTACTCTAGTCACAATTTACACCACGTTCAATTTAGAGGTAGCAAAATCAGCAAGTTCCTGGTTTTGCTTTTAAACTTGTTAGCATTATTGGCATACAGTATTTCTAATTTACTGTTATAATGTAATTGTATATAAATGGCTAATGTTGTCATTGTAGATTAAGCTGGCCTTATACCTGCATGGCCTCTTGCTCCTACAGCAGCCTGTAATAAAAAGGATGAAGGATAACATGCAGGAATTTTATTGGGTATTCATATTCTGTGGAGTCGGTTGAAATTTTTTGATGTTCTGATGTACAGTAATACCCCGAACTTGCGCGATTTGATTTGCGCGAATTCACAAGAGCGAACTTTTGATTGTAACCTAACTAATTATCATACATGAGTTTTTCACAGACACGCGAACATTTGCGAATACAGTACAGTGCTGAGAAACCCTGCAAAAGTGTTTATGTTTAATTTTTTATGTAATTTATAAGTTTTCAAGCTTTAATGTGTAAATTAAATAACATTAAATAATAAAAGTAATATTCTCTCTCTCTCTCTCTCTCTCTCTCTCTCTCTCTCTCTCTCTCTCTCTCTCTCTCTCTCTCTCTCTCTCTCTCTCTTACTGAGCTGAGAGAATTTTTATGGTATATGTATATGTTTATTTGTTTTGTATGATAAATAAATTTTTTACCTAATAATAAATACTAATTTTCAAATATTAATAAGATTAAATAACAATAATAATAATAATGATAATAATAATAATAATATAACTGCAACTACAAAATTCGTATGTGATACATATTTTAAACAAACAAATATTTTTCCCTCATCTTCTATAAGAAGCTTGAAGGCAAAAGCTGTCAGACATGTCACTTTAACATGACAAGAAGGGGTAGTATTGCTGATTAGTGGTCAAAGGTTTCTTGTAATTCTCTCTCGCTCTCTCTCTCCTTCTGTGCCTGTAGTAATTCATAAAAAATTTCACTCTCTTAAGTAAGGACAACTGTTATCTCTCTCTCTCTCTCTCTCTCTCTCTCTCTCTCTCTGTGTCTGTAATAATTCATTAAAAATTTCTCTCTCTTAAGTAAGAACAACTGTTATCTCTCTGTCTCTGTCTCTCTCTGTCTCTGTCTCTCTCTCGTTTGTAGTTAGTGCAACCTACGTATTACCGTTTCTCTGTATGTCTTTAACTGTACAATAGATAATTTTAAATTGATCTAATTTTACCTGTGCCCTCTACAAGCTGTAAATGCGCCGTTCTAAAACATAGACACATAGAGCATTTCAGAACAAAGAGAAAGAGACAGAATAAAGAAGTTTTTAAAAACGAGGTTGATAAGACTTCTAAAAATAGATTGGTGGAATGGGGCGAGAGAAATAGTATACTAATCTTCACACTCCCCTATATTCTTACGTTAACCATTTATTTCTCTTTTTAAGGGTAATGTATTAAGCTAACTTTTAAATGAAGTTACAGTAACTTTAATTTCACTTAAAAGTTAGTTCAATACTGAATTTCCATCTTTTGATATGTAACGTAAGAATAACTTCTCTCTCTTTCTCTCTCATGTTATTCTCTCTGCCTCCATAATAATTCATAAACTCTGTCTCCATAATAATTCATGAATAATTCAACTTGATATTTCAAGTAAGGACAATATCTCTCTCTCTCTCAGTCTCCGTAATAATTGATAAATAATTTCACTCTTAAGTAAGGACAACCCTATATCTCTCTCTCTCTCTCTCTCTCTCTCTCATTCATAGTTAGCCCTTACACATTTTTACAGCATATTATTTCTCTGTACATCTTTACCTGTACAGTAGATAGTTTAAAGTAAGCTAACTTTTAAATGAAATTACAGTAACTTTAATTTCATGTAAAAATTAGTTTAATATTGAATTTCCATCTTTTGATATCTAACGTAAGAATAACTTCTCTCTCTCTCACACATTGTTCTCTTTGTCTCCGTAATAATTCATAAATAATTTAACTTGATATTTCAAGTGAGGACAATATCTCTATAATAACTAATAGTTGTATTGGTCAAAATAAAAATGCTGTTTGTTCATGAGAAAGCATTTCAGAACAAAGAGAAAGAGACATAGAATAAAGAAGTTATTAAAAAGAGGTTGAGAAGACTTCTAAAAATAGATCGGTCGGAAGGGGAGAGAGACAGAAATTCTCTTCCAACTCTCTATTTTTATGTCAACCATTTATTTCTATTTTTAAGGGTAATGTATTAAGCTAACTTTTAAATGAAATTACAGTAACTTTAATTTCATTAAATGTTAACTTAATAGTTTGGGTCATATTTAGTGTTTAAACTTTAGAAATAAGCATTTATTAGCATTTTTAGAGACCGTGCCAAACTTGCGCGAAAATTCACCTTGTGTGGGGGGTTCTGGAACCTAACCTCGCTTGTTTGGGGTATGACTGTATTTACAGGGGGTGATTTTGACTGGTTCTTCATATCCATTCCATATTTGGTTATGATATGAATTGTGAGAGTTATGAAGATAATTAAGCAGGTTTGTGGGGTTGCATTGATGTATTATAATATGCAGAACTTTGGGGATTAGCAAGAACTGAGGCTGCCTATGAATCTTAATGGGCTCTGTAGACTTATTTTCTGTGCAATGAAAGATTTCAAATCCCTATCATAGTGTAATTTTCCAGGTAACTTTTCCAGATGCTCTATTCGATCGCTGATACAGTATTTCTTGTGTTTAATAGCAACCAAGAAAATATGATTATTGGTGCAACTCTTTATAGCCTATATTTGGTCTTAAAATGTAAAAACAAAGGCTGTGGCTAAGAGCATGATTACAGTAAGCACTCAAGATTCAGACTTTAAAGATCATGATTAGATAAAGATCTGACTTTTTTTATAATAAAATAATGGTTGTAGATAGAAAAGGTTTAGGTAAGTATAATTGTTGAAAGCCAAGTGGTAACAAACGAACAGGAGAGATTGGTGCTGTATTTTCAGTTGAGGTTTTAAGTATCAAGGGTAAAAGATTAAAAAAAAGATTTTGTAAGAGCATCTAGGTTATGGTTAAATGTAGTTTGTTTAAAGACATTTCTATTTTGTGTGTATAGGTAAATAGCTTGGCACCACTTCATAGAAAATGGAATAGAATTAACATTACAAAATGTCACAGACAAGGGATTTCATGATAGGGTAGACTTGCACTCTTTCTCATCAATATGTTTCAAGTTAATTTTATAATTAATTGTTATTAGGAATTTCATTAAGGGATAACCGGGAAAAATTACGTAGTCTTAGGTGTTTTATTATAAACTGTAAAGATCAAGGTTTTTCAAAGTCCAAGAACCCCCATCCCTTAAGTCTGGATCTGAGACAGTTTAGTGTGGTGTGAAGTTTGCCAGCTGGAATATGAACACTATACAGCATTATAAGTAATTAAGGTAAACAGATTATTTATTGCCAGCTGGAATATGAACACTATACAGCATTATAAGTTATTTATTGCAGGAGCTTTGCTACAGAAATTTTGCTACAGAATACACTTAGCTTGTTCCTTATTTATATTATTATCTTGTTACTTTAGATTATTTTTTATAAGCTTGATCTTTATTTACATTATTATCTTGTTACTTATTTAGATTGTTTTTTATACTTTTAAATATTAAGAGATTTTAATGTTTTAGTGGAACGTAACACATATTCACAATGCCATGTACCTTTAACAGTAGATGAAAGTATGAAACAAAAAGATATTGAAACAGCCTGATAGAGAGAGAGAAAAATGTTTGTGTAGCACTCTAATTTGATTTGGTTAGGATGGTAATGTGATTCAGTGATATGTTTGTTTTTGTGAATAATATGCCAAGTTGTTATATTTATTTTTCAATTAAACAGTGTCTGTTTAATATACAAAAATCTCCATTTTACTTATGCTAAAACATTAGTATGGCATGTTTTTTTTCCAAGAGTTGAATCATCCACTAGGTGAGGGAATCTTGGGCATCTTTATTTGTGGTGAGTGATTATTCCAACATTAGAGTGAGCCCCTTTTACTTCCTATGCCATAAACAATTATCTACTCAGTTTTTGCAAGATTTTTTTTTGTTATAGCTGCACTTATCTTTTCATCATTTCGTTTTCTCGTTTCTGTATCCAAAATCATTGTCATGATTTTGTAGTAGTGACAGTATATAAAAACATTGTTTTGATAATCATCATTGTTCTGTACTATATTATAAAAAGTGAAGATAAAAGGAAAAAGGCATGATGTCGTTTTATACAAGTCATGAACACTGCATCTTTAAAACGTTAGTTCATTCACTTGAGAGATATCAAAGCAATAGGAAGAACTATTTTATCAATAGAGTTATTAGCATTTTATGTTGACCTACTTTAAATGAGTTTTTGGACAAACCTGGGTTTGCATGTAAATAACTAGCTAGTTACTTAAGCACAGCTGCTGTGGTTTTTTTCTTCTGAATTATTATGACAGTTGCTTCCATCTGAAAAACTAAGTTACATGATTATCCTTTTTTTATTATTTTTAGCAGTTTCATTTGTTTCATCTCCAGACCAATTATAGGACTTGTAATTGGCGTACCTTCTGCACTTTGTATGTACAAAAAAGGGCTAATCATACGTAATAGGTTTGTATGATCAATATTTAATTTTTAAAAATCTTTTCACCACAAACCAATTATTATAGCTATAAGCTCTGGGTTAGTATGAAAAATACTTTGTTCTAAAAAATCTTAATTTTAGTACAGCATACGGTTTTAATTAACCCATGTCAGACAAACAAGCAATACAATATTGGTGACTAAGGAGGTAGTCCTTCATTGTGCAACTTAGGGAAATAAATGAGGGGCTACTCCTCTCAACTCTGCACTTTGTGTTGCAGACTCAACAGTTCCTCCTCTGCTTAAACCAGATGGATGGCACTTACAGTCAAAAGGAAAATGTAACCCTTTTAGTTTTATGTGCTTGAAAATAAGCAGAGAAACTCGGTGTTATTCCTGTTTTCCCAACCTAAAATGAGCAGTTTGCTGGTCACACGAAATTAAGAATACTTATTCAGCCGTGAAACATATTGAAGTGTAGGCCAAATTTTCCCTTTTGTTTTTGTAAAAACTGTTGATTACTTAGCTTCAGAGTTGTATGTTATTTTTTGTAAGTTAACCAGAAGGGGTTCTCTTGAATTTGTTGGTACTGTGACACTAGGTAAATGTGGCTGTAACTGCTATAGGATATAAAGTTTTTGCAGCGGCAAAATGTCTAAATTCCTGCATCAAAAGTAAATACTGTACTGTCAAAATGTCTTATTTTTATGCTGAAAGTAGCCATGTGTTCCCAAGTTTGTTGTTTGGCTTCAGCAAGGGCCTGGGTGCTTGTGATGCTCTTCCTTTCATTCCCAGTGTCGTACAGAAATCCTTAGTTCCTGTTCATGAAGTTTATAGGACTGGTCTTGACTTACTGCTTTTGACCTTGTTAATCATGAGGTCCTTGTTTTCAAACTTAGACAGATGACAATTGATGGACCATTTCTCAGTAATTCTTTGTTAATGAATTTTTAAATAGTAGATTTCAAATAATTGTTGATGGGTACTGTAGTAACTGCAGGAATTTAATCTTGTGTGTTCCCAGGATACCACTATTGGAGTTACTTTATATTATATATATATATATATATATATATATATATATATATATATATATATATATATATATATATATATATATATATATATATATATATATATATATATATATATATATATATATGGCATGTGGTTTTACCCTGCAAACAAACAAACTTATTGCTTATGCTATTCTTTTGGTATTGATCTCATCTGACATTAGACCTGTGGTTGCTGAATTTAAAACAGATGTTTAATGTACCCAAAAAATATTGCAAATTATGGGAATAAGGTTAAATTCTAACAAAGCCTAAAGTATGATTGTTAGCAGTTCTAGGACATTGACTCTCTGACCACTCCAATCTCTTTAGTAACTGTCTCTTAAACAGTATGCAACCTATTCAAAATTCTTGATTAGAAATTCACTTTGAAGAAATGTATCTCTTTTTTCAGTAAAAAAAAAATACTGAGAAAGTCTTTCAAGAACTTTGGAGATCTGTCTGTCCTTACGAAATGTTTCAGTGCTTTTATTCTTCTACATTATGAATATTGTTCCCTTGTTTGGTCTCCAGTAACTGACTTGCATCTGAAATTGTTGGACAGAACTCGAGTTGTATTAAACTCTCTATCTGAGATCTTGTTATTAATCCCATGGCACAGCTTTTTAGTTAACTCATTTGTGTATGCGATTGATTATCCTTTGTATTCAAATCTTTCCAGAATATAACCATCCACCACAAAGTGCTTAGATATGCAGTAAATTCTAAGTTTTTCCTGACTAAATTGTGGAATGATCTTCACAATCCTGCCATTCAATTGTTGGAATTTCAGAAGTTAAAACTTGGTGCAAATGGTTTTTCAGTATATGGGCTGACAGTTCTTTATTTCTCGTCAGTATTTTACTTTATCTAATTTGTTGTTATCTCATTTATTTTTCATTGTTATTTATATTGTTTTTTTTTTTTCATAGTCTATCCTTACATCCCAGTTTCCTTTTCTGTACTGGGCTGGTTTATAGCTTAATTAATGTCATTATTATAATGATAGTAATTAAGCTTATTCATCAATAAATGCATTATTTTAGTGTTTTGCTTTGGTACAAATCTTTATTTTCTCCAGGTTTCATTTGGTTCATCCACTTCAGCGTTAGCTAATTGTGGCAGCAAATGACATTTTCTAGTAAGGAGCATTCTCTAGTGTCAGAATATTAAACTGATGGAATAACTAAGCTTTTTTGTTGTTGTTGAGTATGATTTAGTTTTTGGCGGATACACAATACTGGTCCTTGTAACAGGAGTTAAAACATGTTTGTATTCATAGAATTTGAGGGAATTAAAATATTTTTTGTTAGTGTAAAAAAATATCTCCCACAGCAGTTGCAAAGCAAGTTAATAGCATTTGTAAGAACTGAAAATGAGAATCCCAGTTTGCTCTTAACTTGGTTAGTATCACAGCCATTTTATTTTAAACTTCTATGTATCTTTCAGCATTAACAGCCATTTTATTTTAAGCTTATAACATCTTTTAACATAAGTGTGTGAATGATTTTACTAAAATTATAGTTTTAGTTTACAATTTGGCTATTTTCAAGGTTTCTGATTATTTACTTCTTTTAATTACTAATCTTGTCTAGCAGAACATATTCTTGGATATGAATTGTAATAGATGCTTTATTTTTTTTTTTTTTTTTGCTTGGCAAGACAATGTGCCACAATTGAGATGCTGTGCTAAAGAAACTGGATTCTTTGGTTGACTTCTAGGACCGTGACTACTTTTGAGGAGTTCTGGCAGCTATCCAGACTTTGAAATCAAATCAATTCATCATCTAAAATGATCAAAGGTTAGTGTTATATTAGACAATACCTCTGTGAAAAATGAAAATTGGCTTGTACACAATCAGTGAAGTTTGGATTTCCTGTAATTTTCATAAGTTGTGGATTCTTCTTTGTGTAATTTTCATAAATTGTGGATTCTTCTTTGTGTAATTTTCGTAAGTTGTTGATTCTTCTTTGTGTAGTTTTCATAAGTTGTCGATTCTTCTTTGTGTAATTTTCATAAGTTTTGGATTCTTCTTTATGTGCTTTTCATAAGTTGTGGATTCTTCTTTGTGTAATTTTCATAAGTTTTGGATTCTTCTTTGTGTGCTTTTCATAAGTTGTGGATTCTTCTTTGTGTAATTTTCATAAGTTGTGGATTATTCTGTGTAATTTTCATAAGTTGTGGATTCTTCTTTGTGTAATTTTCATAATTTGTGGATTCTTCTTTGTACCTTTGGGGATACAAACACTATGCCTTTCAGATATGGAGTGTCCTCCTGTGCATGTGCTGGACCAGCTGTTCACTGACTAAACAAAGGTGATACCCAAGTGGAGATGGGAGAGAGGGGATGCCCATTCTCACCCAACTAATGTTACCCACTGCCCTTCTGGCCACAATATGTTTCAGGCATGGATCTTGCATTCAATCTTTTTACGTGTGCTGGCATTTCCTTTCTGTGAATTTTGATAAGTCTTTTTGTGATTTATTTATTCTAAGTGCTTTCTAATGTGACTAGCGCCTTTTTGTGCTTGAAAGTGCTGCTGTTGTATTTTTTTTTTCAGTGCTTTCGTATTTTTTGTTGGTTCTTGTCTGGATGGAGAACGGACTAGACCAGTTATGTCTTAGGTTGAAATTGACCCTGAAACTGTTTTTTCAAGGAAGACAGCAGCTTATAGTGAAGGGCTTATCAGCAGTTGTGTAGTTCTTTGACGTATATACAAAAAATATTAACTTCATACGTGCATAAAGTGCTCATGATCCCCTTAGGTAGTTACTCATTGTTACAATGGTCTTGTTTTTATGGACTGCTGCATTGGAAAAAGGTTTCCAGTTGCTCTAGTCCTTCATGGCAAGCTTCCTTTGATGGGTGTGACTTAGTCTGCGGTTCCTGACTAGACCAGCCCTGTGGTGCAAGGCAAGTAATGACAGTAAAGGAAAGGTAAGAGAGCTGTTAACACTTTTTCATTATCTACCTTCACCTCAACCCCGCTCTCTTTTCCTGCACAGATAGGTGTCAAGATAAGGAGTCTATTCTTTGCCCAAGAAATCTTGATAGGCTTCTTCTATGCACTCTCCTCCTCGGCTTTTCCCAGGTAAGGTTGGCACCACGGTGGCAGCCCACTTACACTCAGGGTCTGCTCCCATCTCATCTCTCAGTGACCTCTTGGGCTCACACTGTCTAGGCTGTGTGGCTTGTTCACCTGGTGCACAAATTTTCCTCTTTCTGACCATGACTCTTAAGAGTCGCACAGAAAGGGGTTTGCGAAGCCTGTTCATTAGTCACATACTCAGTCTGCAGATCAGCTTTTACTACTATCCATAGTTGGACAATCATGGTGGTCAGGTGAGCAGAGCAACTCTCCTGACTGCAACTCCTTTGGGAATGCACAGAGAAAGGTTTGCACAGCCTGCTTGGTGTAGAGTTTTTGTGGCTTGTTCACTAGTCTTATACCAGTTCTACCAATTGGTTTAGTCCTGGTGTTGAGGAAGGTTCTTTCCAGCCTTCTTGAGGTGGCTTTTGGGATGAACCTACATTGTTTTCATGCTTGAGACGTTCACTGTCTTTGGAGTGCATGTGGTCCAAGCAATCCTTCTACAGGAAGAGTTCTTTCTAACTTTCATGAGAACTGGATGATGGGTACATGAGTACCCAATCCTCAAAACTTGGTTAATACAGTACCCTGACTTTGCTTGAGGCAGTATTGTGTGTAAGTTCATGATGCTGTTTCAGACTGGCGATGGCTGTTTCCCAGAAATGTTATATACTTTCTGACTTTAGTTCAGCAATACCCATTAATCACAGAATCACATCTTGAAGGGCATGACTCCCACAGATATTAATTGACTTACATTTCCATCACAGACAGGTGTGTGATCAGTAAAGTCCAATCTGATCTCCAAGCAACAGGTAAAGCACCTGAGCCTTACTGACACTTGGCACTGGAGAGTGCCCTTCAGATGCCCTCTGGGAAGACACTGTTCTGTTACGGTTCCTGTCCTGGCAGGAACAGCCTTCGCAGCCACAACATGTGGTCTTCTGTCACCATGAGGCACCTTGCCACTTCTCCTTTAAGAATGAGTGTTAAGAATGCTTTTTGCATTTCTTTGGTGACAGAAACCATTGTAAGGTTCATTTTTTCTGCTCAGTCTTTTACTACTCCACCTGCAAAGGTGCTCAGCCCTAACTGCAAGGACTACCTCCCTCCTAAGTAGTGAGTCTTTTTATATGAAAGGCATAGTGTATCCCTGAAGAAACATGCTTCATTTTTCCCTTCTGTTTTCCATTCTGATTGTGGGCTGAAAGATCTTCCCCTGGGCACCACCCTTTTTTAGGCAGTATACAGCTGGTCCAGCACAAACTCCGGAAGGATACTCCATATATACAACGTTATGAAAAGCTATGGTTTGTATACCTAAGAAAAATACAAATTGCTTTATACATTTGACAGTTTAGCTGTGGTTGTTAAGTGTTTTCTTCAGATCCTATTTCTTTTCTTATAAATCTTAAGTCAGTTGAAGCCAAAAATGGTAATTGCTTTGGTTAGTGGGGTAATAACAGTGTTGGATGCAAGTTCAGTTGTGAGACAGATGATACTGATAATGATAGTCATGAGGCCTACCAGCTGAATGAGGGCAATTCAGACATTCCTTTTTCACCTAGGTAATGTCACATTGGTTATTAACCTCTTGTAGAAATAGCTTACTTCAGCCTGATGAAATTTCCTGGCAGTTTTCACTCTGGTCATCTACTACTTGTTTTGGTGTCAACATTTGTGGTACCTATTTTGCACAAACCTTGAACACATCCAAGATTGTCAGTTATAATAGTGTGCACCGAGTACACACTGATGCCCGTAGCCTCTGCTGTTTGTTTGAGCCAAACCTTTGCCTTCCAAAACCATGCACTGAAAGTTGATGTCCTTTGAGATGCCACTGTATTTATTCATATGGAAATACAAACAAACCATCACTTTTTTATGCAGGAGACCTCCTTAGGCAAGTTGAATCTCCAGCTGAAAATGCCATAGACAGGGGAGCAATGACTTCTGTCACTCTTAAATGGTCTGGCATGGGATGTAAGACTGATAGGACCCTGTGCCAGAGTGAGATATGTCTGAACTCTCACTCTACAAAGCTAAACTTGGTTTTGGAAACCAAGTGCTGCCCTAATGATAGTGTAGCATAAGTCAGAAGGCAGCTAGTATGTGGGCCAATCATAAATTGATGGGTTCAGATGACAGCTTTACCACTGCCTCTCTCTCCCTCTGTTAAAAAGGAGAGTAGTGTGTGTTGCACCTCATGAACCAAAGCTCTCAAGACAGATGCATGATTATGAAGCACACCTGCATCATGGCCCTTCCAGCATGTACTCCGTCCAGCACATACTCTGCCCGACTGCTGCCTTGCAGAGGGAGGGAGAAAGAGAGAAGCCAGTCATTCAGCCATTCAACCTCCAGCCTTTTACCTTCTGAGTATCTTAAGCATGTTGCTTTTCCAAGTGTGAGAGGAACTTGAAACCACATGACCTGTTCAACAGCCACCACAAGTCTTACAGAGAATGAATCTAAAGACTTCTGGGCAAAAGCCCCAAGATAAAAGGAGGTAAAGGTAGCATGGTGCCGCCAGACATATACCCTCATTACCTGTGAAACTAAGCATTTCTCTGAAAGACTGGGAACAGGCCAACGACTTCGTGAGCTTTCACCCTGACTGAACGACCATCCTCCTCAGATGAACCATATACTTACTTGATCACAAAATGAAGCCACAGAGAAAGGGTGGTCTTGGACACCTTCTTGTGTCTATTGGCACTCCAGACCCATTGACACCAGTCTAAGAGGTCAGGTTTTCATTAGTGTGCCACAGGGCTTGCACATAGCAAAAAGCATCTTATCCAGCTCCCTACTAACAAGTTCTTGAAGGGGTAGAACCAAAAATTCACATATCTCTTGTCCAAAACTTAAGGTTCTGAGTTTTTGCACAAACTCACAGACAACAAACAAGAAGAGAATAATTCCAGTGGCCAAAAAAAGTGCCAGTTTGCCACAGGCAAGTTTGGGCTTCCCCTCTTTCACCTGCCTACCTTCAATTAACCACCTTGTTGCCAAGTTTCAATGACTTTTTCCAGCTTGCACTACGAAATATTCCTAGGAAAAAAAAGCAATGGTTAGTATTTTTTCTAGAAACAAACATGGTTTGCACAATGTATACTGTATACATAAGGCATTATAACTAGAATTTGGTAGAATGGCTAGGTTTTCCATGCAGTTCATATACATTAAGGAACAAATTTTTATCATATTCATTTTATTGAGAAAATGACAACTTGTCTTATTAATCTAATCCCACTAACTCACCTGATTGAGAAAATTATAAGAATTATTAGGTATGAGCTAAACTTCATTTCCTAAGTAAAGTCTTCATTTATCTGAAAATGGTAATATCTGAAACCCAAATTCCATAATTCTGAAATTTCTGAAAATTGTCCCAATCAGACTACTTCACAAAAGATCACTACATACATGAATTGCTGATAACATACAACGAGAGCCCTTCAGTATATAATCAAATATTTTGAACAATTTTTGCTACTCATTACAAAGCCATAAAATATCCATCTGAAAGTCTTGACATCCAGCCCACATAGATTATTTTTCATGTAATGACGACAGTTACATTTTTATTTTTACTACATACTAACGATAGTCATGCAGCTATTGTAACTCACTTTTCTGATTATTTACTTGGCTCCTACAGCCACTGTTTGAGAGCCTGACTATTCCTACACCTTCAAGCATTTGGGGTCTTCACCTAGACTATTCAGGTTCATTGACTTTCGTAACTTGAATAATAAATATTTGCTTTTTTTTCTCTCTCTCAAGGATGCAATACCACCACAACTTCTAAAAATGCCACCTACCTCTTAACACCAAGGTCTTGGTGTGAACTTGTCCTACAACTACTTTACTAAGGTAAAGTAGTTGTAGGACAAGTTTCCTGATGACTTCAACATGACCTGATAAGTCTTCCTGGGCTAGAATATCTATGCTTCAAAAGAACTGCTTAATACTGTATCTAAATCTATGTGAAGTTCCGAAATATCTATACCTTTTAAGGTCAGTGCCTTTATGATACATGAAGATAAAGATTTGTCTCTAATTGGTTAAATTTCTGGGGAAATGATGTGAAAATCAAAGGAAGTTTTAAACTACTGTACAATTAGCTCATTATCTTTCAACTTATGCTTGTGTTCTAGCAAGCAGATTTTTGTTGTACTCTGATTCATCCTCCCATCCTACAAATGTTAATAAGCTCTATTAATTTGGCAAATTAAAGCTTTGCACTACTACATCAAATACAGGTACTGTGAAAAAATGCCATTGGTTACGGTAATCTACTGAATACTGTATGAAAGTTTCCCTCAAACCATACCACAGGGTGAAATTTATGTTACTACTATGAGTATTTGGTAATAAATAATGTTCTACTTGTCAGGCATCCATGGCTCTTCCTCAATAACACTTCTGGAACTGTCAAGTGTCAAATAAGTCATTGCTGATTCATTTCCGTAGAGTTAGCAGAGATAGTTAGTGTGTAGCATTATTTTTCCAATTACTGTGTGATCAGGAACTGGACACTTGTCTCATTACAGTTTCTACAATATTTGTTGACCAATTACTTTGTATTTCAACATTTCAACTTTAAATCTTTATGAGAATGTCTAGTCTTTCATTCCTAAATATCAAATTAATCTAGCTTCATTATTACACTTAAAAATATAATATTACAGGAAATAAATACTTCATTTAATACAAACCCTCAAGATTACAAGCACCATAACTACCAAATACTGAGACAATATGAAAATAGATATCACTATCTTACAAGTACAGTAGTCACAGTTTTCGTTGTAACCCCGTGCCTTTATCAAAAGCTACTCATACACTTTATCGAGCTATTTAAAAATAGTCTGATCAATTACCCTCATACATTTACCATACATAAATACCTTTTTTTAAAATTAAGTACAGACTACCTGTATAAAAGTTACCATGACATCCATGGCCTGAGCAACAAATAAAATCCTTTTCATACACCTGACTGGGAAGGAGCCATAGTTAATTCTTATAACACTACACAATTTCATCTTTTAAGTTACACATAGTAAGGACGACAGACATTAGGTGGATTCAGATGCTTGTTTAGCAACATCCTCCAGGGCAGCCAGCACCACTTGAGGGAAATGATGACGCAACATGAACGGAGAAATGAGTATCTGTGAGAACTGCTTCACCTCGCCCCATTGGTAGTCCCAGTGTCCAGCACTGCCATCACTGTTAAGGATATTGGATAAATGAATAGTTGAAAGACTAAAATATCAAATAACGTTGCAAGAAAATAGCAAACAGTTAATGTTTAAAAACTAGACTGCAAACATGGTAAAATAATAAGTTGCCAAGGTGTAAAGTAATAAGTTGCCAAGGTATCACATGACCTACGTGGTAGCACCACTAAGGAATAACAAAACCACCTGCTGCTGGTCAGTCTAGTGTGATGCTGGAGCCATCTAAATTATGATTGATTGATTGACTGATCATGAAATTTAGGTCTTGAAGACCAAGCGCTGGAACCCATCAGGATTATTCAGTGCCATAATGAAGGTGAAATATATAAATTAATGATATGAGGTACCAGCCTTTGTGAACTGCATGGCAATCTCTCTACATTACCAAATATCTGGCAATGTGCCTTGCATGTCCTCAAGATTTTGACAAAATTTGCTTAAAGGGTTTTTTTCTAAAACCTGATATTCAGTGCTGGTTGAAAACTGGACTGTCATATAGGGTATGATTAACTGTGTGTTTCCTGGAATTAGGTCATGTAAGTTATTCATCAAATACCCATAAGTTAAACAAGTGTGTACTGTATTACTTCAATTTGGCACTCATTTGGATCAAATGTCTTTTGGCAATCAGATTCAACATTCCACACAGCCAACTCAAAGGTTTCAGACAGTAATTACCATATTTTATAGTTTGAAAACTGATCAGAGGTAACCATGCTTAAATTCACAAGAGACTTTGATATTAAGACTTTCATAGCATAAACATACTATTAAACTTGTAAGACTTGCACATTTTCCAATCCACATGGCATCTAAATGGCTTAGGGATGGAAAGAATCCCTCAAATCTCAATTTAAAAAAAAAAAAAAAAAAAAAAAAAAAAAAAAGCTCAAGCTATTTTAAACTATCTACAGTATTCACTACTCAGCATATAAGCAAAGCTGGTGGAAATGGAACTGTATCATCAAAATCAATCTGGTGAAGAGCACACAACAGAAACCGTTGTATGTCTTTTGTAGGAAGTAACAAAACAGAACAATGGCAAAAAGTAAAAAAAAAAAAAAAAAAACTCGTATAAACTAATGTTACGCTAACTAACTTATTAAGGTTTCAAAACTACAACACATCTATGAGGGCAAGATCTATGCAACAATGCGAGAACACTGAAGACAAAGGTTGGCATTCGGCATACGATTTAAAAAAAAAAATGGTTGAGACAACTAGCCACGACATAAAGATTAGAAACTGCATTACTCACCCCTCTTCCTCTGAAACACTAGGTATGCAATACAAAACTCTTCCTGGCAGGAACATTGGCACCTCAGTATGCCTGGGAACTTGGGACCGTCGGTCTTCGTTAGAAAACACAACCTGGACGTCATCTAAAGACTCCTGCAAGTTTAAAAGGCTAAATTAAACTCCGACTTGCTCTGGCCTTTAAGGCAGAGAAAACAACCAATATGTACAGCTGTAACTCCTGTAAGCTTTGAAACTATTTTAAAAAGTTGTTTTATATAAAATATAATTTTCATCTATAACCACCAACGGCAAGTTAAGACCACCATCAAATATCTGGTAAATGTCATTGCAACCACCACAACTGTCAAACAAGCCAGTCATCAAACATCTGGCATATGTAAAGAAAATCATTTGGGTTTCCATACACAATTTTCCTTCCAGAAACCAGTGTTTCCTGATAATTTACTTTTTACTCCTTACTAAGAAATGCTTTCAAATTACACAAAAACTCTGAAAAGAAAAGTTTTGTATGCATGATGAAAATTTTTCTAATGTAGGCAAGAATAAAACCTTTCCTTCATCAATACCAGAACTGTACTACCACCATAATACATATAAAACTTAGTAAGGTAGTAAAACAGGCCATCATCCAACTCATATATCAAGCATCTATTGCCTCTAATAACTTCTCATCTAAAGGCTTTGTACTTGCAAAAAAGCCTATTGGTAACAATGCACCCTTCACCTTGTACATTCCACAAACACTTGCTCTTCCTGAATATTCATGTTTTGTTCTACCACAAAATTTCCATCTATCAACCCAACAATTTCTAGGTCTCTTTATCCTCCTTCCATTTGAGCTTATGGAATTACAATAAGTTATCTTCCCCTATTCTCACCTTGTCCAGATCATTAAAAAACATTTCTATCTAAGGTAGTCCAAATCATTAAAAAACATTATCTAAGGTAACATGAGATTAATGCTCATGTCAAAAATTGAGGTACATTATGTATAAAATGTATGCTGAAATATGTTGAACCCCAGCTGATGATAGCCAAAACTGGGTTGACTAAAAACAGTAATCATAAAACTATCACATCACTTAGTTCAATTTTTATTCATATAAAGTCACTTATATTTCATTAATACTCAACACATTCCACACCACCTTCTTTCGTCTACATTCAGCAGCTTTACTTTTGTAGAGAATAACTGCTCAACATTCCAGCTTTTGTCTTCAAACAGGACCTCGTTACCTACATTACTTTTCTGTGCCATCCTGTTCTCAGACAGACTCCCATAATCCTATGATTGTCTTTTTTTAACTTCCTGTTAGCATGTATAAAACTGCCTAAGTTTGAAATTCATTGATGGCAAAGCATTTTATAATTGAAGTTGATGTATGATCTACAGTTTGGGAATGTCTATCAAACTATTTGTAGCTGATACACTTGTAGTTATTGTCACCTCATTATTCCCTTTCATACATAAATAAGTAGGGATTCAACATAACAATATTTATACATACGTACTGTATTTCATAATTTTTGACATGAATATTTAACTTGCTATACTACAGTATTCTTTAGGACAATCAGCCCTCAAAAGCTGCAGTAAATTATAAATTTTTGTGATAAAATCATTTTTATTCACTTTAATATGGGCAATAATTCTTGTGAGAACAGAGGCATTGCTTAATTAGGAGTTGTTAGTAAAAATAATTTTTATTCACTTTAATGTGGGCAATAATTCTTGTGAAAACAGACGCATTGCTTATTAGGAGTTGTTAGTAAAAATAATTTTTATTCACCTTAATATAGGCAATAATTCTTGTGAAAACAGAGGCATTGCTTAATTAGGAGTTGTTAGTATAAGAAAAAATAATATGAACCTTCATTGTTTACATGTTCTAATTTATGTTTCTAAGCCCACTCATATGTATGCATGATCCAAGGGACTATTATGATAAACTTATTGAAGCAAAAGCTCTTAGCTCTCATGAAAAAAATAACAGATATGTATACGCTGATTATGAAGATGACTGAGCAAATGGCATTTTGTCCTGAGGAAGTCACTTACCTGTATTTAAACTGCAATTCATATAGTAACCAGGTCAGGTGGAGTAAGTGAATAAATGAATTATGAAATTAGTGGTTCACCTCTTTTGGGTATTTATTTTTCTGATTTATGACCTTCACAGTTATCAAGATGAATGTTGTGAATGGAGGGCTAAGTCCCATAAAATAAAATGTTGGCTGTATATAGTACTTGCATCAATACATACAGTTCCACTAATAAAGCTAAAGCAATGGATCCATGCACTACTAAGATATGGCACTGCTATAAAATTTAATGCTATTGGAAACAGATTCACCTACTTACCAAAATAAAAAAAAATCCAAACTTACATAACCATCCATAAGATTTATAAAACTTAAAATTCAAATGTCCATTAATCTACCAGTAAGCAATAAAACTAGGCCATCTAAAATGACGTAATGTACTAAGTATGAGGGCATACTAGGATGTGTTTGTGTTCTCAAACTGTTCCTAGAACCATATTTCTGTTGTCTGAAGCTTCAAAATTGGTTACAGATATCCTACCAAGCCCCTGTGATTTTATCAGACTTAAAAAATATTGATAGATTTTCATTGACATTAAAGAAAATGTTTTAATATTTCTGCATTGTAGAGTAGAAAATTTTTTATAAAATCTGCATTCTAAAGTATACAGAAAATTTTTAAAAATCTGCTTGGTAAAGTAGACAGAAAATACAAGTCTATAAGGCAGTGAACATTTAAAATAGTTTACAAGATCACCTGAAAGATAACAAAATGGCAACTACAGTAAAGTAAATATTTCAAGTGACAGATAATGACAGACAGGTGAAAGAAGCATAGATGGAGGGCTGAACCATCAACATAAGCATACACAGGACAGTGGATAAGAAGAGACCCAAGGATTGACAATTCTAGAAATGCAAATTCGAACATTATTAAGCAGTTACAGATCACAAAAGAAATTAACCAGGAGTTGAGTCACACAGTTTGGCCAAAGGGGCCTTATGCTAAACTCTGTCAAGCCTCTTTAGAAATGGTGTGAGCAATGACAAGTGGGTTAGTAGTACATGATAAAAAAACTGACCACACAGAAATATGACAGCAAAGCCAAGTCCCTAATATATCTTGCTTTTCAGAAAAAAATGATCATGATGATGATCATATGGGATGAGTAAAAAAATTGAATGGGACTAAAAGATACTAGTACGTAATTAAATTTTATGCTCACAAATAGAATGCTCTTACTTGACGTTGCATGACCGCTCATTCTCTCACATTGGAACGAATTGTGCCAGAGTACAAGCTGGACCCGAAAGAGTACTGGTAAATGGCTCTAGGAGCCCCTATTTCATGGTGTAAGATGCAATCCCTCATCTCCTCTTATAACAAGGGGTGGGAGGCAAGGTAGAGCCTTTATCCAAACCCAGGTATTACATTGTCCACAGGAAAGGCTACTGACCAAAAGTTCCCTGTCTCCACAGAGGCAGGGCAGGGGAACCAAGTTCTTCTGGTCCATAACATGCACAGTGAGGATTGAAGGAAGCATCACCCCGCCCAGAGGGCAGTGCCAGGAGAGCAGCACCCGTGACATTACTCTGGATGGAAACACTCCATTCTATCCACAAAGATACTTAGCCTTACCTCTCTCTTAAGCAGCAAGTCTCCATACACAAAAGGTGAAGTGTTTCTACTGTATTACCATACGAACAAATGGCAAACATTTAACGTATGTAATTTTAATTTTACCTAGGTACAGTACTATACAAACCTCATCCTTCCATGCTGGGTAACCCACCTTGTTTCCCTTGCCTCAGTTTCCCCTTCAGTTTTTTATACTGAATATGGCATGATTTGTATACCTAGGAAATTACTTTAAAAATTTGGCATATTTAAATTTATGCTACCTCAGTATTAGTTGACAATAGTCATCAACACACAAAAGCAGTCTTGTCTTTTCCTCTGGTGAGTCTCCTTCACTAAAAAGATGCACTGTAATCATTATTATTCACATGGAAGGGAGACAAGCCAAAATATCTAAAGTGTACTTTACTGTACTGTTCTCTTTCTCCTGAAATCAACAATTCCAGCAAAAATTTATTATTTTCTATTTTTACTTTATATTTTCTACTCTTGCTTCTTAGTGCAACAGTGGGATTTTCTCCCAGTTCCACCTTCAGATCATTGTACTTCATCTTTAATTTCAGGCTCTCTATCTCGCTGCCCAACCACTCCAACTCCCTCGTTTCACTATCCTAATTGCGGCAAGGCTCTAAGTGCTCCAGTGCATGGCTTTACAACCTGAACTTCCTGATTCATCACCATATTCACATTTTGTGTACAGTACAGTGATATGGGAATACAGCTACCAGATCAGCTGAGCTGGGAGGATGAAACTTGCTATACAATTGATGGTTTTGTATGACATACGAGTTCTGTGTTATAAAAAATCATTGTCATTATGTTTCATAACCCCATCATTCATGTATATGCCTGAATCACAATTCAGATGGGAGAACAGAGTTCCAGACTACCCCAAAAGTGTATATATCTGTAGGATCTAGGACAGCATTTGGAGGGTATGAGTCAAGGACCTGTTTGTGTCAAAAAAGTCACTTTTACTTAATAACATTTTCTGACTTGAAGCATGAACCCACTCACTTCTCATGTAACATGAAAGTAGTAACTCACAAGATTGGCAACCTTGTGATGATACAAATGCAAAATGAAGTTTAGTACATTAACTATTTAAAACATTTTAAAATACTGAAAGTACAGTATTATGAATTAAGAAATGATTGATCTCAAAACTTTCAAGAAAAACTGGATAAATCTACATTCCAATGTGCTTTCAGCTACCTAAGTCAGGAATCATATGCAACTTCCAACACTGGTACACTAAAATGTATACTGGCTCCTCCACTAAACAAGCTATTTCAGATTCCAGGATTATAAGGAGCTTAGTAATTAAGGTGGTAATGTAACTACAGAATACTTTAAAACAGTATTTTATAAATCTCTGAAAGTGAAGACACATCCTAATCCCATACACTGTATAGTATATTCAAAAGTTAAAACCATATTGAATTTATGCCAGTCTAGTTTTCACTGGTGCTTTATCAATTCATTTTAACAGTTTTAATGCTTCAATTCTACCCTAAACCTTCCAAAATACACTATTATATTTCACAGAAACTGGACAGTTGGGAAAAAAAAAAGATAAAAAGAGATGAATAAAACCACTGTAATATGAAAGAAGCAATACATCTGGACTGAAAAGATACTATAAGCTATTTTTATACCATCTACAATGTGCCACTTAAGGCACACCGTAAGCAGTACCCCTTGTGAAAGCAGTGCTAGAAAAAATAGGAAAACGTCGCTAGATCACAGAGGCTGTAAACTGAGAGCACACAGTGCAGAAAAGTATGTTATGAATAACAAAAAAAATTCCTACCATGATAAGTGCTTGAAAAACATTAAAGAATAATGCTCATATGTTACCACATCAGGAATGTCAAAAGTACTACAGAAGACACTGCATTGATGAAATAATTGGAACACCTGAAAATAAATGGGTGTGGACAAAAAAAGATTAAAGATAAAATATTTGAAATATAACTTTCTCTTGTGAATATGGTGTTAAATCCCATCTAACATGGATATTAAACCTATACTCCAATTATGGGGCTTCATGATGCATGTATAACTTCTACTACTCTAAGCAGAAATATGGGCAATGACAAAGAATGCAGAGGATATTCTGAAAATGTTTAACAACAGAATACTAAGATTCATGGTCAAGATGTGGCAGGAAGCTCATATTACAAATGAATAAGTTGCAGAGAGATATAGGTTTCCATCAGCTGCTAAAGACTGACATATTAAAGAGATGTTTGAACATGTGATAAGGAACAAGCCAGAAAAGCAGAAGATATGGAACTAGCAAGACCACGTCCAAGTAGAAATGTCAAGAGAATAATGAAAAATAGGCATCAATACAGACCAACCAGACTGGAATTCAAAGAAAAATTACACAGGACAAAAGTTACTGGAAATACCTCATTTCATACCTAACCCCTGTTCAGGGTATATCTGGTGGAAAATTTTTAAAGAGAATGATCGAGGGTTCATTTCACTACCTATCAACAAATAAAAAATGATAAACAATGCTTTGTGTAAAATCCAAGTACAACTGCTCAGTGATAAAAATTGTTTTTATTTGAAAAAATTTAGCTTTAAAACTATAAAGCCTAGAAGCAAAATCTATGTTCCACGCACGTTTTAGTGGCCTTTCTGTGCAATGGAATAGCAGTGTTACTTAACACCAGTTATGTTCAACTGTGTACAGTACCTTGACTACACATTTCATGTGATCAAGCATACTTCTACATTGCACAGGTTCTATTATATGCCAACTTCTGTGAAAATATATAACTAAAAATCCATCTGCTGTATGTCAGACATTCTGCATAAAGAAAAACCCCAAAAATCTCATGATTAATTAGGCACAAGAAAGAAGAATAATTTGCAATTCAAAGTAAAATACAGTCAATTTAATACTTTAAGTTTTTTCTGTACTGCCAACTGTCATAAACATATATAAATCTCTACTGTAATTAGTTTCTCTGGTGTTAATAAAACTATAAATATGATAACCATCATATGCAAAACAATATTAAAAAATATTTCCAGTGAATCTGTTCCAACACTTGCAAAGTGTTACACTAATAGTATTTTTACTTAGCAGTACAACTGTTATAATACAGAACTTGACTTGCGATAACCTAACATAAAAATCCAAAAGCCTTTTTAACTACTGTAAAACATACTGTACACTATATATTCACCTGCTCTTCATGAAATCCAAACACAGGGTTGATCTTAGTGAACAAAAACAAATAGAAAATTAGAACATATTTAAAACATAAAATGTAGATAAACAAATTAAGTTCTTTTATCATAAACAGTGCAAGACCCATTAATAAAAAACTATCCTTTAAGGAATTACTTAATTCAGAGCAACGGTCATGCTTGGACAGGTAAACAAAATATAAAATATGCAGATTACAAAAGTTTAGTATGAAAGACAAAACAAAACAAATAGAAGATGTAATAATTGCACTCAACTTGTGGACATTATAAAGTTGAGGATAAAATTATCGGTGCTACTTTGGCGTGTTATCCACGCGTTACCTACTCCGAGGCACTAGTACTAAACATGTCGGAAGCTCCTTGGGATGCCTTTTAGTACTAGCCCTCGGGGATCAAAGTATTATATACAACCATTTCTATAATGTGTGGTCGACAAATTGTATGAATAAACCATATCTTCGCATGGCCATCTACTTTACACTTACCATACAGTATTTAGTACTAGCACCTCGGAGTAGGTGATGCGTAGATAACAACCAAAGTAGCATCAAATTCTCACTGCTTATTAAAGAAAAAACAAAGCTATCATAACTTGAGGGGATGAATTGCATGAGCTGAACTCAAAGTGTACTGCAATCATTTTTCATGGTCTTCTCTTCTTGACCACTGGCATTCAATATTTTGTGAAATAATTCATCATTTACAAATGTGAACCTGAATATCATTATGTTACTATGTTGCAAAGTACCTTAAGTATACCAGAGTCTCCTACTTCCTGACTGATAAGGCTAGCCCGAAACAATTTCCTTTCAGATAGATGAGGGTGAAAATAAAGTAAGAGAAAGTCAGTGACGTACAGTTAAGCCAGTATGGGAAGAATCTAAAGAGAACATAAAAAGTTTAGGGCAGAAAGTAATGATGCTGCAAAGAACCTTTAGTACTGCCCATGGTGC
The DNA here is from genome assembly GCF_040412425.1 of Macrobrachium rosenbergii. Lineage (NCBI taxonomy): Eukaryota > Metazoa > Arthropoda > Malacostraca > Decapoda > Palaemonidae > Macrobrachium > Macrobrachium rosenbergii. Next base: position 67,935,357 of record NC_089750.1, read on the forward strand.
AACATGGGCAGTAATGCCTATTGGGTACATTAAAAAAATGGGACTTCACTCATCAGACACCTAGAAACAAGACTTCTTAACCTTCCAATGCAAGATGACAAGAAAGAAGTACTGGTACCTCATGTTACAGGCAAATGCATTGTAATTCTAATTTCAGATAAACCAAGAAAACTAACCAGACTCACTTCACTGGTACTTCTTTTTATGGGGCAAGGTCAAACTAAATACAATCAAATAAATTTTCCTTCTGTGATACTTACACAGCATCACAACTAAAAATTGTAGAAATGTTTTCTATAGTTAATTCATTCTTTCTATTCAAACCTCCAATGCATAATTAAGAATCATTCAATATAAAATTAATATTTATTACTATATAGGCCTCTCTGGTAAAAGGGAGTGTAAATGGTTTTATTTTTCTTGCTCATTTCCCAATTAAGAACACAACATAAAACCTGACACAACCATGGAAAAAGAATACAAATCAAGTGACTAATTCCTGCTTTTGGAAAAGTTTGCCTTTCAACTCCAGCAACTTGTTACAAAACATTTTGCCAAACAGTGCATGAGGGTGATAAGTCACTTCCAAACTAATATGCAAAAACATACAATCAAATTACGGCAAACTGCAGGTACTCGAGTGGGAGACAATATGGTATCTCTGCTTTCCTGTCTGACTGGATATCAATATAGTTGGCAATAAAGATCCTCATGGGGTCTTCTGCCTTTAGGATAATGTCCGCTGAAAGGTAACGAATTATGTGATATGTGTGAAAGCCCAAAAACTTTGATTACCTATGAATAAAATGACAGCTATATCTGGAAAACAGTTGGCTGCAAAGTGCTCACGTAGTAAATAGCTATGACACAACAAAAGGGCAAAGATGGGCTGATTTATCTCCATCTCCATACTTAACTACAGTACCAACTACATCAAACATTCTGAGAGTATCATTAATACAATACATATCCCATATTGGCACCCAACCAATTTCTCTCAAATAACATTCCAATTAATGGTATGCTGAAGACAACAGTATTGTAGTTCTTGCAAAGAACCTAACAATTTTTTTGTGAAATACAAATGCCTCAAATGGCAACTAGTTTTAGTATGAAAGTAATCATGTTAAATGAAATGTTTTCATTTAGGGAGTAAGCAAGCCAATTACTATGTACCTCTTACTGTTCAATAGGTGTGTACAAAATCGACAGAATTTGGACCTAACACTTTACATTTCAGCAATGTCCTTACATGAAAACAAGTGTAAGTGTACTCAAGAACAAACATATGGATAACCTGCCTTCATGCAAAACTGTGAATAATGGTCCATCTTTGTACTAAGTTCGACTGTAATACCTTCAATTGCTTTGGAAAATTACGATGACACGGTGTGACAGAAACTGAAAAAACATTAGCCAAAGCTGTAGTCCCCCAACTTTATTGGTAAGAGGAAAAAAAGTACACTATAGAAATAGACTAAAGCCTCCCTTCATGTACATCTTTAAATGACTGCCTACCTTTGAGCCAAAATTGACAAACTCCTTCAATCACATACGAATCATCACAATGACAAGGGTGACAAACATATTGATGGACTATCTTCTTTCACGCATACATCTAAGTATGATGGTCTACATTTGCAACAATTTTGACTGAAACCTCTTCAGCTAAAGGAGTGGCAATGACAAATTAGGTGTGACAAACACTCGGACAGACAAAGGAAGTTCCAAAAATTAGATAAATGTGACTGAAAACTGACAGACAAGCAAATGAATGATCTCCCTTCATCCACATTTGTACATGATGGTCTATCTTTGCACTAAATTTGAGAGAAATCCTTTCAACTGTGTAGAAAGAGTTGTGCTGACAAGGTGAAATCTCCTTAAATGAATATAAATCCACGATAACAAAAAGCATCACGGCACACTGATAAACATATGGATGGAATACAAGAAGGGAAAACTCTAGTCCACAACGTTCGGTAGGAGAACAATTTGCTTTGCATTGTTTAGCTACTCCTTTTGTCTCTTCCTATCAAGCTGCTCCAGTTTTCACCTCTCATTGATGTTTGGAAACATATTTGAACATTACTGTAACATACAGTAACAACACTTAGATGCTTATATGAAACGGCACTTTTAGAAAGGTAAACCTCTCTCTCAAAAATTCATTTTTCATATTGGCGGCTTCCAAAGCCAGATCTCTGAGGCAATTACAAATGAGCATTTATACCAAAGCTAGCATAAATCTTTACTTTTTATTACATGTGCTCAATGAATATTCAATAAAAAGTAAAGATTTAAGCTAGCTTTGGTATAAATGCTCATTTGAAATTTACTTCTGGTGATAGATATTCATTTCTCGTTATAATGTAGTTCGGATTCCACAATAAGCTGTAGGTCCCGCTGCTAGGTAACTAATTGGTTCTTAGCCATGTAAAATAAATCTAATCCTACGGGCCAGCCCTAGGAAAGCTGTTAATCAGCTCAGTGGTCTGGTTAAACTAGGGTATACTTAACTTATTTAACTCAACGAATTTTGCGTGCCTTTTTCACATAACACACATACAACATAAGTCTAAGATAATACAGATAGAGAAAAATACTCCAATATAAGAAAAGCATCTCAAGAAACTAATTACAGTACTGTTAATATTATTCAAAGATTTACCACCACATCACAAAAATGAACCCTGACTAATGAACCTGAAGTCTGACATTGGAAACTAAAACGACATTGGAAACTAAAACTTTCATTTCAACCAAATGCTAAGTGGGCAACAGGGTAGACATGCATTTCTTCCCTTATAAAATCCTGATTAAAATATCTGGTTATTTTTGCAAGAAATTTCATCTCAAATAAAACATTACATTAAAGAGACTAATTTGTATGATAAACTCTTTAAAGAACTGGCTTTATAATTCCTTCTTAAAATACCAAATTTCAAAAAGTAATTCGTATTTTTCATAGGCTAAGAACCTATGCTTTCATAATGGAGTTTCTTGTGCAAGGCTGTCACGGACTGAACTAGAAAAACAAAATCCTACCAAGTAAGCCTAAGAGTCACTCGTGACCTGAGCCAACCTTACTCTTCCATTTTGTTCTTGGCTGTTTCTTGGTTTATTGATGATACTGAAGAGAAAATTTAAATACAAAAGTGACAAGAGCATAAATTATAAATAAGTTGGAAACCTCTGAGCTAATGAAAAATTGATTTTGTTCAAAACAAAAGAAAAACTAACCTTCATGGGCATACCTTGTATTATCCATAGGTGGAACCAAACATCATTTGGTGGTAAAATGACTTTTCCAATCTGCATTTATACATTATCAAAACAACATATACAGTACATGACAAAGGTCACTGGATACCAAAGTGCAATCAAATCATAAGCTCAAGTGCACCTGTTCTGTGTATGTTTTATTCTTATTTGATTTTTATTTTATAGTTTAAACTTTAAAGTCTCATGCTATGTCAACCTTTTGCCTATCAACACAACATTCCTATCAATACAATATTCCTACTATATACAACAAATTTCAGAGTAAAAAATTACTCTGCCTACAGCCAAATTCAAAACTCAAAACCACAAGACATTGCAGAACCACGAGCACAACCACGAAAGTGAAAATATGAAGAATCCAGTGACATCCATGAATGTCACAATTTACTTATATATATAAAAAATAGAGCCAACACACTGAAGCCATGATAGGTGCTAATGAATAATAAGAAATCTCTGACAACTGATGTAAATTATGCACCTAAAAGAGATGTGAGGACCTTCGCTTCAAGTCATCTTAAAGCCACTTCACTGAAAAATTTGTGTCAAAGTTTTGAAAGCAAGCAATTGTTAAAAAGCAAAATTACAAAAAAATTCAAGAAAGTCAATTTATCAAGCAAGAGCAAATATATGGCTTTTTAAAGTAAAGTGTTTGTCAGTTTCTGCAGAGCAAAAATATGATTTCCAAGTTTCAATAATAACAAACAGATGAAGATATGTCAATAGGAATATATCAGTAAATTTTTTACCAAACAATGTTCAAATTTTATAGATAAGTAGTAGTAATCAACTGATACACAAGAAAGGAAAATTTATTATAATAAAACCTAGATAGAAAATGTGACAATCAGACAGTTACTCCATAAGGTGGTTCTACTCCTTGTACATTAAAAATCAACCAACTGATACTACTTGAGGTGCCATTCAGTTAAGCATTTCGTGGACGGAGGGAAAGTTCAAACATGACATAAGAAAAAGCTTGAATAATTTTAGTATAAACTCATAAAAGCATGCCAGCTCTGAGACAAAGCAAATTTGCAATTTTTTTTTTTTTTTTTGTGAAATGAGTTGCCAATAAGTACTACCTTGCCCATTAAAGGAGGATGCCCACTGCCCTTACGGACCTGGAAAAGGACTATGTTAAAAGTTGGCCGAGCATAAAATCAAAGATGGCAAAATATAGAAACCATACTAGTTAAGGCATCATCAGAAATGAAAACCACACTACTGCAAATTAAAAAAAAAAAGCATAAAGGTAAAAATGCTTGACTTGCAATTCTAGACAAGGAGGGCCTTCATTGAACTAATATACCTCTCAAATCTCTTTTAGATCTTTATCTCTGTTGCTTTCATTTCCTGCGGGAAATGGATCAGGTGCATCCAACATCCTATATCATAGCTACACATGGTAATTAGATATGAAAGTTTGTCGGAAAACAAGGCTGACTGATTCTTGAGCACATGCATGCATGCAAAGAATATACTTCAGGGGTGGAAACAAATTTTTTCTTTAAATCAAAATGTTTTTGTATTAATCTATAGTCTACAGCATCAATTCAACTTGTCATGAAAAGTCTCGGACAAAAATCGCAAGGAAGAGCTCTTTGTGATATACAGTTGTGTACCTGCAAGTGCAGTTAATAATGTAACTGCCTTGAACAACTCATTCGACAAAATTCTCGTATGTTAGTTAACATCAAAACCTCTTTTGGAAATTTTTTAATGGGATATCTCACTACATGTGAAATGGACACTATGTAATGAGTTTTAGAACCAAACATTACATTTAATGAAATCCACAATATGTAGGTATTATTCTCTATTTGGCATACCGACAATATTTATTATTGGACTAAGCCTCATTAAGAATAAAGGGACCCATTTCACGTCATTAGCAATTGGGTACTGTTTCCCCTGACAATTATAGATAACTATACAAGTGCATTTGTCAACACAAAACATTGATGATTTCCCTAGGAAAATATGCCAATTGTTAAAATAACGTCAGATAACATTATTATTATTGTAAATTAAAAATACCAAAGAGCCAAATTTATAAGCTCATAGAACTATCCAGGGAGATTACTGCCGTTTACAGGTGGTGAAATTTGGAGCACCACAAGTTAATAAATAGGACAGTTAAATATGAAGAGACCAGTGGGATCAGACATGGTTAGTTTTAATCCTCTGAATAATAATTTGTTGATATAACCCATCCAAAGAGACACTGGAGGTAAGGTCTACCTTCAGATGTATGAACTCTGAAAGATGGAGTCCATCCTCTAAGCTGCTGATCATGACCCTCAAGCCCTCCATAACTAACTGCTACACTCTTGGAAGCAGTGACCACCCTGAGAGACTTGTATGTCTGCTGAAGTTATCCAAAACCACTTCCTAAGCAAAACTGACTAACTGTTTAACCTGGTGGACCTCCTAAGCATGTAGAGTTGATCACTGTTTTTGGTATTTTGTTCATAAATCTTTGTACTCTGATATTTTACTGTAACTAAAAACTAATACAAATTACTAAAGAGATTCATAAAGATCTGAAGCCAATAATCTCTAAAATGCAAAGCGATTGCTTTTGTCATTATTAAAATTTCCTCAAGATTACAGCAAAAGTAAGTCATAGCATACATTATACTGGAAATTATTGTGTTTGTAATACTGTAAAGTGCTGCACAATAAGATTTGGCTCCTCCTAACAGTGAGGCATAATCACCCAAGGAAACAAGAACTTGTCATTTATAGAACATTTGGAAATCACACCTTCCTTGACATTATACAAACATATAAAATAAAGTTTAGGGTCTACATACGAAGCACTGAAAATTATGAGGCACTGAAATTTACTCTTTTAATAAATGCCTTTAACACTGGTCCATTTATGAAGCTGTTAAGCCTTTGCTCGAAAATGTTTTTACTCTACCTAGGAGTTTTCCAATAACAAATTCTTAAGTGTGATTTTCTGATTCTCAGCCAACCAGATGTAACAATAAAACAGGTCAATATTGTCGTCAATATTTGTGGGTCCTTCTTTCAAAAAATCCTAAATGCAAAAAATCATATTCAGTTCCTCTTCTATAGGACATAGTCCTTGGCAAGATGATGGGGTTAGGATTTGCAATAACAGGTTAGTACTCTTAATTGACAGAGTTGTGGAAGCCAGGCAATCTGAAAAATTACTTTGCAATGCATTTCAGTTTTAAGCCTGATTAACAACTTCCTGTGTAAGTTATCTGTTGTTCCTGGAGATTATGGGATCCCAATACTCAGTACCCCGGTGTAATAGGTAAAAATGGTCAGGGGGGCTATCTGAATCCTGAAAGAATTCTGAACCTGTGGAATACTTTTAATTTTGTCTGTGACAACTTACTTTACAAGCTCATAGGCATTAACAACCTGAGAAATCTGAAACTTTGTACTTTAATTTTCTGTATTTCCCTGATGTGCCACTCTTACAAAGATAATAAAAAAATTATCACCATACACCCCACCCAAGTATATAATTGTAATAATCATGTAAAAGGGGTTTACAATCAGAGCACTGACAGTGCTTAGTTACAATCAGAGCACTGACAGTGCTTAGTTCTTGCTATGTCCACATTTATGAAGCTATGCATTCAAGTTTCAGGACACATCGTTATTTTTAGTTCTTGTTAAAATCTCCTTTTATATACAAAAAATTATATTTAATCAGGAACGGTTATTTGCCCATTGTAAAATTGTAATACATTGTGTATAAGTTCATTCAAGATTAATTTTAATAAACTGGATTGCAATCAACTAAAAGCAGCATGTTCACTTAGAACATATAGATCACAAGTCAAGATGAAGTGAGTCCTCAAGTCTGGTAAATAACTTCAGTATAATTATTAATGTCTTTCAGTTAGTGGTTTAATGTCTTTCAGTTAGTTGTTAAAGAATTAATTATGCACGTTAAAGATGAAAAATCATTGACCTACTACTTGTTTCCAGAAATAAGCATTCCAACAGCTCACCCAACAGCAAAGAATATTTCTCTCAAGAAAGGAACTGCCTGGAGGAAACATATGAGCACACTTTAAGGTCAAGTAGTCAAACTACATACTCATTAGCACATTCATGAAGTCAGCTAAATCAACTGAATTAAGAACTCCCCAAAATATTTATTTAAGATTCCTTATTGCACTAGCTTACTAGTCTACTGTTAGAGAGAAAAAGATGTGAAAATAATTATAGCTGAAATCTACAATGCACAAACATAAAATTAATAACTTTACCTACATTTAAAAATAAAAAGCAACAAGAATAAAAAGTAAAGAACAAAGGATTCAAATATGTTGTAATGAAACAAATTTTGATGAATCAAATTAAAATTAGGCAACACTAACAGACTACAAGCACTGACTACATAAGCATGGTAAACTGTAGCAGATTGGATTAACAAAATACAGGAGAAAAGTTACTGCTACAACAATTTATAATGCATTTAATAAACTAATGCTGCCATAACATCCAACGGTAAAATCATGCTTGGCTCATATCTTCACTTATTAAGAAAGAAAGAATGGCAAAATAAATAAAAAGTTAATGCATCTCTAATATTTAAATAAAAGTCATTCTTGTGAAAATACAGTACAATACTACTTTTAACACTTATCTCAAGGATAAGCCACGCTTTTGGCAAAACTTACGTAAGTGTAGGACCCTGAAGAGTTATCAAGCAAAGGACGATCCTGGGAGGGACTCTCCACAGTGCAGGAAGTATTTAAAGATGATAATGATATACCAAACAACATATACCAGCAACCTTGAGCCAAGACTCGATACTGTGGGAAAATTTAAGACAAATTGCATAGTTACCTTGTGAAATGATGAATCCCACATGTATACAATATGAAGATAACATTTTTGCTCATCTTGCCAAACAAAATTTTCCTAATCTTGGTTCTCTGAATTATTAAACAATTTTTTTTTGTTTTTGTCAATTTTCTTCAGTTCATTGACTCTTCAGCATCTTCTAAGAGGCTTTTTATGTTGTATAAGCTTAAAGTTTACACCCCATACCTTACAACTAAAAAAATGTACAGCAAAATATAAATGGACTTCTTTATAACTAGCAAAACTGAGGTAAAAATATACTACATAACTGTCTGAAATATTCTTACTTTTGGCTGTTTGCATGTATCCAGAACGCACATAATCTTATGACGAAGATCATGCAAAGAATTCAGAGACAATCTTGGAACCAAGTCATCCCCAACAATCACAGACATCACAAAACTCTGAAACAATTCAATTAAATATTTATATTATCCAAATGCACAAGCCAGTTCAATGAACTCTTTAATCTACAATTATAGGATGCATACTATAACTACGGTATATAACAGGGAGGATGAGAGATTTTAATAAGTTCATTAGCACAAAATGCAGTCTGTAGACTTTTTGAAATCCTTGTTCTCTCTAAATACTAAGGAAGAAAGAGTGTGTGTGTGTGTGTGTGTGTCAATTTATCCAAATGTCAACTCTTCTCATAACAATACATGAGTGCAAAAACGAGATTTCTTATTATTATGAAGTATAACATGTCTGCAAAGATATCCTAAGTAACTACAGATGCAACAGACTACATTATTGCCATTATTATGCCTGGGGCTAAAATATGAGGGATAAAATCAGGACTAACACTGCATATGAATTCAGCAATGGATATGGAAATTGCATATTTTACAAAATGTCTGACTAAACTCGACCTTAATATTTCATACTTTTTCAATTGCAAATTCAGAAGTAAAGATTACTAACATACAAATCATCATCAATAATGTAGTATTATACTACGTAACATGTGATCATTCATGAAATGTATGTGCTAAGAGGTTTACCATAGCATTTCCATGGTAGGGTCTTCATTCAATAACAAGGATAAGGATATGATGAGAAAAACTTGAATAGCCACGAGATACACAAACTCAATTCCTTAAATACGACCTATTGCCTGAAGCTAACAAACAGTTCTTACCTTAGTAGCTAACGCAAACTCTTTGGAACACAACCCACCAGGAGGTGAAAAGGCAAAACACTTCAGACCAGGATACTGTGGTCTCATCATGGCAGCCAGGACTACAGCTGTGCCAGCACCTAAACTGTGACCTATAAAATAAAAGATGATGTACAATACAAAAATTATATATCACTTACTGCACCATTTTATTTCATTATCACTTGCAATTCAGTATTAAACTGCACACTAATCAAGTACTGTATCAACATCTCTAAATATAAGACAAAACTAAAAAATTGCCACCTGATTTTCACAGTCAAGCAAGCTCTTTTTAAGAGGACAGAAAGCTTTAAGGCAATAAATATTAAGCTTATCTATTAACTTCATAATACACTTTTTCTATAAGAACACAGAGGCACTGTAATATGTTTAAAATAAGAGCAAAAACTCATTCCTTTATTACTGTAGTCACCAATGATGCCAAGGCATTAGGAATTTCAAATTTCAATCAAGTCATACTTTAAAACATAAAAACTACTGGAAATGGATAACATCAAGCTAAATACTTACACATAATTTAGAGTGCAGAATATTATTTACAATGGATATATATTTTTAGATAGAATACAAAACTACGGTTCTGCACTGTTCACAATAAAACAGATTTTTGAAATCTGGAAAATTAGTCAAATTTACCCGTGATAACAAGACCATAACCATTACGAGCTAACAGAGCATCAGCCACAGCTCGAGTTTCTTCTAATCTCTGAAGTACAAATTTTGCAGCGTGTACCATACCCTTATGTGCAAAACAACCATCTGGTAACCCTTCACATTCAACCTGAAATACAATACACAAAATATGTGCCTAATCCATAAACAATTTAGATGCTACTAATTCACACCACAAAAGGATGGCATGATTCAGGGAAGGACTTTATGTCCATGGCAACTTCACTCACAGAGATAAAAAAAGGCATGTGAAACAATACAGAAAAGATGGAATGTTTATGTGAAGTACTGCAAGTTGACAATATGATTCTATGTTCCAAATTTTAAACTGTTAAAACAATACAATTGATCAAACGAAATGGTGAACTCATACCCACTGAGATATGTCCAAGTCAGAAACTGCTTCCAGATTAACTAAGAGCTACATTAGTACATTCTAATATTACATCTAAAACTATTAACTGCACATAGCCATTGCAACAATGGGTCTAAAAATCCCGGTTCATTCTGTCATTACAACTGGTTAACTGTATTGGCATTAGATTTCTAGTAAACAGTGTGCTCTAAAGACACTCTCCAGAATACAGTATCTAATTTGTTCCATCATAAACCCATCATTATATATGTCAACATTTGGTTTGTAAATATCCCCAGGCACTGCACTCCTTTTTGTTTAATTGGCAGAAGATCAGTAGTAACATGGCACAAATGGTACCTGAAGCGTTCGACACCTAATTGCCTGCTTTACTGTCCATGTGTCAGAAGTACTATTAACAGCTTAGCTCTACTTCACCAAGTGTTTCCTCCATAGCAAGATTGCCTATATTTATTGTTATTCCTATCTCATCATCCCTTAATTCTCCCCTCACTCATTCTTTTCCAACCTTTTTCTCCTGTACTCTCACTTAACTCAAATAAGTGCAACTTCTTAACACTGGAAGGTAGTTAGCCACTGCCAATTTCTGTATTCCAGACAAGCAGTTAGCTACAGCAATTTGAAATGATTATAGTAAGTACACCTCATTTTCCAAGGAAATTACTTTATGAAGCTTTTACAGATAGCCCAGGTTATATTTTTCAGTAATTTAGACAAAATCGTGTATTTTTCACCTTTTTTTATTGTTCTGGTGACAGTTATTTAGGATCAGCAGTTACTGCTCATCCTAAATAACTGTCTCGGTGCTTTGAAGATGGTTTTCTTAGTTTTTAAAAAACATGGAGTTAATTATTTTAAATTTCAATGCAGTAACTTGGCAGTATCAGTCTACGTTTGGTAATTTTGCCTGAATGATGCAATTCGCAATGGGACGGGATTGTTCTCATTAGGGTCAGCGGCCACAGCAAGACAAATTTTACCTCCAATGAGAGGTGCAGTAAAATCTTAATCTTCTACTTCTTCTTACTAGTATCTGTTATTCATCATTCATTCATCTATAAGTCACAGTTAACCAGGGTTACGAGGTTATGTGTCTCACTTGTACTCTTGGCTGATGCCTTCTGTTGGCAAATTACCAGTATAAACTTCTTGATTTACTCCTGGGTCTTCTACAGATTAAGGTTACCCAGTGACCTGTGTAAGCCTTTGACAAAAGAAACTCACTTTTTATCATAACATCAATTTGTTATAAAAAACCGATCAATCATATGGAGTGCCCACTTCCAACCCCTTGTTCCTTGATGTCTGGCATCAGTTTTTATTTACCCATGGGCCTACAGGGGCACATGCATGACAAACTGATCATCATCTGCAGGACAAAAGATAGAATGCATCTGGGAACAATCAAAACAAAATATCAGGGCATGATATAACTGATGGGTTTGCATTACAAAAATTTGTTTTGTCTCAAAAAGTCAAAATTTCTTCAATTCAGCTCCAAATTTTATACTCTTCTTGCAAATTTCTATAGGCTTATATCCATCTGGACTTTTCTCCCATTGTGAATGTTCTGCCTTTGGTCATTTCTCTGTCAATCCCTTCTACAAAACAATGAAATCCTTCCTTTTCATTGAGAAATCTCTGTAGTTTAATTCTTTCACACTAAACACTCTTATGTCGGCAGAAAATTTGACAATCACTTTGCTTTTCCATACTTAACAATTCTCAAAAATTACCTTTGTTTTTCATTAACAAGCTGTAACAGAGGCCAAGACTTAATGACTAGTCCCAGAGAACTTGAGCCATTAGCATTGCCTTTTTCAATAATGTACATTATTTTTTTAGTCACTCATTTACTACAATGGATATTTCTGAGATACTGTATAAACAAGCAAGACACCCATTACCTTCCTTCATGACTATTACTATAGATACAACATTCAATCCGTTGAAATTCTATGGAAATATGAGCTTTACTTTGATGTTCAGATGTTTAGAAATTATGTAGTAGTAATTAACAACTTAAGCTACCTCGACAAAATATTCTGTAAGTTAAGTTTCAAGCTAGCCAGAGCAAAAGCACTATAAACTTATAAAGTAATGATTTAACATTAAACAAACATTAAACATACTGCCTACAAAACTACTTAAGCTTATGTAATACCTTTAACCATCATTAATATACAAGACCACATCCCAAATCATCAATAGTTTTCACAAAGCCAAACTTATAAAGGACAAAAATGGAAGCTATAAAAAAAAAGCATGAACTTCTATCTAATTATTTAAATACTGTATTACCAAGATGGATGAACTGCAAATCTACATTTTTCTTTCACTTTTCTTTAAAATACCACAATATTTCATAAAAAAAAATTTACAAAAACTTACAACTATCATCAGCCATTAGCATCATGAATATCATAGCTTAAATAGAATCCACACTCAAAATTTCTATAAAACATGACCACAGAGACATGCATATTTACAAAGTACCTACATAATACACAGAGACCAAAAGCAAGAAGCTATTTATTTCACACACTCCTGCTACTTTAAAAAAAAATATAAATTAACCTTAAGTGCAACAGGGCAACTGTATAGAAGTCAATGCAAACAAATTTATAATTCACAAACAAAATAACTTACATGAGTGCATTGAGCAGTAAGGTCTGTTATGGCATCCTGAAGAGATAGTGTCCCTCTTATTGCAACAACAACATTTCCAGTGTCATCATCAATTGCAACAAAGAATGGAACCTGTTAAAACAGATGTTTATAGACACTAAAGTTAAAAAATAATTTAAATTCAGTAATACAGTACATGGTTAAACTCAATAAGACAACATACAACAGAAACTTGACCATTTGAAACAAGGAAGCCTTCAAGATAACATCACTTTCCAAATTATGTACAAGAATAGGTTCCTTATTATAAGTAAACCTGCCCTTTGGATAGCCATGATAGGGCTTGGTTTATTTTTGGATGAGGCTTGCCTCTTTTGAATAACAAAACAGTGAAATGAGATCATGTGTTTCAGGCTAAATTTCATTGTTGATCTAGAAGATCATTTTCATATTTATTTATGCGCCTTAGACTTGCTCCATTCAAGTTAATGTTACAACAGGTACAAAAGACTTCAACTTTTAAATTTAGAGCAAAGAAAAAGAAAATCCAAACAAATATCATGATCTAAAAAGACAACAGTAAATACTTAAGCATTTGTTTGCAAACTGTTTTACATGTGAGGATGGTCATGAAAACAATTAGATAAGCAATAAAATGAGCATCAGCAGCATCGTTATACACCTTATTCCTAAAAAACTTCCAAAGAACAGAATTATTGAAATTATTTTAATCATTCAAAAGCCTTTCAGTCAGAAAGACAAAAATTGGTCATAAATTATACATACCTCATAAATCTTGTTATGAAAAGTGATATAAGTAATATTTTCTTCTGTTAGTCCAGTAATGGTCTTAAGAGCAGCTGTGTGGCACATACAACAATTATCTTGCAACACATACGGAGGTGAATGTCTGAAACAAGGTTATTATAGTGGGCATTAATTCTTATTCTGAAAACGTATTAATGCAGTACAGTAACTGGCATTTCGCTGACAGAGCTTACAAATAATGCAGAAACTGCTGCCAAGTATATCTGACCTTGTTCAGTTAACAATATTTTTCCCATAACAATATAAATAAACTGAAAGACTAAAATGGATCATACAGTATATGTAAAAGACATCTAACTGACATTTACCACAAAATTTAAATCAATTATATGCACACTGATCTGTAATTACTCCATAGGGATGTCAGGATGCCTTTTCAACCCAGACACGGCACATCATGTTCATATTGACTTTACATATAAAAATTGTTTCACTGAGGTAATATTAAGCTCAAATTCACACTGCTTTTCCCAAGCAATAGCACTCTAAAGTTAATGGGTTCTGATCACGGCTGAACACATTCAAGAATACGTACATGCAATCAGACACATCATGATTTAATTTCTTACTCGACTGGCTTCCACTGAAAACTTTCCTTTTAAATTTAAGGTGTGTAGTTGTCCATGTGCTTAAAAATCTCAAGGAACTCTCCCTTTAGTCAATACATTAAACACTCGAATGTATATCATCACAAGAGAAAGGAGCTTTGCACAGCCACTCAGAGGACTGACCAGACAGAACAAGACTCATTTAGGTAAGAACACAGATGACAATTTACATTAAATCTCCAGTCCAAGAATGATTCCAAGACTACTAGGTAAAGAAATACCGTTCTCCACTTTCTAAACAATTATAAACTTAATGACAAAATATTTTGCTAAGACATATACTAAATTTCTTCAGAGCTCTTGCAAAACTTACTTAAAAACTGCATTTTTTATTTATAAGAGTTTAAAAAAAACTGCTGAGCTTAAAATCTGAACTGAACCTAAGGCATATGACACTCATTTTTGACTAACAGAGAAATATGCATTAAAACTGGACATGCCACCCTGATCTATAACACCATACTGTACACCATGAATTCCAAAGCAGCATATTATATGATGGACACAACATTCAGAGCTATTAATACGTATGTTTAAAAACCTAAAGACAAATAGATACTGGGTATTTTTTTTTAATTTGGTCTCTCCCTTGTTACACTGCACCATAATCAAATTATAAAATGCTCACGACACTTACCTTACGCAAGAGCAGCATTGCAGATTTTTCCAGAGATAACAGGTGGCTCTGCAAAACCTACCATACATGAACCATGGCCACCCATATGAGGCCATAGCAAACTTCATGAAGTGGTATGCAGTTCCAACTTTCATCCATTCTGGACGTGGACACTGTTGCTGTGGTAAGTCCCCCTCACTCTCAAGTGCACCTATATTTGAGACAAATCAAATGTAAAGCTGAAGTAAGCAAAACTGTAAAACATGGTTAATCATACACAAAAATGAGAAAAAAAAAGATTAGTCATAAATAACTGCCAATGGCTAAAAAGAAGGGATGACACAAAAGCATACATTTATAAATTTACAACATATACTCACACACAACACAAGCAAAATCCATCAACTTATGTTTATATAGTACTTAAAGAAATATACATAAGACAGAAGGGAGTAGAGAAAATTCATGGTCTAACTTCATGGAGGAAAACCTGATATAAAAATATTAATATTTACTGTGACTACAATGATAATCAGGTAAATGTCCACTAGAGTAAACGGCAAAATATCTTATTTCTAATTAATAAAATACAGTAACTGTTTACAAAGAAAACTATATATACTTTGCTCACTAACTAAACAGGCCAAACTGCACCTCTAGGTGGAAAAGCAAAATGCTAAATAACCTAGGGCCTTAATACAGAAAGCAGACCAGTAAAGAAAAAGAAACACAAGAAAATTATAAACTATACAAGAGAAATACAAAAGAAAAACCAAAAAAATTATAAAAAAAAATAATAGGACAAAGTGCACATAAACTATGAAGCGAGACTTGTCTCAGCCTGCACAACAAAAAGGTATCTGCACACAGTTTGATCTTCAGAAGTTTCAGCATCAACTACTGTAACTAAACGGAATGATCATTCCAATTCACTCACATGAGCAATAAGACTTCCGGAAAACTGATGGCACTGAATCTCATATAAAACAAGGCAAGACTACTTTACTGCATTACAACATTTTCTAAAATAAAGTTAAATTATATTTGCATGAAGATGCCTTTCATCTTATAAAAATCTCATTACTGCTCTCTTTACTTCAACATTTTATGACAATACATCTAAGTCTTTGACAGGCTCTGACATTTAACATATGCAAACTGTCAATCATTTTGTTATAAATGCTACACAATGCTTGAAAAACTGACCCATACAGTGCACTCAACAGTCAACTTTTACTTCAAGTCTAAGATTGCCTAACACACCTATGCTGGCAGTAGAAGAACGGCTAAGTGGCAGATGAAGATTAGTCTTTCTTCTGCTTTCTTCCCTCCTCTCCTCTTGCTTTCTCTTCAGTCTTAACAACACTAGCGCTGCAGCAACATCAGAAGCCACCAGGTCAATATCCTCAAACAGTGATGCAAATACATCTAAAAAGATAGTACAGTAGTTAGTATGACTAAAATGTGAGATAAAAAGTTACAATCAAATAATAACTCAAGCCACTTCTTTCAGTTTTGATGTCATTTCCTTTGTATATCAAATACAACTAGCTGATTACTATGCCCCCTTAATAAATTTCAAAAGGAAGAACTGAGAGCTCTTAAATTAAATTTCCAAGTATTGCTTATCATGATAGAGATCCTTGTACATTTGTGTATATAATTTTACCACCCACCTTCCCATAACACGTCCTCTTTATAGCACAGTTCCATTTCATGAATTTTTATTTGTATTTCATTTCATAAGACCAACACATTAGCAAAATACTCAACCAATTATGAGATATACGGAACCATAACTTACTGAGGATTTATGAAATCAAGCCAACTTGTAATATATACAGTATATATATTAATACAATTTAATATTAAACATTTAAAATCAGAATCAAGGTACACCTGAGTGCAACTATTAGACTAATCAAATACAACATGCCCTAAAAATCTGCATTACTAATTAGCAGTTACCCAAAATTTTGTCTGTTCAAGTCGAAAAACCAAAAGTAATTTTCTTAGTTTCCATGAGATTAGTTGATGCTTTTTTGTAGAATGAATAGAGTATCTGGTACGTAATATCAGTCACCAAGAAGCTTTTCCCAGCATTCAAGCTTTTTCAACATCGGCTTACAAACTGTCTTCTATACCTCATACAAAGACATTCATAATGCCCAAAGGGCTTCCTATTAGAAAATTAATTTGTTTATAGCAAACCAATCAATCATTCTGTGCCCTGCCTTTTCTTCACATGTTTAATTAGGAACATCATTCAAAATCCAAATATTATCAGCTCCTTTTGCCAACTTAATACAGCAGTGACTTTTCTGGTTGCCAAGTAAACACTAAGAAAGACGCCATCATAAGAATTTTACACAAAAGCTGATTTCTACATGGTCATCTTGTGTGCACAAAATTTTCAATAAAGCTCAAAAAAAAATACAATCTACCTAAAAATTTGATTTCAACACAGCAAGTACAAGAAATATGTGTAGCCAATATAATTTACCTGCAACATTCTTGAAGGCTTCAGAACTGTTTTCATCCCGAATTGTAAAGCAGCACAAAACACGACACCGCTTCTCCCACAGGTTAATATAATGAGCCCTGGAAATTAACGAAAAAAAATTCAAGGTTGAAGGTTTTGAAATGAAATCCTTGGGTATAAAACAAACTATATCAATTCACTACTATGGACTGTAACATTTTATAAAATATACATACAATACAAAAAACATCCTCCCTACATATAAAATAAACAACAATAACATGAGTTTTCTTGTTTAAAAATCTAAACTAAAATGCTCTCTAAACACTTTAAAACTTTTATTTTGCAATTCAGAATTTCCTATCATATGAAGGAGCAAGGTTTACAAACAATCTTACACAAATCAGGACTTCTTGAATGATGGTCTACATTCAGTTCAAAGTTTTAGTAGATATTTAATGCCAAATGTTTTAGTAAAAATTTGATGCCAGTAAGGAGACTTTTACTTACCTATACACAAAAATGTTATCAAACAAAGTATCCTAAAAACTAACCTAAGGATGTTTTAAGTAAATTAAGGTAGTACTGTAAAAAGCAAGTGATATATGGAAAGGATCGAGAACTCAATTTCAGGGTGCCAAACCTGCTCTTGTTTGCAGTAGTAAATTCATTTCTCGCCTAACATATCTGAAGACATATGACCCAAATTCAAAAAAAAATTTATTCCCTTTTCGTAATGCACATTTTTCATAAAATAAATTGGTATCTACTGTATACCTAGAAGTCCCTTGCCTAAGTAATACTTGCACATACAGCAATAAGGTAACAGCCACAGAATGCTTTAACAAATTTACTGTATTTCTGTTTATTATTTTCAAATAAAATGCATACGATGCTTTATATAACAGTGGCAATAAACTTGGCCTTTCTTTCAACTTTCATAAAAACTCATCAGTGTAGAGCCTACATTCCCTTATCTGCAATGAGAAACTCCCTTCCCATGAACATTTATACAAACAAAATTGGTATTAAACTTGTCATTACTCCACCAGTTCTGAATCCCACTTTCTTTCCAAGCTTACAAAGTATCTTACTTTACAAAGGAAATATATTCTCCAACTCTCCTTCATACACAGTTATGCAATAATATTTAAAATCATTTTGAAAAACCTAAAAAAGTTATTTATGTTTTAAAAAAAACAATTCACTGCAGCTGCCTAAAACAAAATTATTCTCACATTGTCACCGTGTTTCTAGACATGAAATCCAATCAACCAAGTACTAAGTCAAGAGCCTTAATCAACGTCACATTTATTACAGTCCTCAAAACTTAATTTAGTCTAACTAACCAAGTTAGATAAAGTAACTGGTTACAGTATCTTATTATAATCAACCAAAGGGTTGGTAACACACTGAATTACAAAAAACATGTTCAACATGACAGTACTATTTCTACTCTCGAGGACTAGCATGAAAGATCTTTTCTTAAAGTTCAACAGCTACACTAAAAGAGACCATAATGAAAAAGTAAAAGGCTTAGCAGTACAGTAAACCCCCTGTATTCGCGTTCTCACAATTCGCGGACTCACATATTCGCGGATTTCTCCGTGGAACATATCTACCCATTATTCGCGGAAAATTCACCCATTCGCGGTATTTTTCACTGAGAAATATTCACTAATTACTGTATTTTCATATTTTCATGACTAAATGCGCTTTTTGTGATAAAACTATTAAAATAGTTAGGTATAAGCATTTTTAGAGGGTTTTTCTTGCGTTTAAACTATCAAAATAGGCAGTTCTAAGTGTTTTTAGAGGGGTTTTAAGTATTTGCGGATTTTAGCTATTCACGAGGGGGTGTTGTACGCATCCGCCGCGAATACGGGGGGTTTACTGTATTGACAAAGTTAATTCTAAACTCTCAAAGGGCTTGGAGTAAAGCCATACACCAGCTATTTTAATCTTTCAAAACCTAATCAATCATGAATAACAAAAGAACTGCAGAATAAGAATGGGATTACAAGCAATGGACAGACACCCTTTAAAGCTTATATGGAAAAAACAAAGCACATGTTCCTTTACTTTATACAGTATACTGTACCTGGTATATCTACTTTGTGTAAATTTACTTATTTAAAGGATTAATGAACAGAGCTGGACTGAACAAAAATAATCACATTTTCTATTGTGCAATAACAGGCCTTGCTCATTACAAGATTATAGCAGCACAAATTAATATAACAAAATAGGTTAAAACATGCTCCAAATTTAAATAACAGTTTTCTGCTTGGAAATTCTCATAAAAAGACTACAATAAAATACTACACCAAAACCTGTCATGCAGAGCAGTACACAAAAATATTCTACCATAAAAGGGTATCACTAGCCTACCCTAAAGGACTGCTTTCCATGAGGTAGTTATTATCATTGGCCCCTTGCCTGCTGGGTCGTTTCATGGAGTCAAACAACAGCATTATTCCAATGATGATGAGGCCTATGGCCACCCAAGTGTAAATCATAAGGGCTGTAATATCAAGAAAAATAAAATTTTAAAATGCTAAGTATAAACATGAACTATTAAAAAATGAACTATAAAGCATAACAAAAAATAAAATTAAAATTATTCCCCATTTTTACATAAAGTATTCTCACTTTATGGCTACATGCCCCATTGTTAGTACACAAACCAAGTGTTTCGCTTTGTAAAAAAAAAAAAAAAAAAATTATGGCTATTACTGACTGAGACAAAGTCCCATAGGAGTTCACTCTTGCTTTTCAAAGGTTTCATAACCAAATCTACCTGCAGGCCAAAAATATGTACCAACTGAAAGGGTTTAGGGAAGGGTATTCAGAATTGAAAGTAACATGATTTCATATAAATTTGTATGCTTACTAATACTATGTAGTTTTACCTGACCAATGTGTCACACTTCTAGACTTACAGGCTGACAAAAACATATGTCCCGGGGCCAAGAACTCCAATGGGTCTTTCACCTATTTACCAATATCCCAGAAGGCGTATGAGCTCACTATGTGCTCTTCCATTGACTGCTTCCAACAAACACCAACAATGTTTTTCCAATAATTCTACCTCCCTCAGAATGGTAAGTTAACCAGTTGTACAGGCCAACTGAATAAGAGAATAACACCTTGATAATGCACACAAAATAAAATTAAAACACTCTGAAAATGCTGCTCACAATGTAAATGAAAAGTGGTATAAAAACAAACCCCAAATTCACTCATTTCACCATAGGCATTACTGTCCCTACTAACCACATGAATGCAAGAGCTGGTATCCCAGGCTCATGCAAAGAGTAGGTCAATTCAATCTCTTCCACAATGCACTGTGATGCTGGTAATTAACTATGTACTGAGCTACGAGGGAACAGCCAATCCTCCAAACCCATAATGCCAGTCACCTGATATATTCAACTAGTTTTAGTGAGCTCCTCCAAACAGTCAAGAGCAAAAACAAGCCTGGATTATTAATGCCAAGCAGTTGGAACTGTTGAATGACTGGTTTTCTAAACCATCTGACACGAAAATTTTTTTTATAAACCTTCTACAAGAACTCTTCCCAATAGTGGTGCAAGAATTTTATATATCTGATTTTCAGAGGAATGAGCACTTATTTTGTTCAAAGCATACTATCATCATGGATAGTTCATTTAGGCTAATAAATTATATTTCTACGAATTCCATTGGATTGCCCCAAGTACATGTTCTCGGATATGAGGTAATCAAATTGAAGCACAGTTAAAGACACCAGTTTGAAACATTACGATCATGGACACCTTTATGACCTTAGTAATATCTGCTTTACATCATCAACACAGCATTTGAAATAGTTAATATACAATGCCATTAAGCTATTAAGATTGCTATTTTTGCTTTCTAATTTAACCTCATAGATTTGAGGATTTATATAATATGAAGCTATATGGTTTGCTGCCCATGAATTTCACTTAATTTTACAAATAAAGTATCCTGACATTTTAACAGCACTCCAGTGCCAAGACAGTTTTTAAAAAATACTTCCTACATAAACAGGAATGCTTTCTGGGCAGAATATATATCTTCTTTTATAATTAAATACTTTTACCACTTTAAAAATATTTTGATTTCAAAATTACCATATATTTTCATGTATAAGATGACCTTTAGATAAGATGAGGTAAAAAATTATGACAAATTTTCATGAATTTATCTCATATCTGTAGTATAAGACGACTGATAAATTACAAAACCATCTGTGTATAGGACAGCTTTTGCAACAAAAGGTATCTTATGAAATATTGGTTATGTAAAGATGATGTTATTACATATGCTGTTTTACTTACTGTATCCTTAGAAATTCAAAATATCATATATAATCACATGTCATGCGACTTTTGAAGACCTAATTTTGGAGCTAATTTTAAGGGGGTCGCATCATACACGAAATATAAAATTAGTGTATGTAATATTCACACATTAGTATCATATTATAAAATACAAACATAACAAATATGCATCTTTTCCATGGATATTTA
This sequence comes from Macrobrachium rosenbergii, assembly GCF_040412425.1. Taxonomy (NCBI): domain Eukaryota; kingdom Metazoa; phylum Arthropoda; class Malacostraca; order Decapoda; family Palaemonidae; genus Macrobrachium; species Macrobrachium rosenbergii. The sequence goes on from NC_089750.1 coordinate 67,957,436, forward strand.
AACAAAAATTATGCTTTACTTTACTGTATCCAGTAATATTGTAAGTATTCACATATTACTGATTGTATCATAAAATGCAAATATAGCGATCATGTGCCATTTGCATTGTTTAGGTTTTCGTGAACGTGGACAACGATACCTTCCGGGAATTTTTGTTTCTGCATCAATTCAATTTCCGTTTACAGATAACCATGGGGAAGGTTTCGTCACTTTAAAACAACAGTAAAATGTGTTCTTTTACACCCAGTAGTTTTGATTAAAATACTTTTCTCTCCAATATGTTTTACGGTCGAGTTTGAGGGCATATTGAAGTTTAGGAGTTTCATCCATATTGCCGTTACACAATTATTTATAGTTAATATACATCATACCTATTCTATTTAACGTTATTTGTAACATAACTACAGTAACTATTTACTATCGTACAATGGTTGCAATGCAAGCAAAACAGCTCTTGTTATCAGATTCAGTTGTTCATAGCCACGGCCTAGACCGTGTTCATAGCAAAACAGTTGTTTCTCGTTCGGTTGTTTATGGCTGTACTCGTTTACTCAACAAGTATAACGTAACTAACGATAGATACTTTAATTATTCACTTTTACTTTTTTAACTTTTTTAACTAGAAGATGGGATACAGAGATTGAGTAAAAGAGGTTAGCCCATAGTAATTTTGTCTCTCAAAAAAGGAACTCACATGATACACATGATACAAGATAAAATAATTTTTTATGGGTGAAAATCTGGAGGTCGCACAATGCACGAGATCACGTGTTAACGAGTATATACAGTAAACAAAGTAAATTCATTACTATGTTTTTCCTATATGCATCTCCTAAAAGGGAAACCATTATTTTGTTTACGTTTCATCGCTAATCATAAGCAACCCCTAACAACAATATGATTAAGTATGATAATTATCATACATTATCGTTCGCATGACTGAACTGTTCTAAACAGTTCAATGAAAAATGAATATGATGTTATCCTAAACGTTATTACTACCATAATTACACTACATTACCGAACCATAACTCGATATTTACATTTTGTCATCTGGCCTCTCATAGATAAAATTGATTTCATTGATATGGTATTATTCCTCGAATAGGCTCTTTGTTATGAAGATATGCCAATAATATATAAGGTAAAAATGGCTTTATAACCTTTATTATCAGTTTATTTCGTTATGTGAATTTTTTCACGTATGTCAGTGGTTATCGCACCGAGGCTGTGGCTAGCCTACCAATAAATATCACTTAGAATTCAAGGTTTGATTTTTAGAAAATGGCAATATAAGACGACCCCCAATTTTTAGGGGTGAATTTTATGATTGAAAGGTCGTCTTATACGCAGAAATATACGGTAAGTCTCATTTTGCTAAGCTTTCCATACAACACTTTTTCATGGAACTTCATTCACCAACAGGTGGCATTCTTTGTCATATATTAATGCTTACGGTCTGAATGATCAGACAAAAGCAAATACACATTCCTTTGTGAATGAAAAATCAGCAAACTTAGAAGAGATTGTAAACACATCCTAAAAATCATTCAATATCATGTGTAATCAATTAAATCTCAAACATGGGAAACATATTAATATTACCTTTCATCAGAATAGGTAGTACAGTGCCCTCCTCACATGATACTTGATTGTTCAATAGCCACACCAAACCCATAGCATTCCATGCAATCTCTGGGACACCCAACAGGACTCTGTAACAAATAATTGCAAACTAGTTATACAAGTACAGTATAGTACAATATACTCATCAGACGGATATTCTGAACTACTTTGCTGCTATGACTTAAATGCTCTTTAATAATCCTAAGACCAATATACATTAGGACAAGGGGCCGTGTAATCTTGAAAAGATGATATTGCCAAAACCTCCCAAAAAATTGCTCAGAGGCGATGTTGGCACCTCTGCAACCAGAAGGGAGCTACTATATAGTTTTTGGGTGGCACAAATTAACAGTCCCAAAAGCTCTCAACAGGCTTAGCAAGCCAGCAAGCTTTTACTAAATTGCTCATGAAATGCACAACTTCCCTCAGAACAGATTACTGCCACTTAATATGGGATTCCTGAGGCATAACAACTTACAAGCTTAATACAGGCAGTCCCCAGTTATCGGCGGGGGTTCTATTCTGAGGGTGTGATGATAACCGAAAATCGCCGCAAACCGGAAATCGGCAACTTTTGGCGCTTTATTGGCAATTTTCGGGGCTTATCAGTGCCGAAAAGTGCCGATTTTCGGTTATTGGCAGAACTACTAGGTATGTATTGGCGCCAATACTCAATTATTGCGGTGATAAGCGGAAATCAGCAATATTCAGCACCGAAAATTGCCAATTTTCGTCACTAGACAAGCCCCGTAAAATGGATCGCCATAAACTGAGCCCGCCGTAAACCAGGGACTGCCTGTAGTTTGCCTAGCGTCTGGTGAGCAAATTGAGAGTGTTACAAAAAATAAAAATCCTCACACTGCCATATGGAGTATCTCACTCTAAGTCATTAAAAGAAAATGTCTTATAAATCACACTTCAAAGCAGATGTTGAACCTGACCCAACTAACAAATTTTCTTCAAGAAAAATGAGCAACAAATTGTTGCTCTTCTCATCTCTAAGTTACAATTACCAATGCAATGTTCTCGAGTTTCTCAATAAGAGTTCTGGCCAATAACCTACAACTATATACAGGCAGTCCCCAGTTATCGGCGGGATTCCGTTTCCAAGGGTGTGATGATAACCGAAAATTGCCGCTAACTGAAAATCGGCAATTTCGGCGCTTTTTCGGCGATTTTCGGGGGCTGATTATCGGTTATAGGCGCCTCTGTTAGGTATGTATCAGTGCCAATACCCAATTATCGGCGCCGATAAGCGGAAATCGGCAATTTTCAGTCCCGAAAATTGCCAATTTTCGTCGCTAGACAAGCGCCATAAAACCGGATCGCTGTTAACTGAGCCCGGCGTTAACCGGGGACTGCCTGTACAGTACTAATGCACATTTCAAGTTACTGTATATTCATGACAGAAAATTCATAAACTCTGCTCAGTTAGCTGAATTTTCATATCTTTGCATATCTTTAATCTAAAGAAATTAAAAAATTACTGATAATCTCAATCAGAATTGAAATAACAGAATTAAAGCACCTTGGTGCACAATACAGAAGGAAAAAGATATATTTTATCGCATGACGGATGACAGAATGGTAATAAAGAGCTAAACACAGATCAGAACAACAATATAGGGCATTAACGCATGAGCAACATGCAACATAAACAGAATTTGTTTGGATTTTAGTGCCATTTCACCAGTAGTGTATTGTTCTCACTATCACATTAGGGCTCAATTTCTCCTTCCTCTGTTCTAAACACTTCATGTACAGTATAGCCTTTCTCATTTTTACACATTTCATATATAGCCCACACCAGTCATTCCAACAGCAGCTAGTTCATCTTTGCCTCTTTCAGATCTTCAAAGTTTCAAGCCCACAGATGTTTCTACCCATAATTCATTTAGATCCATGTGGCATTCTCTTGGTTTCTAGTCACTTTTAAAAAAATTTTTCTTCAGAAAAAGACCAAAGTTAGGAGTAACAAACATTACTCATATTTGGTAGTTAAACTGATATCCCCTCCCTTTCCCAACACAATTTGGTACTGATGCAATAAGAGTAAGTTCAAATTGAGGCATGGTCATTATTTTTTTAGTTATTCAGCCTTGGAATATAAGAGGAACAGCCTATATTACCTACATTACAATATTCTGTTTTTTAAATCCTCATAAAATTCCTACCAAATACTGAATAGCACTGCATTAAACCATGAGTAAAATTTATTTATCCAAGTTAGCAAAATATAAAAACAAATGCAAAATAACTTACACTGATGAAACTACAGAATTAATGACAAATCCTTATGTTGTAAAAAGACCTCAATTCCTTTCATTCCTGTCAAAGACACATTTCCTCATTACCACAGGCTACTTGGTCTACACTGAACAGCATTAATTAGCATTAAATACACTGTACCTGATGACCAACAGGTCTGCTACACGTTTTCTTGGCTCTGTGTTCATGATAGTACCCCGGCTGCTGAATATGACCAATATAATAGTGACAATCAGCGTAACACCCAGCAGTACCATGGCACCCACCAAGAAGAGTCGTAAAAGATCACTCCCATGAGAGCATCGACTGGTATCACTTTCATGGTGGATGAAGAGGGCAAGCACCAATCCAAGCCTGTTAATACAAAAAGAAAATTATATTGCAATAAATGATTGGTATACACGTGCCAATAATGAATGTTCATCTCCACATACATACAGTTTATACAGATACCCTGATTTTAAAGAATTCCATTTACTAACAATTAATTTAAACAGCATAGAATAGTAATCAGTAATAGACAAACCTTAACAATTAATTTAAACAGCATAGAATAGTAATCAGTAATAGACAAACCTACCAAGTGCAAAAATGTATAAAATAAGCCTTGCTGCATCCAAATATATAAAAAGATCTTAAAAAGGTCTGTAATTGACTAAAAGACATTGCGTGTTTGTCAAAGGGTGAGGTTATCAAAGGTTAATTCAGAAATCAATTCTTTTTGCACAGTATGTGGCAGTATTATCTGAACTCCTCTAGGCACCAAAAATGTTCTGAGGTCCTGGCTACTTAGATGAGAACTAACCATGAGATGGGAGGCTACGGATAAGCTAAGATTTTTGAAAATTAAAGCACAAGAAAAGAAAGATATGAGTGGCAGAGTTTCACAGAGGCCTTTGCATCACACACATTACATCACACAATGTTGGAGGCAATGATAAAATGGGTTCTGTTCCATAGAATAACAATAATAATTACCACAGATAACTACCACTGTACATATATTGTAGAAAACGTTCAGTTGAGTCTTCTATGCTATGTTGCCTACCTTAATGAATACATCTTACTTCCTATCAATATTAAATGCTACAAAATTTTAGAGTAAACTATAAAACAAATCTCTCCAATATTCACCATCCTGCGCGAACCAAAACTTCTATGATTCCTGGGATGACAAAATCATCACTGCCAATCCTCCATCGTTGTTGAAACACCACCAGCGCAGGCATCTTCCTTCAGGAGTGTATACATGTGTCTGCTGATAAAGAATAGCTGTGAATTCCAGATTGTCATCAAGGTACAGTATTTTGGTCTAAATACACAGATCATAACAAGCACTAGCAATGAGCATACTCAAAACTGTATCATGATTATATACCATACTCCAATCCTTAACTACAATGATATTGTACATTTTGGATTGATAAATAAGCAAAAGTAGCAATAAATACACTCTATGAACCTATAAGAATAATGAATACATGAGAAATCATATATGTGAAATACTACAATGCTAAAATTATATAATTTTCCTATTCTTCTAAACCTTGGGCCACGAAAAATTCTGTTTATTCTATCAGAATTATAATAAAAAATTTGGTGACAACTTATAACACATTTTAAAATATTAAAGGACCCTTAATCATTACAGTATTCCATTTTTCCAGGCCGCAGAATTTAGTAATGATTATATCAAATCTGGTGTAAGTAATGTGTTTCCAGCTAACTGCAGTACAGACATATTAGAATGTTTACACAGACATGATTAGGATTTCCAGAGTAAGGAAAGAAGCAAAAGGGTTATATACTTTGGACCTTTTTCTATCTCACCATAAGCTCTGACAAATGGCTTGTTAATAACTACAAGCCACACTTCCAGGTTACAGTACTAGCTTCCATGAGTTGACAAACTCCCCATTATAAAAAAAAATAAGAGACTACTAAGACACTTCTAACAAATTTCATTTAACCTCACCGTTTACTAGTTTTCAAAAGTAGTAAGTTCAACAGATCTTGGCATCTGTTTGGTTTCTACATACTTCATACGTGATTTCAGTGTTCATTCATGTCAAGCTAGTTCTAATGATGTGACAGTATCCAATGTCGTTAAAAGTTGAGCATACAATCACTACTTTCTCCCAGCGGGGTTAGTATCTCTCCCAGTGGATGAAGCTGGAGTTTCTACAACTGATGATCATTACTACAACTACAATTTAGACTGGGCAGTCACCCGAAAAACAATGTAGTTAATAAAATTATACTTAGTGAACCATTTTCATGTTCAATCTACATAAAATCATGATATATGTGTGAAGCTTGAAACTAAAAACAATTCTTTACCAATAGGTCTGCAATACTGTCAATGTCAGAAGCAGCAATGAAAAATTTACAAATAAAGTGTTGGAAGAGGCAACGAAAAATTAACAATTAAAAACAATCTACGACAGTGAGAAACATGGATTCAATGTACCATGCAGAGTTACTCTGAGACAGACCTCTCAAGCAAGTACAAAAAACAAAGTGCCCATACCACTACCAGCTGTTTAGGAATTGCTTTATGACTGAAGCCTATAGTTTTCATGTCCATGATGCAAGAAAAATCCTGGCTCAATATTTCCAATACTTTTCCTAGGTCTATAGTCCACCACCTCCACAAAAACTCACTGTAATATTTCAATATCCCAGTGGGCCATTTTATTTCAGAGGCCCAAACCAAACTGTATGTTTGTATTTATAGGGGAAATTTTTTTGTTTATTTCATATTCTCAACCATGTTTTCCCCTGAAGAGTTTTCAGATTTGAGGAAAGTCGTAAGTCTTTGGTCCATGCTACTGCACTAATAATCCTGACTGCAAGACATCAAAAACAATTCAGCAGTACCAACTTTAGCCTATAATTTTCAAGATTTCCAAATTTTTGTTTCCTTGCCTAAATAAAACCAGGAGAGAGACCAACTGTGTGTGTGTGTGTGTGTGTGTGTGTGTCTGCGTCTGCCAGAGAAACCTGACAAGAGCTCTGTAGCCTAGCCTTTTAATGATCGAAAAAGTCATGATACTTCAGGACTGGGAAAGGTTAGGTTAGGATCGACAGGCTACGATGAAATATCTTAAAATGCACTTGAAACTGATGAAGCAAAGGTTGCTTTCATTACATCTTACTCTTAGGCATAACTTTACCAAATACTGCTTGAATTTGACACACACAACCAAACCTAAAATAGGCTATCCTAGGCGTAAACTCTTAGAGAAAGTCTAACACAAGCCTATTACTTTGTTCCTCTTGAATATTTAGTACCCTGTAGGCCAAAATAGCCTACAGTAAGACACTGCACAGCAAAAGGCTACCCTTCAGGCTAGGGCACAGGCTACGGGCGTTCTCCTCTCAATCCTTGCACGAAATTAAAACGAAATACGAATGGACAGCCGTAAAATCAATCGCTCAAATTGAAAAAATAAAGCTTTTCCAACTGATACTTGAACTGTGTTACGATTTCCTTGTTAGCTAAAATCGGCTTACCTGGGAACAGCCCAGGGTAAAAATGTCATCGGTCTCCAGTCATTAGCATTTCCTATTTTAAGCAATTCTGCGTTGCATTGATCCCTGTCATCTTCATAACCAAAAACAATGTCAACAAACGTTCAATACATGTGAAAATACCTGAAAATTTCCTGGATACTCTATGATACGGAGGTTAGAGTATAATTTCCAGCGCTCGTTGTACTTCTTCGTTGACACATAGGTAACCCGTTGTTCCACTGAGGGTCTGAAGAAGAAGAAGCTAAAGAAAGTTTCGTAGACGTACGCGGTGCTTGAGAGTGTTCATTATTCGCGTATCTTATCGGTAGCCATTTTGCTAAGTGAATTTCGTGAGTTTACAAGGTATTATTTTACTTTAATACCACAACTCGATATTGGGATTTTGATGCAGTGCTCTTCAAGTCTCTTTAATATGCTAAAATCTACCACAAATTTATGGCATAGAAATACTGACCATCTTTTGTTTATGTTTTAACATTAATTCTCTTGGGAGTGGTTGCGGTATTCAAGTAAATATTTACCATTTGCACACGTCCCCACTTTGAAACACATTTTCACAATAGATGTTAGTATTGATCTCAGTTTAGCTAGTTTAAGAAAACATTAAAAAAACTATGTAAGATGAAACCTCAAGATTCAGATCAATATTAACGAAATCTAACTGGAGCTTCAATTGGTGACATAATTGTTTCTCTTGTTATCCAGACATTTTGCCTTCAAGTGCTTTTGCTTATTAACCTCTTTGAAAAAATACACCGATTTATACCTTAGGCTTTAGGCTTTTCAAGAACTATTAGTCTCCAATCACTGTATCTCAAAAAATATTAGTAGGAAAATGTGTGGCATTTACATACACATAAAAAAGTATCGAGCAAATTAACTTATTTCACAAACAGTATGAAAATAATCACGGTTCTCCTATGGTTTTTCAACATTTACTTGGTTATGATGCCACTTTATCTGAAAAAGGATAAAAATCAGATAGCGCTTTTGTGTTAATTTCCGCAGACCCAGTGTCAAACTTCGGATAATGGGGAAGGAAACAAAAAATAATTGATAATTTCCCTCTTTTTACCTCCTCTCTTACTAGAAAAGATTAATGCGATATTGACAGTTATGAGGAAAGAAAAAAAGGTGTCCTTTCCGAATAACGTAAAATGCATACTGTCTGATAATTACATCATACATTAAACAATTTGTAATTAAGCTGAGAAGACTAACATCCAGAGAAAACTTTTCACACTTGTCAAACAAATACAAATAACGACAAACTTCTACCATAAGCAATATCCCTTCACTCTTTTCAGTGTCAAAAAATCTTTCCTGGAAACTAATAAACAAAATCCTCCATTAAAGATTCATCATTGCTGCCTATTTAGGAATCTTATAACATGATATAGGTAATTTAGTTGATTTCAGAGAGGAAAGAAATGCACGTAATTCTATTCATAGATGCTCTTAGAGTGGCAAAAATTACTCTAAGTTATTTATAAAGTAAACGTTTACTTTTTTCGTTGTGTGAAGATGCGTTTAGGCACCCGCCCCCCCCCCACCCCCAAAAAAAGTACAGCACATAACACATATGATTCTAAATTTTAGGATACTCTCTCTCTCTCTCTCTCTCTCTCTCCCATCACGTGCTTTTTGTGTGAGCGTGATCCGGAAAATGCTAAAATCAGCTTGGAATCTCTGTTCATTTTAAGTTTCATGTGCGGTCATTATTCTCTTCAATAAAGTAAGCCGTGAATCTTATTATTCTCCAAGATATATTCTCTTGCCTCACATACTTACCTCTTAATATTTTCCTTCGTACCTACACACACACTATATGCTAACAGGACCTCGTTTCAATGTCCTGTTAGTAATTGTATTAATGCACAGATAATTGTGTAAGCGATAAAGTTAATATATATATATATATATATATATATATATATATATATATATATATATATATATATATATATATATATATATATATATATATGTGTGTGTGTGTGCATATGCGTGCGTGTGTGTGCGTCTTTATGTATCTGCCTGTCTATGTACGTGTTCATATGAGAGCCGTGTATCATAGCACGAACGTCTGCTGTATGGCTTTCGGAAATGGTCATCGATGAGGTGCACGTTATAACCTACCCCCACATATAGTATCCTATCTAGGAAGATAAGTAAGTCTACGCTAAGTCCGCTAATGTTGAAATTTGGAAACATCTTAAAAAATGGTGAGCAAAGTTGTTGGTACATTCACTCGTTGCAACACATCTTGGGCATCTTGGTCGAGGTCGAATTTCCAATAGAAGCGAGTTTGCTACGTATAATAGGGATACGCAGGACCCACTATATGTGTAACCATCCGATGGCTATAACCTACTCCATAGGGCAACTAGCAAAGGCGGTAAGGTTAAGAGGCTACTGGTCATTGAAACGGGGCTATGTTGAAAGACCTTATTAGTAAAGGGCATAAGAGACGGCAACAGATGTGTTCACAGCATAGTATTTGCTTACCATGAAAATGAAAGAAGGTTGTGGGGCGGAATCACCGGTAACCAGCGCAAATTTCACTTCAAATTTACGCGGACATAAATTTCCGTATAGCTGACTGAAGTGCCGTATCTTTGAGAGATAAATAAAATAGCACTCCAATCATACTTTACCAACGCAAAATTTGTTCTAGACTAGTAAAATGTAACATATCGCCGCATCTGTGTGCTGCAACTAATCATTTGTTTATTTGTACGTCTGTTTGGTTTCAGGTCACGTGAGCGAAAGATTTAGTACTTCTGTCTTTAACAACACGCTTTCAAATATATTGCTCTTAATTACCAACGAATTTAGAATTTGCCATCTGAAACTAGTCTAGTTTCCCATTTCTTCAATTACTCACAGATACTAATTTCTACGAGAGAGAGAGAGAGAGAGAGAGAGAGAGAGAGAGAGAGAGAGAGAGAGAGAGAGAGAGCTAAAAACCTGGATCTTCGACCCATTTCATAAAATACGAGGCAAGCAAAACTTTATTCTGAAGTTAAGAAAAGAAATATTGGTCCCAACACGCTTTAGTATTTTCGTGCTTCAGCCTAAGTTTACAACTAATGAGATTTTCGAGGGAAGACAAATTTAATTAAACCACACGGGTGGGTCACCCGACCTACGAAGCCCTGGCACCCTGACTCACAGTGAATACTATTATCGTTAAAGAGCACCGAGTTCCGTGAACACTGTGGGGAGCTGATCGTTCGACTGTAATTGCCGATAGTCACCAGATGCCTTTTATATTTTAATTTCGTTTTAGTGAACGGCATATATATATATATATATATATATATATATATATATATATATATATATATATATATATATATATCACCTCACAGTGCTCCATTACTTCCACAACACCAAACCATCTCAAGACACTCAGCTGAGTCAACTGGTGGGCAGCAAGCTGAGTTTAAGCTGCGCACTTGCTAATGTAACTCTAGTACTCAACCACTGAGCCAGGAACACACACACACACACACACACACACACACACACACACACACACACACACACACACGAGCTGCAGCGTCGGGAAACGTTTAAAAGGTCATGGCAGCATATTAAGTTCTTTCGTGTATTTAACTCATTTCGTGTTCGTGCCCAAAGATTTGTTAAGCACACTAAAAGACTTAGTATTCTGTCGTTTCTTATCAAACATTTCCCATGGCTTCTGCTGGTGGTCATATCATGTGCATATTTGTAATTTTTTAACAACACACATGTAGACAGCACACATTACATGGCGATGTCAGAAATCATATTCAGCGAGTGAATTATTAAAATTTAATGTCTGTAAGTAAAACTATACACACACACACACACACTGTAAGGTAGTTATATTTATTCATTGTGCATGTACACGTGTGTGTGTGTGTGTTTGTGTGTGTGTAGTTTTACTTACAGACATTAAATTTTAATAATTCGCTCGCTGAATGTGAATTCTGACATCACCTTGTAATTTTTTTTTTCAAAATAGTATTAAATATACGAAACAAAATAAGGAACAGGCACAATAAAGAAATCGAATGCGGATCTTGACCACAGTCGCCGAAACGGTAAAGTACGCTTAAGTGGCAGAGTCGTCCTAGTCTGTAGAAGAAGGGCTTATGAAACCGAGTGGCGGAAATGTCGAGCGAAGGGGTGTGACGTCATTTCCCATGAAACCTTGGGTTTTCTTCGCCGTTGCTCTTGCCTGGTCCATTGCTCTTGCATGTGAAATCGAGAAAAAGAGTATCGTATTGCGAAAGTAAATATGCTTCCGCAAGGCTACATGAGACGACCCGGACACGATGGCTGAATTAATTCGTCGATCTTGTTGATATTACATAGCATGCGCACATAATTTACTCTGTATGTTTGTACGTAAGCCTAAATTGTAAACATACACAGACACGTTCACTCACAGACAGCCTGCAGAAATTCACGACGTAAGTTACGCGTTAGGTACCCGAAGGCTTAGTCGCATGAAGGGTGCGGTTTGAAAGAGACCTTTTGTATTGCAATAACTCCATGCAGAGGTGGCATTCATTCCTATTTGAAGATGACCTAACCAGCACCTTTCTTTGATTTCTTTTATATTAGTCCGATAATGGGTTCCCTAATAGATTCCACATTATGTATACACATTTATGCATTATATATATATGTATATAATATAAATTATATATATATATATATATATATATATATATATATATATATATATATATATATATATATATATATATATATATATATATACATACTCCTCATATCCTCCTCATAACCCCACTCTCTGCCTACGTATGTTAAATACTGGATCTTTCCTAAATAGTGACCCCCAAGGGTTTTAACCCGGTATGTATCTACCTTTGCGGCGTGTTTAATACAAGAATGTTGGGGATTACCGTAAAAACATAAACAAAAGACTGTAAATATCATAAAGATAATGACCCCCAAGAAATATTAGTCTTAGATGACGACCCCCAAAAACCCTTGGGGGTCACTATAAAGTACAGATCCAAGTAACTGTACTATGCTGCCCAAACACAACATAGTACTGTACTATACCGCCCCAACAGAAAACTGCTAATTTCGGTGTTCAGACGACCAGTGATAGAATTTAGTAACTCAGAAGAAGAAAACAAGTCCTCAGTCACCACACATTACAGCGTGTCTGCTAGCGAGGAACGAAACCCCTTTGGAGAGTGGTGCAACAGCTTTCCTCTGCTGCTTCTTGAAACCTCCTTAAAAGACTTATCATAATCACATTACTAAGCTGACCTTTTCGCCCCAACCGCCGTAATGCTTGTTTACTTTGTTATCGTCAATCATAATTTGACGCTCGGTGTGGATTCATACCATTATTCTTCATGTTAATTATCTTAGTCTCATTCTTCTTCCAATAATCTCGATTGTTTCGAAGCTGGACCTGCGACATTGGACATTCAATCGGGCCACTATCGAGTATTAAAAGTTTCAAGGGGCCACTCATGTATTGCAACTCACTCCCCGAGAAGATCAAAAGAAGAAAATCGTTCTACGGCCCAGCAAACCAACTTAATGGACGTTTCCGTTTTTTTTTCTCTCTCTCTCTCTCTTTCTCTTCAATTTACCTCGGGTTTAGTTCTAGCGCACCCGGGCCAGGAAGATTCTCTCCGTCCAAAAACTTAATAATTTCATACATTTTCCAAGTAAAATATGGCAACTCAGCTAAAACCTGAGTGGAATATTAAAGAATGACCATCCATTAAAATGTGTATGTGGGCTGAGGATAACCCTTTGCACTCCTCATTGCTCCCAGATTAAATAAACAAGCCCTCTACAATAATCGATTTCCTTTCATTCGCCCCTCGTGACCAAACCATCACACACACACACACACACACACACACACACACACACACACACACACACACACACACACACACACACACACATGCATTCAGACTGGCTCATTGGTTCGCAGTTTTCAGCTTCATGAATCCCTTCCTCATATCTGTTCTACTGTGCACACAATAACAGATAATAAATTCCCTTCAACATATATTCCATAAACATTAAATTTTGTTGACTTTGACATTCCTTAACTATGACTATGTAGGCTACACAGTCACATGAATTTATGCATGATATTCAATCGTAAAACGACCAACAGCGAGAGCATTTGACATAACGTTTACATCGCAAAACTTTCGGCCAGTTCGTAAGGCAGCAACATACATATAAATAAACATTTGCAGACACGCAGTAGATAAAAGTATAAAAATAAGCGCATACAGTTTGGCTATCAGCGGTCGTCAATTGACAGCTGAGGAGACACAGTCTGCATTCGAATAACCAACTGTCTAAAATAGCAGTCAGATTCATTGCAAATTTAACAGGACAGAATAGTAATGTTCGGCTTTCAAATACAACCAACATCGTAAACACGAGCAGAGCGTAACCGTGTCGTTTGAAGTCCTTCCAAAAATCCCTTTGCCTAGTATCATGTGGGCCTGTTTGATTCATTCAAACGATACTACTTTTGTAAATAAAACAGAGGGCATAATATCGAAGTGGACGCTATTATTCATCTTTTTTTAGAGGCGAGCAGGATGACATTTAAATAAATGTCAAATGCGAAAACAAAAAAATATATAAAAAATCAGATGTCGGACAAAGGAAGGATAACGATCATCAAGCGCAACTGTTTCTCCATAACGGCCACAAAATTGTATGTTTGTACCACGGTCTGGAGAGAGACCTTGGGTTTTATGAACATGCGCGCCTTCATATTTTTGGATTATACTAAGTAAACTATTATTATTATTATTATTATTACTATTATTATTATTATTATGTAATTTACTCTTCAAAAAACACTTTAAAGTTGTCAAGTAATAGATACTAAAATTATATTGTTTTCTCAGATTCATAATGACAAACCTTCTCGTATACGCAAACAAAACGTATTGCTTAATATGGTGTTTTTATTACCCGGTGATTTATTTCAACATCAGAGAGAGACAGAGAGAGTTTGTCGTCATTCTGAAAAGTAATCATCCTGAGGCGCTTGTTACCGTCTTTGTTCTCTCAGACTGAACACAATACAGCACACACAATATAAATATATATATATATATATATATATATATATATATATATATATATATATATATATATATATATATATATATATATATATATATATATATATATAATTTATAATGTGACAAGATATCATCCATACCTGCTTCAAGGATCCTGCACAGCCTGACCTCCACGACGGAATTCAACTGATTTGGGGAGCCAAAAGCACAGGACTCATCAAGGCTGTTTGAGCGAATCAAGCGAATATCATTGCAAGAGGCAGAGGAAAATGTTTTCTGACATGCAATTTGCCACCAGGGATACTGAGGCGATTTTCATTCCTCTCGCCACTGCAGTCGTTCTCTCATAACGAAAACAGGACTGGAAATATTTAGAATAGTTTTAATTTAGCGTGTGGCGAACGTGGTCAAAAATAGGTCTGTAAGTTTTTAGAATAGTTTTAATGTCACGTGTGGGAAGCGTAATCAAAAACAGATCCGGAAATATTTAGAATAGTTTTAATTTCAGGTGTGGGAAGCGTAATCAAAAACAGGTCGGGAAATATTTGGAACTGTTTTAATTTCGCGTGTGGGGAGACGTAATAATTTTTTTTTAAAAAGTGATGATCACTGTACGTCATGCTGTCATTTCTATAATTACAGCTGGCTAACACAGTCAGATTGTTCACTTGAAGTTGACAATCTAAAATCTCATCAGTACTACACTACAGGAAATAATATCGGATACATACATAGTGCGTAAGTAAGAATAATATATATAATTAAATAATTCACTTTCCACAGAGGCTTTAATCTTATATATATATATATATATATATATATATATATATATATATATATAATTTATTTTTTCCACACAGGTCCGCAATTATAAGGAAGGTTCACAGTATGTATGTATGTTTATATATATATATATATATATATATATATATATATATATATTATATATATATATATATATATATATATATATATATATATATATATATATATATATATATATATATATATATATATATATATATATATATATATATATATATATATATATATATATATATATATATATATATATATATATATATATATATATATATATATATATATATATATATATATATATAGACATATATACATACATACATATTTCAGTACGTTGGTGAATATGCATCGTTTTTTCCCTTCCATTCCCTGTAAGTGTTTTAATAGCTAATTGCAGCATGTTAGTACTTATTACTACGGACTGCAATTTACGTGTTAGCAGTAGAATCACTCGTCGTCGGACAAGCATTGTTGAGCAACCTTGTGTCTCGTTCTTATTTGTAGCCGACTGATGATCAGTCAGCGTACAGGAAAAAACACTCAACAGAGACTACATTGTGGCTAAGTTATATATGATATGGTAAAAATTATTGCAGAAAAAGGAACCAAAAATATTCCAAGTCACAAAATCCTTCTGTACTGAGTTTGTATGCCTTTTTTTTTTTTAAACTACTGGCAACAATGAGTATCATTTTTCCAAAGTATATCAGCATGCTTCTCTTCACTTTTTTCTCACATGATGAGTAATCATATAACGAAAATGAAAATCCTACCATCCTTCCCTTCATTGAATTTTGGTTCTGGTGACTCTAGATCTGTGCTTGAAGCATCACATGAAACAAAAGACAGACACACAGATCAAGCAATGACTCAGTGAATGAATGTGGAATTTTGGTCATGTTCATCAAGCAATGTAACAGACCTTAGTTTCCAACGTGTGGTAGAAATACCTGTGGTGGTGGTGTCTGAAGATAAACTGCTTATGGGTTAAATGCCGATTTAACAGGCTCTAATTGAATTGAATTGAATACAGAATTTAGACCAGAGGCCAAGCACTGGGACCATATGATGAACTTGCTTTTGAATCTAGCAAAGATGAGTCATCATCACTCTGATTTTCATTCACAGGGTACATAATTTCTCATGGAAAAGCTAAATGGCTTTGACTTATTTAGCAAGCTTCCACAGAATATGATCATTTAGGAAAAAGAAAAAGAGAGAGAAAAAAAGAAAGAAATATAAGTCAAAATACATAAATGAAAATATACTTGAATATATGTACAGTAAGAGCAAATTTGAGAAATAAAACTGGGTATGTGTAAAAATAAAACTACAAATAAAAAGATGAACACTTAAGAACTACAATAAAAAAGCAAAACAAGCATGGCCATACTAGGGAATTCAGTCTAAAGACTGAGGAAGGCCATCACACAATGAGCATTGCACTTGCCCATGTTCAAGATCACCAGTCATTTGGTCCCCACTCAGCATCAGTTAGTAACTATACACTGAATAGAGCACACTTTCTCTGATCAGTTAACCACACCTTAATTATAAGATGTTAATTACCCATTAAGAGAGGATGGATTTTCCAAACAGAGTATTTCTGCAGTGCCCATGAGAACATGGAATGCTGTAATTGACTAGGACCTCCATTTTGCTATGAAGAGATAACCATAATCATTGATCTTCCCCTGTTAGTCATTATATTAAAAATTTTCTTCACAATACAAAAACAAATACATTTAAAGGATAACTCATGATGGGTGCTGCCTATAAATAATTAAATGCAGCACACTGTAACCAGCATTAGAGGTATTTTGAGGTGATGCATTGTTCTCCGCATTGTACTTCTTTGTGGGAACTTGAATATCCATCTTCTTTAGCTTTACCTTGAATCATTATTCACATCTCATAGGGTGAACCCTCTGAGAATCTACTGATCTGACTCAAATTCTTGTTAAGCTAATTCATGATAGACTCCTACCCTCCTAAATATACCTCTAGTATAGTTGCCCCAGGGAAACCACCTGGATATGCAATTAACTTTCAATGTTTTGAGTCATCAGTCTACCAACATTGGGTTCAACATCAAGGAGCTCCAGTAAAAAGGCATGTCATCCAACCTCATCCTTCACGTTATAAGAGCAACCAAAACTATGTTCAAATCCATCCAAAGGTCATTCCCGAAGTTTGAGAGAAAAATTAAGATGGAACCATATCTAGCTAATTTAGCTACAGCCAATTCAATATATACATCAAATGATTCAGTTGGATAAGAGTCTGGTGGCTGCAGAACAAAGGAAAATGAGGAGTACATACATTAGAAAAGATAAAAGGTTGCAACATCAGCAGGTCCATGAGTAATGTAAGTAATGCAATGAAAAAAATGTACTGTATGGGGAAATACTCATACCGTGCTTGCAATGAAAGCTGTATATGAATACAAGTGAAGCTGTTAGGCCTTGACTTCCATTGTGGCATTAACAGTTACAATGAGCCTTGTGAGACACCTATTAATGGCACTAAAGATTCAGCATAACTTCTTTGGTCTAAGTTGCATTGCTTCTGCATTTTACTTTTCAAGCAGTCCCTTTCATATCTTCCTACTTCACAACTCAACTTTTTTTTTTTAAGTTTATTTTGCTCCAGTTTTCACCACACATTCAAGATCAAGTCATTCAGGTGTTCCATACAAGTTTTGAGATATGACTCGGTGGTATTGTTACTCTAAAGTAACTTTATAATGATCTATTTTTTTCATACTAGGCCAATAAAAGACCTCTTCACTTCTTGATTCTCTTGCACTTTAGGATAAGGTTATGCCTGTAAACACTGAATACAAGAGGGAAATGTACAGTATACAGAATGATTACCTCCCCATATTTGAGATTTGAACCCATGCTTCAAATACCACTTTGAAAGATTAATCTCTAAATGTCTCAGTTCCCTCACACTTGGAATATGCATATCCAAGTGTGAGGGAACTGAGACATTTAAGAGGTCTCAATTGCTTAATACTTAAAAAAAATTCATCTATCATGTGAATGCGGCTATAGATTTAATAACAATGAAGTTATGTCCTGAGTGGAATAAAATGAGCAAGCTAAAAGACACTGCAATGTAGTGTATGTTAGTTTCAAGCATTTGTGAAAAATAAATGACAAAATTTATATAGCATACAGTGTAATTTGCAAGGTGTAGTTCATATATAAAGCAGTGTACAAGCTGATTAACATTTATAAACAACAGCTAAATTTACTGTGATTTTGTACAGTGCAACAAAGAATTAAGGGACATTTAAAGAGATCTGTATCATTGTTAGTATACATATATTGCATTATTCAACCACTCCCAAAAACTTGAAACACTTTAATATTGTTGTATGCATTTTTTAAAATTTTGTGTGTGTAATTTCTTGTCTGTGAAAGATATGTCTATTTTACAGTTGCTGCTTATTATAGGCTAATCATCACATTTTTACATGATCTACACACAGCTCATATAACCATAACTTCTCTCCACCACAGGGGGATACCACTTACAGAGTGCCTTGCATGTCCCACTACAGATAGTACCTCAAGTTCTACCTTTTACCTTATCTGCTTCCTTTGATCTCCTACTTTAAACTAACTTCTTTAACTTCACCTTGCTCAACTTGTCACCTATCATTTAACAATATATTCTTCCTGCAAGCCCTATGAGAGTTTAGCATTGCAAGTGGTCTTATTAATCTTAAATCATGCTGACAAAATCATTCATACCCATCCTAATGTAGCTACATACATACAATTACTCAATGAAAGTGAATTATGAATTGCTAATACTGTATACAACTAAGTTATCATAATAATGCTACAATACTTTTGCGTTAAAGAGTTAGTCATGAAACGTTATTTCCACTCTCTTCCATAGAGTTTTACTTTATAAGGCTTGGTATGAAATGCATTCTCTCTTCTCTACTCTACATCTTCAACTATGCACTTCATGAATTGATGGGCCTTCACACCGGGCTTTGTCCTGCTACTTCTATCTAATACAGTACCTTATTGTGCTTTTCTGAACTGCCTGGTCCTGTCCCCTTCTTGATTTCTAATATGATCTTCCCAATGCACCTCAGATGCACCCCTTTCCAGGTCTATTCCAATTCTTTGGAATATCCATTTATGATGATAAAAATAGCACAGGCTTGTAAACACATAATTTTTGTCTGTTTACTAATGGGATACTCTAGTTGAGTGAGTCTAACAATCTGGTCACACTTCGTACTGTCTATTGCTACTCTTTTTCTTACTACCTTCTTGATGCCTACTTTACAATCCACCCAAGCCATCAGAAATATCTACTCTTCTAAGTCCTGTCCTTCCACTATACATCATGGTATTCCTCCTTTATCCCTTCTATTTTTTTCAGGAGCCTAAATCTCCTTGCGGTAAGTTATCATCACTATATTTTATAATTTCTTGTTTTAATATTGTTACTGTTTACCTTATTCTATTATAGGACCAATCATGTACAGTAAAGGGAAAAACTCACATAAAAACTTTTATCATGATGATGATTTACTGTAAGAACAATGAATGCAACTCACTCATTCAACACCCCCCCTAACTCCGACACATTATACATACCAATATATACAGTATGTATATAAGAATACAATTAATGCAACTTACATATTTTAGATATATAAGATATCTTATAATATTGATGTTTTAAAATAGTTTATTATACTGTCATAAATACACAATGATTGTGAACTACAACCTGTTGTTGTAAAATAATGTGCATCTTTTACTGTATGTAATATGCATTTACTGTTACAGTAATCATTATACATTGTGCATTAGGGTACTGTACCTGTAACACTGTCACTTTCACTCTGAAATATCCAATACAGTATATACTGTACATAAGCATTCATTAAACGAGAATTATGAATAATTACTGCAATCCAGTACAGTACAATGTTAATGTCTTACAGTTGGCTACACTCAAAACAAATATATCCTAACAAACCATCAGGTCTTGTGCGATAATTACAGCTTGTTGAAGTATTGAATTATTCACACAACCTTCCCTCTTGTAAACTGGAATTTTCCACCAGTCAGGTTCATCCACTATTGCTCCAGCTAAGCAACATTTCATTGCACCTATGTATCTGTTCTTTTTTATTTTGGTCTTAAATTTAACAAGTCCTTTTGGAATACTTTTTCTTGGGAATTTCACAGGTCATGAGTCCACATGGTACCAAATGGAGTAGGTTATTAGTCAGAGACAGTCTTTACAACACCTGACTAACCTCACTATATCCTTTTGAGCGACTTTCTGGAATCTTTTATAAAACATGATAAGTACAACAATACGTATTCAGTAACACATAAAAATTTTGTTTGTTTAAAATTCACAGAGTAATTTCTACATGTAACTTAATATAATAATTATCTGAGTGAATAACACATGAATAACAATAATCGTCCCTGTAAGAGCACTTGTCCATGAGCATTGAAAATACACATACCATACTAACAAATTTATTAAAAATATAAACTTTTCTTATTACATTATACATTATAGTATAATTTCACACAGCATAGGGAGAGAGATTCTTTCCAACAACCTAGTACAATATAACTTATACACAAGTAACAACTACTCATGGAAAAATATATTTCCACAAATGCACAACATTATCATAGAGAAAGCATTAAAGTAGATAAGTTTCTTGAACTTTGGATCAAGATCTCCTTGTCTGTACCAAACAATCTGGAATGAATAACAAAAAGCTGTACTGTAGTTTTCTATCTTATAAAAGCATTTAGCCTATACAGTAGCATATATAAGATACTATTAATCTTTTGATATTTTTCAGGGGGTAGGGGGATCAAAAACTAATCAGTGGTAAAACTCTCCATTTGTAAGTACTGGTTATGAGCTTAAAGAATATTAATTCCTTGCTACAAGGTTCTCTTTATTGACAAAGAGCTGGTTTTTGTCTCGTTTTGATACAAAATAACTAATCTAATACTGTAGCCATAAAAATGAAAAACAAAGTCAAAAATATTTGTTAAAGTTAGCAAAGGACTTTCTTAATTTTTGTATATAAACAGCTAAAACCATAGTAAAGAATCTTTTTGCATCCTATCAATATAGGATACAGTTCACCTCTCATTCTACAGATAATTTATATTAGGACTATACTATTTATACTATTTATTACACACAAGAAAATGTAATAAAAGATAAGAAAAGTGGACAAAAGTTTTATAATTTTACACTGGCTTAATGTTAATTCTCTTTGAACAGCCACACTTGCCTAAGAAACAAGTTAATCCTTTCCTCACACTCTTCTCCAATGTCATTCCTACCCAACAACAAAATATTTATGGTTAAATTTTTTTCATTTTATTTTGCATAGATGACTTCATTTGATGTAACTGGAATCTCAAAGGGTTAATACCACCTCCACACAGTAACAAATCCCAGTTTCTTGATACAAGTCAACGCATTCTAACACATTTAATATATTCTAACAACCAAACCCTCATTTGTTTTATGTTGGCTGCCAAACTGAGTGAGATACTACCCACTTCAGTCCCTGTTTAAGTAAAAGGGTCATTCAGAATGCTTCCATTTCAACAAAAAAGCGTTAATGTAGAAAGACAGTTCTTGCTTTAATTTTAAAACGTGGTTTCTACTTCTCCACTGCAGGGATGAATTATTGCTCCCAAAATGGTGTCCATGCAAGCAGGAATTCAGTTTATAAAAGCCTGAAGTCATCCAGTGACAGGTAAAGTGAGTAGGAGGAATCAGGGAAACTGTGCTGTGTAGATATGAGCACTGTCCTCATGCAACAGAATGCCACCTCGCAGTTTTATTGTTTTTTATCTTGATTGCTTAATTGTCAAAATTCTGATTTACAATACAGTACAAAGACTCCTCTACATACCTAGGGTGTGAAATGTCAATTCAGATCATCAGTGAGGCTTCAAAAAATTAAAAAATAAAACAATGTAAAAAATGAATAAAAAAATTAAATTAATGGAAAAAACACTGAAGTGGACTGTTACAGGTGCTTGTTGAGCAATTTATGTTACAGCAAAACTTTTCTATTAAATATTTCTTTAATGCTTGCGGGAATCATAATCCAGTGTTTTGAAACATTCCTTGCTTATAAAATTGACGTTTTTTTATGTTATTTTCCATTACTACAATACATTTATTTCTCTTTTTTTGTTACAAACTTTTGAATGCATTACTGTATATTTATGGTATGGTCTACTATAATACTATACTGTACTGTATTTGTTAAAGACTTATAAACATGTGGCTTAACATTCTGATGTGCAATATAGCACTACCTAACTTTGGATATTGCTCTAACTTCAGAGTGGTTACAAATCTAGACCAAAAGTTTACACAGAGTAAAAGACAAACTATTTTTTTTTTTTTTGCCAAAATGGGGGTTGAATATTACACGAGTATCTACAGTAATTTACGATAAGAAAGAGAGCAGTTTTACCCAAACGATCATCGATTCATTTTTTAGGGCCAGACATATGAGATTTCCCTCATCCTTGCCCTTCACACCTCAACTAATCATACAATGCAATCCAGCTAAGTCTGTTCCTCTATGCCTCTGTGCTTACATCCACAAGTATATTTGGTGAGTATCCATGCTCGACTTTTTATTAACATCAAAATGCACTGAGACTTTAATTTTGTCTCTGATTACATTTCTGTATCTCTATTCTAATTAATAAGACAGATGTTACACATTTTCAGAGAAAAAGCTGAAGAATTTGGACAAGCAGTTTTGCAGTGTGGTAAAATTATCAGTTTGAATCATATCAATTATTTTCAAAATTTCCTTTCATATTACACTTGACTGTAATATTTTACTTTGTAAGAAATTTTCTACCTTGAAGTATGAGCACTGTGAGAATTTTTACATTTTTATTCAAGCACTCACAGTTGCTGACTTAACATCTACTCTTGACTGATATTTAATCAGCACTTACAATGTACCACTAGGTAAGGAAAATGCTTTTACTAACACCACAATAATGTTACATAAACATATGGAGATTCATTGAAGAACTGACCATTGTGCTGTAAGTTGGATGCAACTGTACTGTACAGACAACCTATTTATTACCTATTAATTACTACAGTATTCAGAACAAGCTAGGCTTAGCTAAAATATGCTTCGTGAGCATTTTCCACCTTTTATTTACATACAACACAAATGTAAATCACTATGCAAGTTACAAATAGCATTTGCTACCATATTTCCTCTTTGGTGTGTTTTTGTGAATGGGGTTGAAGGTTTTTAGGACAGGAGCCTAACCCTATTGTATGTTTAGAAGTGTACTTGTCATTAATGGTCAGACCCTTTTCCAAGCTGTTCTAAATTGTCCCACTCCTGGTTTACAACGTTCATATTAATCATCTCACTGTTTTCCAAGTCATCACCCTCAGAATCCAAAAACATTGTCATTAACTTACTGATATAGCCTAAGCCCATTGTCTTTTTTTTTTTTGGAATGGGGAGGGTGGCAAACCACGGCAGTACCACCATTGCTTGTTTTCATTCTTGAATTCAGGTTTAAAGTGTTAAAACCATGTCTCATTCATGGTTATTAATCCATTTACATTGTATGGATTAGCCTGGAAACAAGTCAAGAGTCCTAAAATTTTCAACACTGGTCAGCTTCCGTTCTGTTGTCAAAACTAACGGTATCCCATCCAGCAAATAATTTGCTCGTTCTTCAGAGGTCAGTCAAATATGTACATTGAGCCATATGAGTTAACCTGTACATCACTCAAAACCTGTTATAGATACTCATATGATGATGCCGGTAAAACTAAGGGGTAAGATTCAACTGCACTGTCCCAACAACTCATCCTGAACTTCCCCCATTGCTGTTTTCTACAGAATTCCTTTGACTTTATTGGTAAGTGCTTAACACCTATCTGGCCTGGTCTTAAAAGCATGGTGAGCTAGTGAAGGTGGTGGTGGTTGATGATTTACAGCCAATGACTGTGGGAAATATACAGAGATGGGATCCAGTAACCTTCTGTAGCATGTGAACTTCCCAAGGGTCAGCAGTATGTGCACTATCAATGGGTCTGCCCCCATGGGACAGCCACACCCTCCTAGCAGTCTATATGCACTAGCTTCTCCCTCACTTTCCTTTTCGTCTTTTATGGCACAACATTGCGACCCCTTCAGCAGAAACCTTAGCCAAGCAGGAAACCTTTGCAAACTAGTGGGCACTTTTGATCTGAAGGGTGATGAGCCTTTCTTCTACAGAGATGTTCCAAGCTCCTGACATAGTATTTTCACTTTCTGTTCACATTATCGCTAAGAACAGTCAAACTGATATTTTTACATCCGGATCGTATAATAAATACAAGACCATTACAGTATAATGATTTTTTCAGAGGTAAGAAAGTTGTATATGAGCTAAGACAAAAATAAACAGCGAAGATAACAAAACACTAAATCATACGGCAGCAAGGCAGCAAAAGGTCTAGCCCTCAGGGTTGTTTTTTAAAAGTAAAATTTGCATTCTATTCAACAAATTCCAGGTTGTTAAAAATGTAATACTGTACACAACTGGACACTCCAAAAATCAACAAGACTGTCAAAATTTCCTTAATCTGAGAAATGAATAAGGCTGAAGACTTCATGGAAGAACAATCATGTGAGACAAGGACTCAGGGTCTCTTATCTAGCAAATGATTTCACTTTCTGCCAAAATGCATTGTACTAGGTGTTAAAGTACAAGATCTGTACATTGTATGGAATAATCAACTTTAAAAACCACTACTTAACAAACACCAAATAAGATATCAAGGCTAAATTTCTCTAAAGAAAATGTACTACACAAACATCTACTGTAATTTCATAGGCTTCATGCTACCAGTTCACAAGATCTACATACTACACTACTGAATAAAAATCCAAAAAATTTTACCACTGTGAGATGAGAGATGCAGATGAGAATGATGCAAAACACAAAGAACATATCAAGAAACTTTGGTCCTGGGAAGAAAGCTGTAATTGTAGTGATAAGCACCAGCAATATTGTTACAAATATTATCAAGGCATTTATCATTCGTTCCTGGGGGAGAAAAACAAAAAGAATATTTTATACAGCATGCTAATTACATGGACTCTCAGTTATATAAATACATTGCACAGTTTTAGCTAAACTCTAAAACAATACTGTACTGTAACGAGAAATATGGCTTAAGTATTACATCATGAATTCAACTATACTAACGAGATATGGCAGCAGTTCATTCTTCCAGTTATGTATGCAATACTGTGCATCTTTCAGAAAGAGTAACTCGTACCATGAACACTTCAGCTAAATTTTATAATTAAGCACAACTAGAACTGTAGTATTAATACTGTATCATGATTTAATTATATCACTACATGCAGATGCACTACTGTTATATACACTTTACATTTACATATGATACCCAACATCCTTAGAGTAATTTTTGGAGTACTCAAGGATATCAACAGCTTTTACTAAAGAATCTTCCTTATAAAAATCTTTCTTCTAAAATAATTACCAGTCTCCTGTATTAACAATGACAATAAAGCATGGCCCACAAAAAACCTGGTGCAAACAGAAATACGTAATGAAGTAACAAACTGCTGTACACATTACCATTTAGTATCAAACATACCCTTGGTCGACTTTCTCCTACACCAAACAAGGGGCGATCAGCAAGAGGCTCATACTCCCCTTCACCCATCATGGCGATAAAAGCACTGTAAAAGGAAGGTTGATTTCAGCAACTTCAGTAAAATAAAAAAACCTCAATATTCCAAAAACTGTCAAACAGTAGCCTACAAAATACAGAAATATCACCGGTGTAGATCCCTCAAAGGCAATCTCAATAACTACCAGAAATATTTATATATGGAACCTTTAAATCAATTTCACTATTCTATAAGAAAACTTGTATATCACAAATGCCCACATTTATTGTTCATTGTTGAAACAGAATTGCTTGGTATCAACAGTGGTGTTATCTGGCAATCAAGGTGAATCCATTACCATCACATGAAAAAGCCACCTGGTAATTTTTGGAGTTAATGCAACTAAGTAAAAGGATGGTGCATATCTTTCAACAAACTGAAGTAGATTTGAAATTTTCCTTGGCATTCCAACATGAATACAAAATAGTTTTTGTTAATTCTAGAATACAGTACCACACTAGAGAGAAAGGACAGGGCAGCTGATGCAACTCACCAAAGGATGACTTTAGGAGGGTAGGAAAGGAAAGGTTGTGACTTCTCTGCAGGAAAACTGACTTAATCTGTGAATGTGGAGGCCCAAGTAAGTTATAAGTTTGGGTCGGAGAGAATGCAGTGATGGCAAACTTGCGTGTCTGTGACAACTGAGGGTTTACTTGGCCACACCATACAGGGGAATTAAACAACCCACTACAAGACCAGCAACAAAGGCAGTTAATGTAGTAAAAATATGATATAAAAAAAAGCCTACCTGGCATGTTGCGTAACCCAGGGAAGCATGCATTCCGGGAAAAACACCCAATATGAAGTAATGGACAGAGATAGCAACTAAAAATCAGTTGAGTTCACATTTTCCATTACCTGCCTCCACATCAAAAAAACAGTAGCTTGGGATGACAAGTGCCTGCTTCAATAACTTGGGCAATCATCTTGTGATATCTAAACTGGAATGTCACATCAACACTGACTTTGGTTTGAGTGGTAGTTTTACAAGTAACCAATCACAGCCAGGAGGAAATAGCATTCCTGCCCTTTGTAGTTTTCAAGACAGAGGCATGGACATCTACAGCAATTTACTATGTTCCACTTAACACTATCAACAGTCAGATAATACCAATAACACACAAGGAACTATGACATTTTGTTCCTGCATAGAATTTGAGTCTGCTGCAGGGATAATGGAACACAAATGGACTGATATTTCAAGTATTTTTGCAAGAAAAGTTTACACAAAAAAGCGCTCACCTAGGTTTTAAAAAACAACAGTGCTTAGGCTATGCTTAAAGCATGGACTTTATCTTCATGACTGTTCAGTAAAAAGACTGAAGAGTACCAGACAGTACTCAACAATCATTAGCTGAAGGGTTTTGAAGTACACCATATTGTCTAAGCAAATGACTGATCCTTATCAAAAACATTCCTGCATCTTCTGTTTACAGCGCCCAGATTTTCTGAGACTGGCTATTTGTATACTACTGTACTGCCCCAAGAATTATGTGTATAAACAGTAGTAATAGTTGCCCTCAAGCTTTTCTAATTGATACAGGGCTTGCTTATTTCAGAGCTGTGAATATTTAAAGTCTTATTTATTACCTGCAATAAATATTCTATTATGCACTCAATTAAAAAGGTTCTGACATATTGCAACATCAACTACAAACAATGAATACTAAAAACTTTGTATAATATAAAAGAAAAAAGTTTTAAAATAAACCTTTTAACCTCGAACAAAGGAACTAAAACTACAATACCACAAATAACACAAATGAGCTACACAACACAAGAGGTCACAGTGTAACAAAAAGATTTCCATAATATGCACAGAGTACGACTGTTTCAGGCTGGCACTATACTGGAGGGAAGCAGACCATTTATGGCGCAACCAAGAGAAATCAAAGGGAAGGAACACAAATGGGGACACATTCAGCACTATAGAAATGTAAACCTGATAGATATGAAATCACGGTACTGTAATAAACTACCTGTACAATGAAAAATAATAAGGTTGCAGTACACACAGTATAAAGAAGGATAATATGCAACACTGCTAAAAAAGAACCCAATATTGAAGTGGGGCATTGGTACGTCATTCAACATTTGCTAAAGACCAGCACTTGATCTATTAGGATGGCCACTCTGTGATGGACAGCATATCACAGTTAAATAGGCCAAACTGTTTGCACTGTGATATAACAATGGGAATTAAATGAATGGAGACTAATTCACCTCACCAACAATGCAGCCTGTGAAAAAAATTATAAATAACAATTATTTACAATGATCTTGTTCTGTACAGGTCCATACCAAGGACTAAAAACAGTGCTGTTTAAATTGCAGTTAATTTGACATATTGCTGTCCCAGTTGTAATACTAAATGCAAGTTGCAGATATGCATGGTAAAGTACATTCATGTTAGAATGATAAGGCGCTGCAAAATTTTATTTGGCCCCAATTCATTCTTCACATTGTTCACATAGTAGCTATGGTTAGCCTGGCCACTGCACCTTAAGTATGGTTGATATTTACCCGATTTGCTTATTTTCCTTTTGTACATTTAGTTATGACACACATGAAGCATATTTCACTATTCATATTGGTGCTATCCACTCTATCTTTTTTTAAACCCTGTTTCCCACAGTGGTCCCCCATAACTGTGAGATTTGGGGTCAGGGGAACCACACAAGTTTGCCTCAACACTGACAGTAAAAGAGAAACTCTGAGATAAGCAGCTGGAAAAATATTTTCATACATCTGGCAAAATCTTTCAAGCATTAACTAAAATTAGTATTAGCTAATTCTAAATATAGCCTATACTGTACATCACTATACTCAAAAGATATTGGCATAAAAACTAAAAGAGTTACTAATGTCTGTTAAGGGGATAATTCCTAGAGGTGTCTCGCAATAAACACTAGACTTCAAAATTGATACCTTTAACACAACTTAATATCATGGGGTTAGCTTACAAGTATGGCCTAGCATTCCTGTCATTAACTGTAAAAGAACCAAGATCAGTAGATGAGTTTCAATTTTACGTTCATCTATTACTGTAAATTCATAGTCAATGACAGTAGGGTAGAAGAAAATACAAGAATGAGTAGTCTGCTAAAACAAGACAGTGAAAACTACACAAACACAAATTTCAATGAGGGAAAAATACAAGCCAATTGTTCTCAGCAAGATGCTATTTTGTCATGTAGGCTAATGACATAATTCGTCCCTGTTTTGACGAACTGGCATATCCCATTTTTTTCCAAGTTTTTTAGTTTTCTAGCCATAATGTCTCAGTTTTTTATATTCTATAACATATCAAAATTTCACCCCTTTGTGTTCTCATATTTTCCAACAAACTGCTTATGCCAGTTCGTCAAACTAGGTACAAATTGACCATTTTCCTACAGCCTAGCCTATACTGCATATCTATCCAATATCATCACCGACTACCTTGCCTAAAGCAGCGATGGACTTCAGAATGTTAACACTCTGAGATTTAGAAAAAAAAAAAAGTTTTTCAAGGATTACTAAGCATGTTACCCATCATAACCTAACTTGACTTGTGTAAGGTTATTTTCAAATCTATTCCAGTGTAACTGTAAACCGTAGTTTTTCTGAATGTTTTAATGTAATTCCTACAAAGTTTGGCACTTATTTCCATTGCAAATGATATTTTAAATTACTGCCTTCACCAATAATATTGGGGACATGATGGGCAAGTGGTTTAGGGTGAATTAAACAGCAAATAAAGCATCTGGTGACAGAAACTATAGTAAAAGCCACAGGAATCATATAAATAACAAAAAATAACCTTGATATAAAACAAAATTAATCCTACCCACAATTTCCAACATGCACAGGGAAACCACTGCTTTTGGTGGTAAAAAACGTATGAATGAATAGCATGAGCGGCAATCGTAAAATATGAGCAAAATACAAGGAAAGCAGCTAAAAAAGTTATCATTTTATTTTAAAACTATAACTCAATATCAAAAGTTCTTATCCTGTACTCTTAAGTCTCATTATCTTTAATACAAAAACATATTTGAATCTATCGCAAATTTACTGTTTCCAAGATTATTTATGTCTTCTGTTTATGTTTTAACAATTCTTACCAAGGGGCTGGTTAAACACAGCACTCATGGAAGTGGCTGTGAAACTGAAAAGTTTACTGAAAAAAAATTATGGTTGTTCTGTGTTGTCACTAATTACAGGGATGCACCTAAACCCTCCTGGCTTAGGGCACGGTAGGGGGGGGGGCTGTCATTTGCACCTCTGAATTTCCCATAAAATCTGGTAAAATGTATCAATAGCACTTACAAGTTTACCTCTTGAACTAACCTAACCTAATCTAAGGTGATTATAACTGGCAGAAAACCTTACAACATTAGGTAACACACCCTTGAATCTCAGTCATAAGACTTTGGATAACTCTAGGGAAGAAATTGGCACAGGAAATTTTTTTACTGAACAACACAGAAAAGCGTGTATATGGTGCAATACACGAGACATTGAGAAATTTACCTAAATAATATGAGAAATTTAATTTATTTTGATAAAGTTCTTACACAGAAAAGCTCTGTGGGAATTATGTTTGGTACCAGCTCCTCAGGGATTAATGTACAAGCATAAACAAAAGATGGTAAATTTCTCACGTTAGGCTATTTCTCTAATTTTCTCATGTTATTTCTCTAATTTTCTCAAGTTAGGCTATCTCACTTGTACTACATTATATACACCCTTTTCTTCATGGTTCATTAAAAAACAATATCTTTGTGTGGAGCTCTTTGAAATTACCAAGTATTGGTAAGGATTACAATTTAAAGAGTGATTTGTTCATACAGTAGCATGCTTTATAAAATTATTAATTATGGTAAACAACTGCCTACACTTACACAAGCATCTTTACCTAGACCGGAGTTTCAACTGCTGTCAACACAAAAAATTTTACCAACTTTGACATCTATGCTATGGTACACAGGGGAGCCCCCAAAGTTGGGGCTACCCTGAAATGATCAACCTAGCCTACTCAAATCATAGGGATAATAAGTAATGAATAAATATCGTGTTCAAAATTATTTTCCACAACGTACACTAGCTAAAAATGATAATTCACCCTAACAGTAACGTCTAAAGGGGTCACGTGATTTTCCAGTCTCATTAGTCAGCCCACTGTCAACAGTAGCAGTAACCTGAACGTTATCCAGTACAATTAGAATGGTACCTTAAGTATGTCACTATTCTCCTCTATCTAATTATCTGAAGCAATGCGGCAGTTGCAATGGTCAATGCATACCAAACAGATACTGTGACGTTTACATCAGCTCAGCCCGCAGGCTGCCTTGTGTCAACAGCTAGCATGACAGACAAACAATTAAGAATGGCCCCTCCCACGAATTCCTCTGCGTAAATCTGAAAGAATATTACTTTACGCGAAATGTCACGTACAGAAATTACACTGAATAAAAGCGACATTACCACCAAGTGCAGAATAAAGTGCAATCACTACTTTTATACGCGTCAAGTACGTTCACCCTTCGATCTTTGGTGGCCCAATCTGTCAAAATACGTAGAACGTCAAACGTAGCGCTGCAGTGACAGCAGTGTTGCCATAAGCTTTATTTACTAAAATGCATCATAGAGACAATAAATATAGACTTAAGTTTATTTTTTCCTGTACTGTGAAACCCAAAAAAGTATCCAGAATTTATTCGACTAAAGTATACCAACCGGGATGACAAAAAAAGTTATTTGTAATTATTGTGCATTTCTACTTAGTTTTTGTGCTTCAGTAACGTTTAGCATATGTTTTCATGACGTTTTACGTATGTACTGATTGAAATACCTTATATCTTTTCAACTTCCTAAAACAATAAAGTCCACTGAATGGTAAAAGATCTCTAGAAATGTAAATTAGGTTGCATAAAATTAACTAACCATGTTCCCTTCGATCTATCATCTCCTAAAACATAAATTTAGGAATTCCTTGAGGATTACCAAAGTATTTATTTAAAGAAATCGGTAAATATGTATTGCATCCGTTTCTGAAAGTAATTATTCACTCTTTTTATAAGCCTATACGAATTCCGCAGAACGTGGCAGACGACTGCAGTAAAAAGCAGCTATCCCGTGAGTCAGTCACCAGTATTTAACGCGATAAATATGAACTGTGACACACACCGATTCCAATGAATGCTTCTTTTGGATTGGAATAAAAATTAGATACACTGGACACATAGTACCGCAAAGCCTGTTCTCTAGCTCGTACGACATGGAATATACTGTATAACTCAAAAAAATTTAGAACACAAGAAAATTATAATATGAAACACTGACAATGATCAACAGTGCACTTTCTGAAGAGACTTGCAAGAAATTAAAATTAAGATTCCTTATGCAAATGCAATTTTTATTTTTAGCATATTATAAAAACACACAAAAGTCAAGAACTTCTCATATGATAAATACGCAAAATTCCTCACTCACGAACCATGTGAACTCTCAAAGATTCTTTACTGTAACGAAATTAACGTATTCTTTCACTTTGGTTCACTTTGTTTGGTTTTATGTACAGCCTTCCACAGGAATAATTCCTTCTCCGGCGGGCCCTTGTACGTTTTCAAAATAAGGTGCTTCTTATATATATATATTTTATAATTGTCTTTCGGTGTTTTCTCGTCAGTGTCGTAGCTCCTGCAGGATAGGAGAGTCTTTAGTTCTTTTCTTATTTGCTTTCTTCTTATTAAATTGCATAGATTATTAGTCAAAGCTATGATCCGTATTATTTTTCACCTTTGACATATATTCTTTATATACTGTGCACTTTTTGCCATCATATGTTTTACGCTTAGTATAACTATGACCTTTCTTTACAAAATTTTTACACTTGAAGATATTGCTAGCACATTCATTCGGTTTGTGATTTTCACCACATCTATGGCAAGCTTGGTCATTCTTACAATTTGCTGCGCTGTGACCAAATTCCTGACATTTATAGCATTGATAGGGCATGTAACAGTCGAATACTTTGCACCGGCTATACAGTGTACACGATTTGTCTCCTCTATCATAGATAGCCTTTCGTATTTGTGGTGTGCATTTGATGATACAGTGTTTATATTTGTCATCTCTGACTATCATTTCCTTTACAATTTTCAGGTCGTCATTTTCAGAAATGAGGCTACCTATCCATAGATTTTTCTTCACAATGTTATCGACAATGACATTTTCATCCTTCGAGACATAGACTACTTTTATTTTTGGTTCAAGTTTACCCTTCACATTTACTGATATATTGCTGACTTCCTGAATCTCCATTTTTGCCTTTTCTAAGTTTTTCCTGTCTGGAAATCTTACAAATAAGTGTCCATCTCTTCTTGTTTTAACCTGTTCAACTGGCGCCGTTATTTTAATCATAATTTGTCTCTTTTCATTTGCTGCTGTGCTCTCTTCGTTTGTAGATTTGATCAGAAGCACCTTTCTTGTCTTTAGTGATTCAGAATAAGTTTTATCCATGTTTGTCATGGTCTTTACATCTTTATCAACATTGTCAATTTCGTTTTGGATTTCATCTATGTTGATGATTACGTCACAAGTTTTCTGAGCCGAATCCTTAATCAGTTTTGTTAATATCTCTGTGTTTTCTTTTATTTCTTCAAGTTCATCTTCAATGAGTTTTTTGTGTGTTCTTTGTTCAGACCTCTTGCAATTATTACATATGTACAATATGTTATTACTACGAAGTATGAGTGTGTATCTTGCCTCTATACCCGAGCATTCATAATGGAACCATGTCACACATTTCACGGCAGGTTCCTTCATCATCAACTTCTCCAGAGCAATGTCCGCAGGTTGCTGACTCTCTCTCGATTTGGGTTGACTCGTCCTTCCCCAGTATTTCCTTTACGTGCTGCTTCGATAATTATGAGATAATGTTCATATGACAGTTTGATCTTCCCTTTACTTGATTTAATTTCTACAGTACTTATTTTCTCTTTTTCCTTCCCCTTCTTCGTATTCCCTTTGAACGTCGCGCAAATCAGGCACTTTTACGCAGAGCACTTCACAGACACGTCCTACCGTGGCCACCGGCCCTACCCGCACGATCACCACTCATACGTGAAAACTCGAAAGTTAGCGTCAATAAATACCACACATTTTAAATAAAAAATATCCTAAATATGGTAGTCATCTTAATACGAGAAACACAGTCATAGATAAATATTGCAAAAACACACCCAGCACAGTATTTTGTATATTGTGCGAAATCACCGATACGTTAAAACTTAGCATAATGATGACTTTATAGGTGTAAATTACCAAATAAAAGCCGCTTAATTGATTTGCTTCATTTCAAATAATGAAATTCAGTTTCGCAGATAAAATGTAATCAAAATAGAGAAAAGGTGAGCGAAATCCCTTCTTCTGTTTCCTCTCTCTCGATGTGGTACTGTCTTCTATGAAAGGATTGAATCAAATTAGATTTATAATGAACCTCCAGCACAAGATTTCAACTGAACAAATTGATTAAAAAAAAGTTTAACGGGTTAGCGGTTACAAGGCCAATTGCAGTAGTTTATTTAATTTATGCTAGGCGGCAGCGCTAACCCTAGTATGGTGGAATTATTCACGCAAATCTGTGGTATTCAGTTGTGATTCACGTTTTTTATCACTAGAACAATTTTCGCAGCGTCTGCCCGGGCTACAAAATCCTGATCTATGTGAATATATATCTGTTTTTATGGTCTTCTCCCACACTGCTTTTAATGTTTAGGAACCTGCTATTATTTACAGATTAGTTTTAATTATTACATTAGCACTAGGATCAAACGAGTAATAATTCATTTTTGATTACCTAACCTAACCTTGCAGCTGATTATCGACGTCATGTTGACCAGAATGAGCGTCATTCGTGTGCCTTACAAGCGGGGTTTAGGCCAACCTTTTCCAGGGTTAGTTGGTCATCCTAACTGGCAGTTTAGGCAATACAAGATAAATATCATGGTGTCCATCCTTCACAAATGAGAAACATGCAGTTGATGGGTAGCCTACCTTGATAGTTAAAGTTAGGTATACGGATCCTTGTGTGGCTTTTTTGTCATATCCTGCGTACTAGTGGGTACTACGGCAACAGTAAAGTTAAAAAATTTCATATTTGTCGTCGTTATGATTGATCTTATTAAAATTTTATTAGATTATCCTATGCTGAGTGTGCTAAAATGTTAACAGTTTTAAGAATTACAGTTTTATCTATAATAAATAAACAGGTTATCCTACCGAAACTTACCTTATATTATGTAAATATTAGTGTGACTGCAAGCTTCTCCACTGTGTTCATGAATTTTTTTTTGTCTTGCAATTGAAGAAGTTCTTATGGCTGATAAGAGCTTTTGCCAGTAGTGCACCGTCCCTAAGAACGGAATGAACCACCTAAAAACAGAAACCACAGCCGACGCGCTCTGCAAAGCGGAAACTGATCGAACAAGTTATCGTAGACAACTCTGCATTTTTCTGTATTATCAGTATCTCTTTTCAGAGCTGTGCATTAAGTGAAAGATATATGTTGACTTGTGATTATTAGATATCAATATCATTTATTGACCCCTTGTAGTCAAAGCTAGTATTGTTAAGGAATTATTTTTTTGTGTGTGTTTAACATTGCTTTTAATCTCTGACTTCTGGCACACAGATCTGAACCTTGCTATATTTTGGTTATATAATTCGTGTCTGTATAGATTCACACATACATACATACATACATACATACATACATACATACATACATACATACATACATACATACATACATACATACATACATACATACATGTATGTATGTATGTATGTATGTATGTATGTATGTATGTATGTATGTATGTATGTATGTATGTATGTATTTATAAGGGCACAATGGCCACTCACATCGAGCAGTTAAGATTTGATTGTTGCCATAATAGATAAAGCTTACTCCATTTTCTACACCTCTCTTCACTCATGTTTCAATATTTGCATTTAATCAACTTGACCTTTTGACGCCTGGATTTTAGTTAGAACTGGAGTTAAAATTAACAAAACTATTATTACTAGTGGGAGTAATGTATGATCATGTTAACACCGATGCAAAATAAACACAGCTTCAAATATACAGTACATCTGAATTTTAGCGAAAATATAATGCCGCTAAAAAGGCAGCAGCATGTAAAATCATTTCCTACTTATAAAAAAGATACGAGATCATAGGTACGTCGCATGAAAAACTGAAATGTACTATTTGCCCCTGCCACGGTTCAGTAGGACTACTGATTATAAATAAAAAATCACCTTTTCTAATTGTCCCACTTCCACTAATTTGATGTGGTGCAAATGCGCTAAGAATTAAGATGTTTACAAAAGTTTCTATCAAACTGTCTGTTTGTTTGTGTGCTTGTAGGCTATTGCGTGCGCGTGTTCGTATGTTGTGTATATAGGCCTAGCATATACGGTAAACGCACTCGTTATATATATATATATATATATATATATATATATATATATATATATATATATATATATATATATATATATATATATATATATATATATATATATATATATATATATATATATGTGTGTGTGTGTGTGTGTGTGTGTGTGTGTATAAATAAATATATATAAATATATACATATATGTGTGTGTATGTATGTATGTATGTATGTATGTAGAACTGAATCACGAAAATACGGAACGTGATAAGGATATATATATATATATATATATATATATATATATATATATATATATATATATATATATATATATATATATATATATATATATATATATTAATTGAACAAGCGAGTAACTGACCATATAATATTCGTTCTCTCGGAATGACTCGATCAGATAATGTGAACTGGGCCGGCCCAGTCATGTCGGTCTAACTTATTATTGGAGCCACGTTGCTGATAAATCGGTTCTGTGAAACCACTACGTAATAGATCGCAGACATCGCTTGTGCTGCATTTAGTATTATTATCATTATTATTGTTATTATTATTATTAGGCTGCATTTGGCATTATTATTATTATTATTATTATTATTATTATTATTATTATTATTATTATTATTAGCAACCAATGTTTATTAGAAAGTGGTTTTTTAAGGAGTATTGTCCATTCACTGCAGGGATTACTGAAATAATCTTATGTAACAGGGTTTCATATAAAACTCGTACTAAACCAAAGGGCGCCAGCAAAGCAGACAACAGCTCAATGGCTTACAGGAATATAATCGGTGCACTGAGTTTTTTTTTCTTTTTTGTTCTAAATCTACTGAAACACACACAGAAGCGTCCAACCATTCATTCTTCTCTTAATAGGTTTCCATGCACCCACAAGTGTGTATAGACGTGCATAGTTTCTTATTTTACCCATTCCTTTCTGAATACTATGTATGGCTTGCACTCCTTTGAAGTTTATCGTTCGCGAGAAACGTGACTGTCCTTTATTGTCATATGATTCAGCACTTGCAGGGTAAATGTGACAATCAATGTGGTCTTAATTTTCTCTGAAGTCATTCCCTTTCAGTCGGAAGTTTTTTGTCCCCGCACCAACACACACACACACACACACACACACACACACACACACACACACACACACACACACACACATATATATATATATATATATATATATATATATATATACATACATATATATAATGTGTGTGGACAAAAGAAACTTTCGATTGAAAGGGAATGAATTCAGAGAAAATCAAGACCACATTGATTGTCACATTTACCCTGTACGTGCTGAATCATATGACAATGAAGTACACTCACGGTTCTCGTGAAGGATCAACTTCATTTATGGAAGTTCCATGAGTAGATGAGACAATGATAAAGAAGAGATGGAGATGGCTTGGACACGTCCTTCGCTCATCCCCTGGGAGAACAGTACGTGATAGTGTCGGGTGGGCTCCTGTGGCCACCAGAAAACCAGAAAGACCTAGACCCACATGGATAAGGACTCTGAGAAAGGAGGCTGGAGATGAGTGAAGTGTGGACGATAAAACACGCTCACACACACACACACACACACACACACACACACACACACACATATATATATATATATATATATATATATATATATATATATATATATATATATATATATATATACTGTATATACATACATACATACATGCATACATAGTACATACAGCATTCATATACAGGCAGCAGCTCATTTACCAGTAATGGTTCCCTAGACTCATACACTGAGAAGAACGACCTAATCATCTCCCCGAGCTCAGTGTAGATTCTCAGAAGCCTCTCCCAAAAATGTAATGGGGAACTACAGTGAAAACTCTAACACCGATAATCCCTCGGTCTCTTAAATGTTGAAATTTTGTCTTAATTCCTAGACTCTTTCGAGTTACCTTCGCCTGCATCTTGAGCGTCAATGCAGTCAGTAACACAAATCAATATGCCACTTCAGACACTTGAGAGTTTGATTTTCTCTCTCTCTCTCTCTCTCTCTCTCTCTCTCTCTCTCTCTCTCTCTCTCTCTCTCTCTCTCAGGACTGGGTTTAAGTTTGATTCTGTTTCTTAATATATTTTCTTCAATATTATTAACTGATTTATAAACATTTTAGGAAAACCGAGCTTAAGTAAAGAAAATAATAGTATGAATCGAAAGCTTTCAGGGAGAGAGAGAGAGAGAGAGAGAGAGAGAGAGAGAGAGAGAGAGAGAGAGAGAGAGAGAGAGCTTCCTTCAACATTAATAAAACAAATGATCGCTTTCAGGATTGTGGACCAATCCAGTGCCATTTATTTTTAACTCTCCACTGTTGATTGATTTTGCAAAGCTATTCACTAAAAGCTACCTTCACGTGGAACAATTAACGTTTGTGGTATTTTTTTTTTTTTTTTTTTTTTTTGTTAACAAGAGGAACAAAACCTGAAAATTTCCCCCCTAACCTTCATTTTATCAGTACTCTGCTCGCTACCGGAAAACACTTGCATAAGTCTATAGATTTCGCCTTAAAGCTTTCAAATAACAAGTGGTGTGGGCGGTGAGGTGCATTTGGATAAATTCGTAATGCCCTTTTTGCAGCGGGGATTTATACTGTGGGATATGGATTAAAGAATAAAAAATAAATAAAAAGAGAAAGGGCTGGTGAATAGGCTAGGGTGGAATGCAACGTTATAAATGTGTACACTGCCATTAAGCCGTACGAACAATATCAGCATGTAAATTATATTTTTACTTATGATTACTTATTTTTTTGTAAAATCATGTTCGTTTTAGGAAGGATAACTTCTACACACACACTCACATACACACACACATATATATATATATATATATATATATATATATATATATATATATATATATATATATATATATATATATATATATATATATATATATATATATAGATATACTATATATGTATATATGCATATATATAGTGTATATATATATATATATATAACAGGGCTGAAATTGGATTTAAAAGGCATCGGGAGTGTCACCATTTATCTCAGCGACCTCAAAAACTATGGATTAGACACTAATATCTGTCGTTTTCGGTTATTTTTCCATTCACCCCTTCCCACCCCACCCCCTTTGGTGCCAGTGATGTCTTACCCCAACAGCATTCTTTTCTAGATAGTAAGTCATGTGTATACCGAAATGAGCTATGATAAATTCGCATAGTTTATTTAGTTACTAAGTCTATGGGCAGAGCCAGCCCTGTTTCAGGGAAGCCCTTCCCATCCCTTTGGTGCACTTTGGTGCTAGTGATGTCTCACCCCCACAGTATTCTTTTCCAGATAGTAAGTCATATGTATATCAAGTTTGGTTGAAATTGCTCAATGCATTTCAGAGTTATGCTGGAACATACTCGCACACATACATATATCCATCTTTATATATACAGATAAGAATAATTACCATTTTTAATTTCTTACCATAGCATTTTCTCTACATTTCATAGTTCTTATTTGAAACATATATATATATATATATATATATATATATATATATATATATATATATATATATATATATATATATATATATATATATATTATATATATATATATATATATATATATATATATATATATATATATATATATATATATATATG
This sequence comes from Macrobrachium rosenbergii, assembly GCF_040412425.1. Classification (NCBI taxonomy): domain Eukaryota; kingdom Metazoa; phylum Arthropoda; class Malacostraca; order Decapoda; family Palaemonidae; genus Macrobrachium; species Macrobrachium rosenbergii. The sequence continues at coordinate 67,997,722 of NC_089750.1, forward strand.
TATGGGTGTGTGTGTGTGCGTTTTGTGAAAGGGCTGTTCTAGAAACAAGAGCTCCTGCTAGTACATAAGAGAGAGAGAGAGAGAGGTTTTGGAGGCAGAGACATTTTTAGGCTTATTTATGTTTTTTTTTCTCTGCTGATTCCTATATTATAGTGCTGGGAGCACTCAAGACGATTCTGGAGTCAGCAACACTTTTTAGTGTATTATTATTATTATTATTATTATTATTATTATTATTATTATTATTATTATTATTATTATTATTATTATTATTATTATTATTATTATTATTTCACTGTATTTACGTAGTTTTACTATATTATTATTGAAGTAAATTTTTTATGTATTTTTATCAACGCCTTTTTTTTGAAGGGCAAGAGACTTTCCTCGATAAATGAAAACGCTTTATAGGGCTTTCTTATTACTGGTGGTTATTGTTTTTTTTCTTGTAAGAGAGTGAGATCGAGAGTCTTTTCTCATTATTCTCATAATAAATACTTTCTGATAAGTTTACTTATATATATATATATATATATATATATATATATATATATATATATATATATATATATATATATATACATACAGTATATATATGTGTGCGTGCGTGCGTGTGTGTAAATTCTTTGTACAAGGTGACTTTATTTAATGGTGGGGAGCCAGCGAAACATTTTAGTAGGATAAGAGACCCCCATTTCTTTTCCTGTAGAAGGTACCGTAGGAGACGTTTCTGGTGGAAGAATCGTTTTTCTGTAGGGTTGATATTATTTAATGCTGATTTCATTCCCCCTCCCCCACCCTTTTTAACGTGGGTTACGTGTCGGGGGGATATGTTTTAGGCCGCTTATTTATTTTCAGAACTGGTGCATTTTTTTTTTTAAGGAGGCGTAGGAGAAGTTATTGGGGACAGAAAATGTCGCTAGAATGTTCATTTGATTCTTATCCTGTTGATTTTATTTTCTATAAAAAAATATTCCCAGGGGCAGAATTTTCTTATTTTAATTATTTTTATTCTTGATTCCTTTATTTACGGGCGTGAAAGGCATGTTAGAGTGCTTAATTAACGGTGTTTGGGAGACTCACGTGTACTTTAGCTTATAGTCTGTTTATTTTCTGGCGGTCTGAGAGATGTTTTCAGGACCAGAAATGCATGTCTTAGTTTTTAGTTTTCTGTAAAAGAAAACTTCTGTGACGGCTTTGTCTGTCCGTCCGCACTTTTTCTGTCCGCACTTTGCCTGTCCGCACTTTTTTCTGTCCGCACTTTTTCTGTCCGCCCTCAGATCTTACAAACTACTGAGGCTAGAGGGCTGCAAATTGGTATGTTGATCATCCACCCTGCAATCATCAAACATACCAAATTCCAGCTCTCTAGCCTCAGTAGTTTTCATTTTATTTAAGGTTAAAGTTAGCCATAATCGTGCTTCTGGCAACGATATAGGATATGCCACCACCGGGCCGTGGTTAAAATTTCATGGCCGCGGCTCATAAGCGTTATACCAAGACCACCGAAAGACAGATCTATTTTCGTTGGCCTTGATTATACGCTGTAGTGGCTGTACAGAAAACTCGATTGCGCTGAAGAAACTTCGGCTCATTTTTTTTTTACTTTTTAAACTTACTTCTACTTTTACTGTCAACGCAATATTTCTCGTCGGAAAGTGCCCATCATAGACACTTTCTGGGAGGCTTAGGTAATTTTTCCTGTCATACTTTTTTTTTTAACTAAGTATAAATGCTTTTTGGGATTTTTTGCTTACTTTATTTCTTATATATATATATATATATATATATATATATATATATATACTATATATATATATATATATATATATATATATATATAAATATATATATATATAATATATATATATATATATATATATATATATATATATATATATATATATATATATATATATATATATATATATATATATATATATATATATATATATATATATATATATATATATAGGTGTAAGGGACTTTCTTTGTTTAGAATAACTTTTTTGGAGGTTCGCTTATTTTTTTTTATTGTTTAATAAGTTCCACGTATGGGAGATGATGTATCTGTGAGCCATTTATCTATTTTATAATGCTGATCCCTTTTGAGTGAAGTAAAAAATGTTTCTTGTTTCGAGCCCTTGTTTTTCGAGGTTAATTTTTTTTATATTGTGAATTTATTTTAATTTTTCAGCGATAAGAGACGTTTCTGAGTGTAGACACGTATTTTTGGCGGTCAAATTTTTATATATTTTTTTTTCCTATCTATTCAGTGACATTTCTGTGAAGGGCCAGAAACCTTTTTCAGAGCTGTTAATGTTTACTATTGATTAACCTTTTTTTTTAGTGGTGTACAAGACTTTCTAGGCCATAAATGGCTTTGTGGAGTTTTAATGTTTTTATTTAACTGCCGATCACTTTTTTTTATTTGGGCTGTGGGACGTAAGAGACTTTTCTGGGCGCAAAAACGCGTTTTGGTAAGTTGTTAATTATTATTATTATTATTATTATTATTATTATTATTATTATTATTATTATTATTATTTGCATAACACATGGCAGAAAGATTTACTCTTGCTTTTTCACACGCAACTTCCACTGCATTCTAATTCTTGGAAATATTAAAGTGTAAACGTTTTCAGTACACAGTTAGGTAATATGTAACCACGTTATTCATAAGTATAGCCTGCATGCATATTTACAATATCGTATGAATAAACACGCCACACACACAAGTATAGTATGTATTGTGTATAAAGAATGATGTATCGTTTATAAAGAACGGTGATTACATTTTTACCGAGAACCGATCTATAAAAATGCAGCTGCTTGTGCAAGACGTTGATACAGTGGTTAACGTTCGAAGCGAGTGGGATTTTCAATTTACTTGTGTCTATGAAATCTTGATAACAGTGTCTGCCCTTCAGTTGTTTTTTGTTATTGGCAGGTGGTGCCCCCTATACACACTTCTATCCCTTATACTGCCGATCTTCTGTATTGTTCTCACTCGTCTATACTTCTGCCAGTGTTGTCACAGCCGGCAAAATGGTGAATTGGTGCATTTTGCCAGATCATGTTTTAGAAGTCATATTCTCATATTTAGACGTTTACGACCTGCGAAACTGTTCTTTAGTGTGTAAAGCGTGGTACAGATACCTCAATGACGAGAACAATGACGTCTGGCGGCTGCACTGCGTCAGGAAGCTGGCGGAGGAGGCTCTCAAGTCGGACCTCTTGGCATCTGTTCCTACCTACAAAGCGAAGTTGAGAGCCTTCTATCACGCGTGGAATCCGAACGACTGCTCCAGGAACATATACGTGAAGCCCAACGGGTTCACCTTGCACAGAAATCCCGTTGCACAAAGTACTGATGGTGCTAGGGGGAAGATCGGGTTCAGGTCGGGGCGACATGCCTGGGAAGTGGTGTGGGAAGGACCCTTGGGCACGGTGGCCGTGATTGGCATTGCGACAAAGGACGCTGCTGTTCAGTGCCCGGGGTACGTGGCGTTGTTAGGGTCAGACGAAAATTCGTGGGGCTGGAACCTCGTAGACAATCATTTATTACACAATGGGGATTCCCAAGGGAATTATCCGTTGCTAAACAATGCACCAAAGTATCAGGTGAGTGGAAGCCTCAGGATAGCCTGCTGTCCTTTTTTGTAGTTATGGATTAGCCGAGTCTGATTGAGGATGGTCCAAAACACGTGTGAACAGAAGATATACCTTACAAAATGTTGGAAGTGGCATCCTAGCGTCCAAGCCAGTCCTGCATCCTATAGGCCATGGCTAGTATAGGCTAACCTAGCCTGGAGGACATTGGAAAGTAGGTAGGAAAATTGCTAATGTCAGGCTAAATGTCAACTGGTGGTTATTGTCATTAGTTGTGTTCTGTGGTCTTAAGCTGTCACTTTTCTAACTACCTAATTTTGATTGGAGTTTAGAGGGAATGTTTTCGCAACAAACTGAACACCGCTACTGCGGCCTGGTTCCTGCCAGTTGCCAGTCAGAATATTTTCCGCCTTTATGTTTTAATGTTTGGTAGGACTATTTAGTAGCTCCGCGGCCGCGACTGCCCTCCAACTTAACTTTTTATACAGTTTTTTGGTTGCTAATTATGAATTTACCTTTAATTTTTGGCACTCAAGTGTAATTAACCTGTGATTAACCCCTGAAGTCTATCCAACGAGGGGTTTCCATACGCAATCTTCACAAGACAGAGCACGGCTACGTCTGTTTAGAACGGTTCATATCCTGTCCGGCAAGTGCAATAACTTGTTAACGTGTGGATACCCCCCCCCCCGGGCCAGTACTAAACACGACGAAGGGACATTCCATTTGGCCGACAACAGACAGATGTACCGCCAGTATCAGAACCCCTGAAAGTGTAGAAACAACCAGTTGAAAAGTAAAAAGAGGCGTGGAGCTAATATATAGAATTACCTAACATTTATATCTTTGGTTGGTAAAACTGAAGACTAGCCTACTACCGCGGCCTGGTTCCCACCAGTCAGCGACGCTAATATTTATTGCCTTTTGCTTGATTTTTTTTTTATGTTTATGCCTCTTGTTAGTGTTTATGATATTTACAGTCATTTTTTTACGTTTTTACATTCATCCCCAAGAGGCTGGCAGTAAACGTGGTACCCTTTATGCATTTAAACTTGCAGTTACTGAGCCGTGGGGTGCAGTTGTGGTGATGGTAAAACTATATAACAACTCTGCATGGCTTATTATCTTGGAAATTGAGTTTTCCTGCATTTTCAGTGTCGCCGATGAAGGAGGTGGTGGTGTTTATTGGTGGTCAATTATTATCAACCTCACGTCTCAATGGGGAGGGTGTTTAGGGTGGGGTAAAACACATGGAGAGAGAACAGACATGTTGCTGTTATGATGGCCACCTTGGAATGGTTCCGTGCATATGCAATGCATAGGGGAGCCATATGTTCAAGAAGGAATTGGCTAAGGAAATCTATCATAAAAGGGGCTATACTAACCTAACCTAATGTAGTAGGCTTTGTTACTTAGTCGGGGGGGGGGGGGCCGGACCTCCCGGTGAAGGAAACTCCACTTTTTACCAAAAGTTCCCTATAACACTCCACATGCACGATAGCATTCCAGGATGGCCAGCATACAGTAACATATCAGTTCTGAGGTTAATTACAGTTGACCCCCAAAAAATAATGGTGAATTCTTGACAAGCAACCAAAATACTATAGAAAAGCTCAATTTCCAAGGTAGTAAGCCGTACGGAGGTATGCTGATTCCACCGTGGTCTTCAGTTTTACTGACATTTTTTATAGGCTGTTAGACTAGGGAGGTCAATTGAGTCACTGATATTCATAGGCTAGGCTAGGCCTATGTGAATTATGGAAATTTGGTGTAGGCTAGCCTATTTGTGGAGTGATACCAGGTTACCATATCAGATTTTTTTATTTAATTTTTGCTCATATCTGTCTTAGCAGGATTTCAGTGAGACCCGTCACTGACCTATAGATTGTGATAGGCGATTAACTGAACTATTGTTTACTCTGGTTTTATGCTTACTGCTATTTACTCTTGTTGTCATTGTTTTTGTGATTGGAATATTTTTTTTCAAAACATTAACCCTCAGGACAAGAATCATTGTCACAAGACTTTACCAGCCAATCACATTAGCACTGGGAGATCACTTCAGTCGTGTATATAATCTCTGCTGCCCAGTGGCGTGACCTCATTTGTCACCACTTCATAGGTTTTTTTCATTTTGAAGTTTATCAGACCCACTGATTATTGGTAATTGTGTAATTTTACTTATCTGAGCTACAAGCAGTTTAAAATTTTTTGGAAAAGAAAAATTGTTTTGTGAAGTGCCTACTAAGACCTAACTTGTTGCTGTCATCTGTCAGGTGTCCAAATTGTGAAAACATCTGTGGCGTATGTGCTTTAGCGTAAGATGAAAGTGCCATGGTATCTAGCATTGCCATAAATGTTTGACCATTCCCGTGACCAGTAAGACATGTCATTGTGGTCGTATTGTTGTGGATCAAGGAAAATTTTTACATATACAGGGAGTCCGTGGTTATCGGCGGGGATTCTGTTCGCAACGGTGTGACGATAACTGAAAATCGGCACCGACAACCGGAGATTGACATATATCAGCACAGAAAATCAAGTTATCATCGTAGCTAGACAAGCGCCATAAAACCTGATCGCTGATAACCGGGGACTGCCTGTACTTTCACCATGACGCTGTGGAAAATATTATGTTAATTTCATGAGATGCTGTTGATAATTTCGTTAAACTACACTTGCTAATACTTCCACTGATCGAAGGTCATTTTGCTTGGAAGAACATGATAGTATAACAAGACTCAGGATACTGTTTTACTGACATCGTAACATAAAATTGTTATATTTCATTATAAAATACAGGCAGTCCTTGCTTATTGGCGGCGTTGGTTAACAGCATTTTGGTTTTACAACGCTTGGCTAACAACATCATTTACCAGATTTTCAGTGACTGTACGCGATTTTCGGTGTCAATAAGTGTCGGTAAGCAGTTTATCAGCGCCAATAAGTGGTTAACGACGCCTATAAGCGGTTTATTTGCACTTACAACGTGGTAATTGCCATTTATTACCATAATTATCGGCGATTTTAGGTTATCGGCACTGAGCCGGGAACAGAACCCCCACCGTTAAACGGGGACTGCCTATACATAACACCAGAAACTGACAGCTGTACAGATCACGCTATCACTGGTCAGTAAACAAATTTTTATAACATATTTGTAAACATTTGGTAAACAGATACTCTGGCTACACTCACATTCCAACTTTATACTTTTAATGTGTTTCAGGCATCTTCACTGTTATTGTAAAAGACAGAATTTCACTAATAAATTGCTCAGCCAGTAAAAATTTCAAATGATGATATTACAGACACAATAAGGAGAGCTGGTACATAAACTTCCTTAACACTGGAGAGATTGTTGCATGCTGGAATCAAGTTACCACTGTGTACATGTGTTCTAGACAGCAGCAGCAGCAATAGGAGAGTGGTCTCCCTTTTGTATGTTTCGGAGTTAGGATGAAGGTTTATAAGAATAGAATGACCATCTTAAAATCAAATGGTTTATGTTTCAGTGTCAGTGTCAGGCAGGTTGTGTTCTCAGTCTACACTTTTATATGAATATTGTATGAAAAGTAAACTTCAAACTTCTGCAAGGCCTGTACTATAGCCGGGAATTCTTCATCTGTTGTTGAAAGGGATTTCTGATGTTTCTTCAGCCTGCAGGAGCAGGCCTAATACAAGACGGGTATTTGTTGTTATTAAAATATGCTTTAATTCTCCTAACATGTCTCTGACACTACAGTGTCATTGGGGTAAGCGTAAACCCTTGTATGAGGTGGTTGACCATTCTCTGTCAGGTGATGAGAGCATTGAACTTGAGGAAAGTCTATCAAATTGAAAAGGACCAAAAGGGATAATAAATTCTGTACTGACGTCACTGTTTGTTTTTTGTATTGATACCCTTTATAAGGTAAACATTAAATTTATGATAGTGTAGATTAAAAATACTGTATATATAGAAAAGTTAAAGTTAAGTATACCTTAGTTTGACCAGACCACTAAAAAAATACTGTATATATAGAAAAGTTAAAGTTAAGTATACCTTAGTTTGACCAGACCACTGAGCTGATTAACAGCTCTCCTAGGGCTGGCCTGAAGGATTAGATTTATTGTATGTGGCTAAGAACCAATTGGTTACCTAGCAACAGGACGTACAGCTTATTGTGGAATCTGAACCACATTATAACGAGAAATGAATTTCTGTCATCAGAAGTAAATTCCTCTTATTGTTCATTGGCTGGTCGGAGAATCGAACACGGGCCCAGCAGAGTGCTAGCTGAGAATGATACCCACCCGTCCAATGAGGAACTGTATATATGGAAATATTCACCATATTAGCAGTAGAGGTCCAACAAAAAATTTTTACTTGAATAGAGATCTAACCTTAAATTGGAAGAAAACAGGGAAACAGGAGGCCGTAGGGTGTTCATAACTTGAATTCATAGTGAATCAAAGTATGTAACGCTTCTGTGTACTGAACTGCAACATTGAAAATGCTTATCACAGTGTCTGAGAACAAATGTAACACATTAAATTGAAATCTATGTGTATAACTTCATTTATGTTTATGCGTTCATGCATCAGTGAATGCATATATACTCCCTTTACAGTTGAATATGTAAATAAAACATACTCTGTATAGAAGTGACAATTAAAGACCTGCGAAACAAATAAGGTTTACAGTACAGTATAAGGGTCTTGAGTACTATACAAAGTAGGAATCCTTTTACAGGAAGTGAATGTTAATTCCTTGAATGGACAGCAAAGTATTGATTAAGTTTGGTAGAAGTATGTTAGATTATCTTAAGCCTGAATTGTAGGAATTACTATTAAGAGTATCATGAGTTAAAGGATTTTAGACTATAAAGTGTTTTTTAAAAAGTTCACTTCATAAATAACAAAAATTTAATGTTGCAATTTGAAGTAAACTTGCTATCTGAATTTCAGATAGCCTAATGACAATTTTTTATAAGAACCCCTAACCATGTTAATAAGCAAGTGGATTCGGACTCCATTTCTAATGTAGGTCAACTCGTCTTGTTTTAATAAGTCATGTTACATACGTTGTTGTGAGTTTCAATAAGTCGTGTTACATATAATGTTTTGATGTGATGCTAACAGATAGCAGACAACTGCATGCAAAAACAAAGGTATGAAGATGTTTAGGTAATGGATATACAGGCAGTCCCTGGTTATCGGTGGGGTTCCGTTCCCGACGGCATGACGACAACCGAAAATCGCTGCTAACCGAAAATCGGCGATAATAGCACTGATCCCTGGTTAGTGGCACCGATAAACGGTGATCAGCTCCGCCAATAAGAGGCGATCAGTGCCGATAACCGGTTATCAGCGACGAAAATCTGGTTATCGTCGCTGCTAGACAAGCGCCGTAAAACCAGATCGCCAGTAACCAAGGCTGCTGATACCGGGAACTGCCTGTACAGGTTACATTTCTTCAGGTACATCACTCATTAAAATGCAAGGTATATACCATAGGTACATTGCACATACTGTTTAAAATAATATTTTGAAAAAAATTTAAAAACCAGATAGGTATAAAATATATTTAAAAGTTTAGACCCATTTTTCCGGTTTATTTCCATTATAATAAAGATGTACTAATGTTATATAAAAAAGTGCTTTACAGGATGTTTGGTGTGTGCAAGTCTTCCTTCAGGAGGTGTAAACTTTTATTGCTATCCATGATTAAGGAGTAATATATATAGGCTTATATAATCACACTACACTTCTGTCACTGGTAAGTTCTGTTTGGTTAGCTGCTGACCTCAGTCGTGTTGACTGATTAGGCTGTTGGTAAAGTGATTGTCCTAAAAAAAATAATAATAAATTGACAATTAAAATTTTCATACTATACTTTGATAAGTTGAAAGGATTGAAGATTGATGAAGCAACTTTACAGGATTTGTGTTTCAAGTTTTGTCATAGCCTGCATTGTCGTTTGGAATTAGAAGTCGTAGAAAATATATTTTGAAGTTAATGCTGTACTGCTTTCTGTGTACATGGGGCTTGGATTATGAATGATGGCTATGAAATAACCATGTTTTAAATGGTGTGCCCAATCCTCAGATGGTATATTATTGCTAAATATTTTGTGTTGTTGACAACCATCTGTACTGTGCATTTAATCTGATTTAATTTTTTATAAGTTTTTATTACACCACAGAGCCTACCAGATGCAGATTTGGCTGTTTTGTCTACATATTTCAATTCCTTTTTATGCTTACATCAGCAGGGATCTAGCAAGGCCCAACATTTATAACTGCTGTGTGTAATTTTTAACAAAAGTATTTTATCTGCTTGGCAAAAGAATTTCTAGGACAATTGTAGTTTTATGGCACTTTTAGAATTGCTGAAAGTTGCAAATATTTCTGTACATTTGTTTTTAGTAACCTTTAATGGAGGTAGGGTTGTGGACAGTTCTTTCATGAAAACAGAGCCATTGTTCAGTGAAAACAAACTTTGTGCCATAAGGTACCACTACCCCCTGCAAGTACTGAAAACCCCTCAAAAAACTCTTATAACTGCCTATTTTGATAGTTCAAAACACAAAAAAAAACTAAAAATACTTACACCTGAATATTTTAGTAGTTTTATCACAAAAAGTGCATTTAGTCATGAAAATATGAAAATACAGTAATTTATGAATATTTCTCTATGAAAAATACAGCGAAAAGGTGAATTTTCCGTGAATAATGTGTACATATGTTCCACAGAGAAATCCGTGGATAGGTGAAGCCACGAATCCGGAACTGCAAATAGGTGGGGGTCCACTGTAGTCTGAACACTAAAGTGTAGGTCTTCGTAATTTTTTGCTAGATGCCACTTTTAATGTTGGGTGTATGAGCAATTTTTTGTCAACTAATTTAGATGGATTATGTTGGACTGGAATCATGTGAGGAGGCAGAAATGCTGTTACTGGAATTGTAGGTACTGTTTATTTAAATTCATGGCTTGAATAAGACATTTACAGTACAGCACTCCTAATTTCAGATGTTGAATGAATAACTTTAGACATGAAAATGTGGACACACCCTTAATATATTACCCTTGGAATAATCACGTTGGGACTTGGAAGTGGTCCAGGCTGCCTAACTTTATTTAACAAGTGTTAAAAAAACCTTTTATTACTAAATTCATCGTGGGTCTTATTAACTGATTAGTCTTCATTCACTTCTAGCCTGAATAGGTATAGTAGTACTTTACAGATGTTAAACTGTTGTGCATTTTGAACTAATGTTTCCGATTATATTTGTGCTTCATGACTAGAATTCAAGGAATGCCCCTTGCTCTAAGTTTACTGACAGAAAGAACCACTTTGTTCTACATGATCAGGTGCAAATGAGTAAGAGAGTGGTGACTCCCCAAAGTGAGACTCTTGCTTGGTAGTTAAGCCCCACAAACTAGATTAGATTCTGGACTCAGTCTTGACACAATTGGTGTGGGCAAAAAAGCATTTGTAAAACAATTGTGTGTACAGTGTGTGTGTGTGTGAATCATGAAACTGATTTCATGTAATATGTACTGATGTGCGTGATTTCAGTGCAAGATTCATGGTGTTTCCTTCATGTTGAAAGGGAATCACTTACTTCATATGTATTTTCCAGGTAGGAGAGCGAATTCGTGTCATACTGGACTGTGATGATAATACGCTAGCTTTCGAGAAAAACTACGAGTTCCTAGGAGTCGCATTTAGAGGTATTGTGAACGATCTTGTTTTACTATTGTAAATTGTTTTGGGGTTCATTTTCACATATGAAAAATATGCCTTGAATATAAAAAAATTTCAGTGATATGACTTTCCATAAAGTTAAAGTTAAAATTGTAAGTTGAATTCATGCAGGAATATTTATTTCAAGAATGGCAGTTTTAAAGTTTATGTCATATATTAGATGTCAAGAGAGAAGATAAGATGAAGTGCTGTACACCTCTAGACAGATCAATTGCAGTGTTGTACTTGCGTTTCATTTTACTGCTACCATTAGAGCGAAGGTTGATGAAAGAATGTTGGTAGTACAAAAATTGGGTGTGCCATGATGGTTCTGCACTAATTTTTTTTGTATTTTTGTCTTATGATAATGTGTAACCTTAGGTTGTAAATTCTTCCTAGTTAATAATTTTTTTATATTTGAAGAACTGTACCTTACCTTCATATACAGTAAAGGATAATGCCGTATTAAATGATCAGTGAGTTATTTAATCTTGCTGTTATTATTGTGCAGTATTGTAGAAAGGAAATGCAAAACATGAAATAAACACTGATAGTGGTATGATAAATGAAATTACTTTAAGCCATCCCATGAATGAGTCAAGAGTGTCATGAATTTATGAATTTGGCATTTCCTTTCAAGTACTACATATTCAGAGATGACAGTTGTATTAATGTTAATTTTTAAAACCAAATATTTAGATTACAGTTAAACAGACTTGACCAATCATCAGGTATTTATATATATGGTTAAATTGTTTTGCAAAATATCAGGAAGCATCTGGAGTTGAGTAGAACTCTCGGTCGTACTTTGTGCTGCTCATAACTGAAGCTTGGAACAAGACACAGCTGACAATTAGGCCAGTTAATAAAGTGCTGACTGCAGGAAGTTTTATCTGGGAAATTGCAGGATAGTTTTGTTAAACATACACTGATGAAATAACGTTAGAACCCAATCTTGCATTTTTCGTAGATTAGTTTCTTAAATCCTTGTATTTTCGGTTCATTGTCATTTGTTCAAAATTTTTGCTGTTTTGCAAATTCCTTCTGTGGTTCCATTGCAGCATTTTCTGGATCGGGTCCCGTGTCAGCCGATGAAAAAGTCCATTCAGCACTTATTTCTAGGTAATTCCGTTGCTAGATACCAGAGAAAGCTAAATGAAATGCTGGAGTTACTACCCCAGAGCGAGCTCCATCAGATGGAGTCGTGTATGGAAAAGGGTGAACTACAAAACACGGAACCTTATCCTATAGAGATCCCAAGGTCAAAAGTCCCACAGGGAGGTGCCGTTACAAACCCATGTACCACCCGTGGACAGCACACAAAACACCGCTAGCCGCATTCCATTTCAGCAAGCACCATCGTTCACACGTTTTTTCGTTGTGCTTTTAATCTTGTGCATTTTCGCTCATTATGGCTTCCTCACAAGGTCTTTCGTCACCTAAGTTGAGTACCAATGTTTCGTTTTTAGTTGAGGCGATTGAGGCTCCTTATTTCCCTTTAGTTTAATAATTAAAGGGATTTATAACGCCCGTCTCGATCTCCTCTCACGACCTCACGTGACCTCCATGTGGGGTTCGTGATCTTAGGTCGCCCTGTTTTTCAATCTTTTTCACGGTTCCTCTTCGTGTTTAGGAGCATTTTCCTTTTCATGAGGTCTAATTAGTGATTTTGATTGACTAACGTTTGTTTCCCTTTGCTTCGAGTTGAGGGCTGGTGTTTAGGCGTCGGGCTTCCCCCTCGAGCCTATTCGCCTTTATCAGTTCATTTACATGCCTTATTTTTGCCCTTCCCTTCTCGTAGCTTCTGGGAATTTTATTTACGTTTGTACTTTTAAGTTTTTTGTTTCCCCTTTAACCCAGTGTTCGGATGCATTTGATATTTGATGATTATCATGAATGTTTCTTTTGTTTCGAGCCCATTTCCCTTCACGTCCACATCGTGTTGGGTATGGTCCTCCTCTTGTTTTGTCTTGATATTTTTCTTTATGGGTTGGTGTTAGCTTTGGTTTCCTTTTTGGGGCGTTAGGCTTTGCCCCCTTTTTTCCATAAAAAGGGGGAGAGGATGGTCGTTCCTTCTTTCCGTTCACATGCCCTTCTAGGGTTTTGTGTTCGTTTTTCCATGCGGCGCTTTCCTTAAGTTTTACCAGGGTCTTCCCTTTATGTTCCCTTCCCCTGTTTCGGCTTTCTGCGTAGGCTAATAAGCCTCTCGTTAAGCTGGAATAGCGGGGACCTCATGTTGCTTCCCTCTCCTGTTTCAGCTTTTAGCGTAGGCTAATGAGCCTCTTGGTTAAGCTGGGATAACGAGAGGGGCTTCATGTAGCCTACCCTAGTTTGGTATTTACTTAAGGTTAGTTCTAGTTTTTGGTTATGTCGACCCATCCTTTTCTAGCCTATAGCCTGTGCCCCTTCCTCTGCATGGTTGGCCTCTCTTTGGTACGGTCCGTGACTTTACCTTTGTTCTCTCCCCTCCGGGGACTGTTAGTGGCCGGGAGAGCTTCCCCTCCTGTCCACCATCTTTGGCCATGTTTATCTCCCTGTTCCCCTTGGAGGAGGTTTTCCCTGTTCCTCTCCTGCTTCTCTCGCGTTTGCTGGGTAACGACTCAGTCAGCGTGTGGGGCGGGAGGACACGGAACGCCCGGATTGTGCATTCCCACTCTCTGGTCGTTTCCTTTTTAGGTTCTTCCTCCGGGGTTCCCATTCCTCCCCCTTCATACGTCTTCTCCGGCGTGTCGTTTAATTTAGCGACACTCGGTTCAGTCCTTCTTCCGTTGCCAGTTAGAGCTTTCCGCCTGACTGTCTTCGTGTTGGGCTCTTGACGTTCCCTGCCCTTAGCTAACTACTGTCTTCTATCGGAGCGCATTCCTTGCTTCCCGCTCCGGCGGTTCTAGCGTTTATCGGTCTTCCGTTATCGCTAGTTTCATATTATTTTTAGTTGCTGGGAATACGCTTTCTCCGGACAGTTTAACCTTCCCATTTCATTTCATTTCACTTTGTATCCGTCACTTACTTTAAGGCATGTTACTCCGGCTAGTTCCGGTAAATTTGTTTTGCTTTATTTATTATTATTATTTTTGCTTGTATGAGTTTTACCAGGTTACCTCCCGGATCATTCCGGCTGGTTTCACGGCTTGGTTTAATACTGTGTTGCTCCGCACACTACTCCGCACCTTACACAGTGTACTCATAATCTCATACTCTTACAGGTGGTACGCTGCCAAGAAGAAGGGTGCTCGCAGCCCTCCATCAGGCCAGCGCCACGGTTTGTCGGTCTCACTCGGATGTGCGGTCCACGTAGGGGATCTTATTGTTTGGCACCCTGACGGATGTGATGTTTGCTACGCTCTTTTTACGAGCAGGCTATCGATGATTCGGTAGGTAATCATGCATCTTTCCTTCTTAGCCAACTATAATGTTTATAATTTTACCGATTCCCTCCGCCTTCGGTAAGACGACAATAATGTTTTTCTTCCGGCAGGCTGACCGCAAGTCTCGTGATTCTTCGATTCAGGCCCTCAAAGTCTGGGTTAGCGGCTTTGGGCGCAACGTAGGAGCTGGCAATCCCTACATACTCTCGAAGGACATTTGTAATGTCCTTTTTCCCGGCGCTTGGATCACAGCTTCTGTCACCGACGAGGTTGCTGCTCCGTTGATTGCCGGGATTCGGAGTTGACCCAGCCCTCTCAGACGGTTCGGCTTTGAGCGGCGGCGCCGGAAGACGCCGGCGAACTCGATCCCGACCTTGAGTCTCCGAGCATTATCCCAGAGCATCAGGCAGGTAAGGGGGTAAGTGAGGCAGGTTCTTCACTGTTTAACTCTCCTTCTTCCTCTGTTGCTTCTTTTAAAGGCTTCTCTAAATCTTCATACCTTTCGGGCACGTCTGGGTCTATTGCCCCGAAGGTGAAGTCCTTTAAAAAGAAAACCTTACCTACTCCGGCAGACCGGTATGGGGTCCCTCCGGCGGCGGCACGGGCAACGAGCCCCGTTCCGTCGACGAGTACAGCCTCCCCTTCCGGGTCCCAGGCGGAGCCTCAATCACGTCAGGTAGTTCCCCCTCCTCCTTCCTTGGATACACTTCAGTTCTTTGAACAGTTCCTGGAAAGAATCGACACGAGGTTTGAGAAGATCGACGCGAGGGTAGACAGTAAGCTGTCTGGTCTTGCTTCTTCTCTTCACTCCCTTCCGAAGAAGGTGGAATCTCAACAACGTTCTAGGCATTCTGTTCCTGACCCTTCCACTCTCCCTCCCTTCGATCTAGGGAATCCTTGGCGTCTCACCCTTTATGCTCCCGAGTACGAAGGTACTCTTACCATAGAGGGTTTAGGCACGAGGAGAGTGGAAGAGTTAGAGTTCTATCCTCCGGACCTGACATCTCCCTACACTGGTTTTGCCAGGCTGAAGGGAGAGGTTTGGAACAGGTCTGATAAAGTCCCTAAGGAGACGGTCATCTATCCTAGGGACCAAGCCCAGTCGTCTTTGATGAGGACCCTTCACGGAGTGGCAAGCGGAGAACACTAAGCTCACACCAGCTAAGGGAGTGTTCACTATGTTCACTCTCAGTGATGTTCTCCTTCTCCCTTGCGCTTGAAAGTGGCCTCCTGACTAGCCAGGCTTGCTTCAAGGTAAACCCCTTCCTCATCTCCGTGAGAGACGGACCCTACATCGCTCGTCTTCCCCGGAGGCACTGACTTTTGGAAGGGAGCCCCTAATACGTTTACGGTGACTCGGCTTGACCCAGACTGCGCCTCTGATCTGTTCAGTGAGCAGCTCCCTAAGATCCCGGAGTCGCTCTTGAAAACAGAGGCTGATACTAAGGAAAGGCTCGCCAGGTCTTTGAACTCTTTGGTTTTAGCGGAAGCAACTTCTTTGGTTTACAGAGAAGATCCATTGTTCCAGGTCTTGACGAAATCTCTCTTGGCGAGTTTTCAACAAGATCTGTTTGACTTTATGACTGCCCGACTGGCCTGCCGGAAGCACATCTTTTCAGCAGCCACAGTTCGGCATGAACCTAATAAGCTTCTTAAGAGTTCGATCTGGGGTGCTAATCTTTTCCCACAAGAAGAAGTTGATGCAGTCTTATCTGAGGCGGCTAGGGTCAATCAAAGCCTCCGTTCCCGTTGGGGCCTGCCCTATAAAAGGAAACAGTCTGATCTTGCCAGCCCTCCCACCAAGTCCAGTAAGAAATTTAAACACTTCAAACGTCTTCCAGCTCAGTCCTTGGTCCAGGTTCCTTTACAAAGTCAACCTTCGACCTCTTCCTCCCATCCTCCACCTCAGTATGTCCTGGTAAACCCGGCACATCAGTCTTTGGCTGCCCCTTCCTATGTCTCCTCCCCAGCTTTCAATCCTGCATATGAAAGTCAGGGGAAATTTCATGAGACAATCAACCAGAGGCAATAAGCCCCGTGGCTTCGCTCGGGGAAGGGGAGCCCCCCGCTCCTCTCCCAGGAACAGGGGAGGTAGAGGCTCCAGAGGGGGAAAGCAATCACAGGAACGATGACATACATCCTGTGGGCGGGAGGCTGTATCATTTTCGAGCTCGGTGGACCTTCTGTCCCTGGGCTCAGAGTATAGTTTCCAAGGGCCTAGGCTGGAGTTGGATCGACAATCCCCCTCCACCAGTCAAGTTTTATCAGGCTACGACCAAGGATCTCGAGGACTTTGTGGAGGTTCTCCTACAGAAACAGGCTATAAGGAAAGTGAGGTCTCTGAAGTTCCAAGGCAGGCTCTTCAGTGTTCCAAAGAAAGGTTCCAACAAACGGAGAGTAATTCTGGACTTGTCCCGTCTGAATTCCTACATTCGTTGCGACAAGTTTCGGATGCTTACTGTCTCCCAAGTTCGGACCCTACTGCCCGTGGAGCCGTAACCACCTCT
The DNA here is from genome assembly GCF_040412425.1 of Macrobrachium rosenbergii. Taxonomy (NCBI): domain Eukaryota; kingdom Metazoa; phylum Arthropoda; class Malacostraca; order Decapoda; family Palaemonidae; genus Macrobrachium; species Macrobrachium rosenbergii. The sequence goes on from NC_089750.1 coordinate 68,014,938, forward strand.
CTAGATCTTTCCGACGCCTATTATCACGTCCCGGTTGCGAAGGTTCTCCCCCTTTCTGGGGTTCAGGCTCGGAAGGCAGGCATATTCCTTCAAGGTGATGCCTTTCGGCCTCAACATAGCCCCAAGGATTTTTACCAAGTTGACAGACACGGTCGTACAACAACTCCGGTCTCAAGGGATTACGCTGGCGCGTATCTCGACGACTGGATCATCTGGGCATCCAGCGTCGAGGAATGCCGGAGAGTTACATCCGTGGTGGTCGACTTTCTAGAATCCTTGGGCTTTCGTGTAAACAGGAGAAGTCCCGCCTGGTTCCCAGCAGTTGTTTTCAATGGCTAGGAATCCAGTGGGATCTGAATTCTCACAAGCTCTCTCTTCCTCCTCCCAAGAGGAAGGAGATAGCCAGAGCAACCAGACAGTTTCTCAAATCCAAAAGGGCCTCTCGGCGGACCCAAGAACGAGTCTTGGGCTCCCTTCAGTTCGCTTCAGTGACAGACCTGTTGCTGAAAGTGAAACTGAAGGATATCAACAGAGTGTGGCGGAGTCGGGCAAATGTCAGTCTCAGGGACAAGGTGTCTCTGATTCCCCACATCTTGAAGAAGCGACTCCGTCCTTGGTCGTCTGTCAAGAGCCTGTCCAAGTCAGTCCCCCTTCAATTTCCTCCTCCGGCGTTGGTTATCCACACAGACGCCTCCTTAAGCGGGTGGGGAGGATATTCTCAACACCAAGAAGTACAGGGGACTTGGTCCCTCATGTTCCGCCAGTTCCATATAAATGTTCTGGAGGCCATGGCGGTCTTCCTTACCTTGAAGAAGCTTCTTCCCCAAGAAGATTCACATAAGGCTGGTTCTGGACAGCGCCACGGTAGTCCACTGCATAAACAGGAGAGGTTCAAAATCGAGCAGGATCAACCAGGTAATGATTGCACTTTTCTCCTTGGCCTGCAAGAACAAGTGGCACCTATCTGCCACCCATCTTGCAGGGGTCCGAACGTCGTAGCAGATTCTCTCTCCAGGACAACTCCCCTCAGTCGGAGTGGTCCCTAGACAGGGTTCGTTCAATTGGATCTGCCAACTAGTTCCGGGTCTGGAGGTAGATTTGTTTGCAACCAAGCTCAACAACAAGCTCCCTCATTACGTAGCCCCAACCTGGACCCTCAAGCTCTTTTCACGGACGCAATGTCATTGGATTGGAACAGGTGGAAGGTGATCTATCTGTTCCCTCCAGTGAACTTGTTGTTGAAAGTCCTCCACAAACTGAGGACGTTCAAGGGTCAAGTAGCTCTAGTGGCTCCCTACTGGCCAAAGAGCAGCTGGTTTCCTCTTCTACTAGAACTGAAACTTCGCCACATCCGAATCCCCAGTCCGAAACTAACACAAGTAGTACAAACTCAGACTGTGTCAGCTTCCTCAAAAATCCAAAATGCCCTGGCTTTGTGGACTTTATGAAGTTTGCGGCTCAAAGGGATGCTAACGTTGATCCTGTCAATACCATGTTCTTAGAATCAGATAAGCGGGCCTCCACTCTTCGTCAGTACGACTCAGCAATTAAGAAACTAGCACTCTTTTTAAGAGAATCTGAGGCTACAGTAATGACCATTAATTTAGCAATCTCCTTTTTTAGATCACTGTTTGAGAAGGGTTTAGCCGCTAGTACTGTTACTACAGTCAAGTCGGCTCTACGTAAAGTGTTCTTGTATGGTTTCAAAATTGACCTCACAGACCCTTACTTTTCTTCCATCCCTAAAGCATGTGCACGTCTGAGGCCAGTAATTCGTCCACATACGGTTTCCTGGTTTCTAAATGACGTGTTGAAATTAGCCTCAGATATCGATAATCAATCCTGCCCCTACCTTTCCTTGTTGAGGAAAACGTTGTTTTTAGTTAGCCTGGCTTGGGTGCTAGAATTTCGGGAGCTGTCTGCACTCTCTAGAGAACCCAACCACGTCGACTTCCTTCCATCAGGGGAGGTTTTGCTGATTCCTCACCCTACCTTCCTGGCCAAAAATGAAGATCCATAGCATAGGTGGTCGCCTTGGAAAATTCTTCCTCTGCCTCTAGACCTGTCCCTGTGTCCAGTTCATACTTTGAGGGCTTATTTAGACAGGTCCTCTCACATCTCTTCTGGGCCTCTCTTTATCAGGGAAGGAGGGGGTAATCTCTCTATGTCTGCTATTAGACAACAGATCCTTTACTTTATCAAGCAGGCTAACCCTGACTCAGTCCCAAAAGTTCATGATATCAGAGCTGTGGCCACCTCCATTAATTACTTCCATTACATGAATTTCACGGATCTTACCAGGTACACCGGTTGGAAGTCACCCTTGGTTTTCAAACGTCACTATTTGAAATCCTTAGAAGCTCTTAAATTCTCAGCAGTCGCGGCAGGGAACGTTGTCCCTCCCTCTGGTTCCCTTTCTGATTCCTAGTCATTTCCTCCTCCACTGCCTCAGTTATCCCCTTACGGTCATTTCAGTCAGGCTTGCCGTGACTTCTCACCTGGCTGTGTTATCCATGTATTTGTCTAAATGACACATTTAAATTATAAGGTTTTCAATATTGTATAGTTATTTTGTTTATGTACTTTTTCACATTGTCATGTTAATTTTAAGCTAACATCAGTTTCTTTTGTACATTATTGTTATTGTTACTAGTGATTGAAAAGTTTCTTTTTGGACCTTCGGTCTTTTGTTCCCCTTAGAATTTTTATCTTTTTAGTTTAAGAATTATGTTTATTTCTCTGTTAAATTTTCATCGGCTGACACGGGACCCGATCCAGAAAAGGGATTTTGACGAAGGAAAAATCTATTTCTGGAGAGGGGACCGTCACCTGATGACCCACCTCCACCATGTGTCATGTCCCTCCCATAGTAAACATCATTCTAGTGGGGTGCTGCTTTCATGGAATGCGGCTAGCGGTGTTTTGTGTGCTGTCCACGGGTGGTACATGGGTTTGTAACGGCACCTCCCTGTGGGACTTTTGACCTTGGGATCTCTATAGGATAAGGTTCCGTGTTTTTGTAGTTCACCCTTTTCCATACACGACTCCATCTGATGGAGCTCGCTCTGGGGGTAGTAACTCCAGCATTTCATTTAGCTTTCTCTGGTATCTAGCAACGGAATTACCTAGAAATAAGTGCTGAATGGACTTTTTCATCGGGTGACACGGTCCCCTCTCCAGAAATAGATTTTTCCTTCGTCAAAATCCCTTAACTTTTATGTCCTGTTTAAAAAAGATACTGTATTGACATACAGTGGTAGTACTTGTAAGTTAGAGTAGTGTGTGGAGAGCCTTTCCAAACATTAGAGCAATACATTGTCCCATATACAATACTGTAATGATTGCCACATCTTTTGCAAATTTAGTGGCATTGCTGCAAGGAAAAGTGGATTGCATATAAAGGACATTTTTCATCCTTACCTTCTTATTGGGTACAGACTGAGCCCTTTGTTGTAGGGGGACCATCAGAGAGCAGTTGTGTAAATGCAGTTTTTTTTTTTCACTTGCATTGATGTAACTGCTTTAACCTAATTAGCTGGGGGTTCTTCCCAGCTTTTCTGCTCCATTTTTCTCTTGCTTTCCTGTAGTAATCAGGTAGTGTGTGGACTTCAATATGAATTTGCCATAAGGATAAACTGTGTTTAGTCTCAAGGCTTTGGCTAAAGGGCAGAAAGATGTAACATCATTTTGACCATCTCCAGGTCACCCTTGTAATCCTTCTTTGTTAGTATACAGTGAACCCTCGCTACTTCGCGGTTCGACTATCGCGGATTCACGACTTCGCGGATTTTTTCCATTACGTATGTATATTATAAGAGAAAATATATAGCGGATTTTCCGGAAATTTAAAAAATAGTCGCGATATATGAAGACCCAAATATTTCATTAATTCCATTAATAATTATTAATATCTGCTAGTACTGTTGGTTCATTGCATTATGACATATAATTCAGTACAAAATGAAATTAAACAAAAAGAGAATGTGATCATACGATAATTCATTATAGTACTAGTAAAATTAAACTGAACATGAAACGCTAATCAGATGCAGTCTGACATTGTCATATTTGAATGGTGTAAGGCTGCTGATGGCTACATATATACTAATTATAAAATACAAATGTAATGAATGTGCATCTTTTCCATGAATCTTTTGTACTGCATCCAATAATATTGTTTGTTGCAAAAATCACATCTCGAATAAACCTATACTACTAGAACAAAAAAAGCATAAAATAGCGTAAAGTATATTTGAATTTGAAACTAGCATGTAAGATGGGCTGTGATTGGTTCCATTAGTGATAGATGACGAATCAGCTCCCAAGTTTTGTAATCTCGCCTGTGATTGGTGTTTTGACCGTTTCTCCGACCCGCAGCAGCTTCCCTTGTCTCTGACCCGCAGCATCTTCGCGGCCACTTCGTTTCCCGCTCTCTCGGTAGATAGATGCTGTTTACATTACCAGTGTTGTGCGTGACAGTGTGTGTTTGAAGTTGAACTTTTTTTTTAACTTTGTTTAACCCCTACAATGGCTCCCAAGCGTTCTGCTTCTGCTAAGGCTGGTACTGAGCCTAAACGCCAATGGAAAATGATGACGATTGCTGAGAAGGTGACACTTCTCGATATGTTGAAGGAAGGGAGAAGTTACGCGGCCATGGCCCGCCATTTTGGAGTGAACGAATCCACCGTTAAGCTACATTAAGAAGGATGAGGCGAAGATTAGGAAGACGGCTGCCATCACCTTTAGCAAGTCAGCAAAGCGAGTTGTTACGGCTCGTAATAAAATGATCGTCCATATGGAAGGTGCTTTGTCAATCTGGATTGCCGACTGCGGAAGAAAAAATAGCCTTGGATACGAACACCATCCGAACCAAGGCTTTGAGGTTGTATGAGAATTTCGCGGCAAAGGAACCTCAAGATGATGGCGACCACGCTGAAGAAGAAGAGGAAGACGACGAAGATGATGTAGATGAACCTCAAGCAGGGACATCCACTGATTCCCAGCCTCAGACATGACGTTTTACCGCCAGCAAAGGATGGTTCGCCAAGTTTCAGAAACGCTTCAGCCTGAAAAGCGTTTCCCTGCATGGCGAGGCTGCTTCCGCTGACACGGTCGCTGCTGAAACTTACACGAATGAGACGTTCAAGAATATTATCGCTGAAGGTGGATACAAGCCCGAACAAGTCTTTAATATGGACGAGACAGGTTTGTTTTGGAAGAGAATGCCATCGCGAACTTTCCTGTTCAAAGAAGAAGCCAAAGCCTCTGGCTTTAAAGCATTCAAAGATCGTGTTACCCTCGTGATGTGTGGCAATGCTGCGGGATTTTGCTAAAGCCAGGGCTTATTTATAAGTCGAAAAACCCTCGTGCTTTGAAAAATAAAAATAAGAATCTCCTTCCGTGTATTGGATGCATAATCCAAAAGCATGGATTACGAAGATGCTGACCTCCAACTGGTTCCACCAGTGTTTTATCCCACAAGTCAGTAAATATCTCTTAGAGAAGGGCTTGCCATTTAAGATCCTCCTGTTGGATAACGCTGGTGGACACGCGACTGATCTTTCGCATGAGGGCATTCAGGTTGAGTTCCTGCCACCCAACACAACGCCCTTAATTCAACCGATGGACCAGGGGTTATCAGGGCGTTCAAGGCCCTCTACATGAAGAATACCTTGGCGGACCTCGTTGCGTGTGTGGATGCCGCCCAAGAAGATGAGGATGAAACATTCAATTTGAAGGCGTACTGGCGGCAGTACACAATTGCCCGTGCCTTCAGAACATCCAGAAGGCACTGCAAGAAATGAAACCTGCTACCGTTAACGTGAGCTGGAGGAAGTTGTGGTCGAGATTGTTTACGACGGCGAGGATTCGCCTGCCAAGATTCAACACTCTGCAGTAAGGAAATCTGTGCAGTTGGCTGCGATAATTGGAGGTGACGGGTTTGGCGACATGACGACGGAAGACGTTGGCGAGTTGTTGGACTGCCATTCCCAGCCGCTAACTGACGCAGACCTCGAAGACCTGACAAAATCAGCCAGTGAGGAAGAAAATGAACCACAGGAAGAGACCCAAGAAGTTGTCGAAGAAACAGGCTTAACATTAGAACGGCTTGCCAAGCTCTGCAACCTAGCGAAGGAGCTGAAAGAATTGTCACAAGAATGGGACCAGGATATGGTTCGTTCTCTGCAGTTCTGCAACAAAATCGATGAAGACATGACTCCCTACAGGATGCTCTTCGATCGAAAAAAGAAGCAGCGGCAGCAACTTCCGATCACAATGTTCTTCCAGCCTCGCAAAAAAGAGCCAGTTCCTCCTGCTACTATGCCTTTGGAAGAAATTGAAGAAGTGTCCCAGGAAGAAGTTGAAGAGGTGTCCCAGGAAAAGACACCTCAGTCTGAAGAGACGTAAAATACAATCATTGGCTGCACAGTAGAAGACATCATCAGCTTCATCATCATCATTTCTACTGTGCAGCAAATTCATCGCCATCATCATTCAAGTTTTTCTTCAACTTCTTTCATGGTGGGTACAGTAACAATCTTTATTTCTTTATATACTTTAATATTCTAACATTTTAATATTAGTGCCTGTTTTAGATTAGGGTACTGTACATGCATTAAGTGTTCTGTACATTAAAGGGTGGTTTGTTAACAGTACATTAAAGGGTGGTTTGTTAACAGTACATACGAGGAGGGCTTTATTGTAACTTCCAACTCTATCGTGGTGAGTAAAATACTGTACAATTGTACAGTACGCACTATAACAATCTTTCTATTTTTTTATGTTCACTTACTGTTTTATTGCTTATCATTTGTGCCTGTGTACTGTATGTACGTATTGTAGATATCTGTACATTACTGTAAAGGGTGGTTTGTTAACAGTACTATGTAAAGGGAGGGTTTTAAAAGTCTGAATACATGTTAAATAAATACTGTAAATATGGTGTCCCTACTTCGCGGATTTTCAGCTATCGCGGCCAGTTCTGGAACCTATCTACCGCGATAAACGAGGGTTCACTGTACATTGAAGTTCTACTGCCTTGTAGAAGACTTTAGTCAAAAGCCTAGGGACTTCCCCTTGAAAGAAGAAGCACGGTTGTGTGTGTTAGGTAGGCAGAAGAGGATTCTGACTCTCTTCCAGCTGGATTTGCAGTGGCCTTACTTTCATCTGTTCTGATTTACAATGCCGCTGGAGTTCCTGATTCTTCCTAAAGGGGCTATGAGACTCCACTGAGGTGAACAAATTTTGCACACCATGAGCAGTAATGCTCAGTGGAGGCATTCATTCAGAACATGGAGGATGGCGAGGATGGACAGCGTGCCTTCTTAACTGTAGATTCAAGTAGCTTAGTTGGTGTAAAAGTCAGAGTTGGATCTGATCACAGTGGACTGATACATAACCCTCAAGGTGCTAAGAGTGTATGTCTGGGTTTAAGCTTTTTTGAGAGGTATAAATTTATATCTGTTCCATGATAAAGACTGAAAAAATCTGGACCAGAATGTTTTATTCCTCTCTTTTTGTTAATAATTTTTTACCTTAGATTACTGGTTCCTAGCAGCTGCTCCATGTCTAAAGGCTAGCCATACAGTGGAGTGGATATTTATGATCTTGGTTAGTTGCCTGACAGATTTTTAGTCCAAAATGTGTTAGTTTGCAATTACAGTTAAGGTGCACCTCCAATTGATACTGGTTTGTCTGTTGCTCTTGGCACCCTGTAAGTCTTTCCTCTTAAAGACCTGAGATAAGCCAGTGTCTAAATAGTGATAGCACCAATAATCTGGTTGTAATTTGAAGTGCCACTTTAATTATCTTTGATTAGAAGTTCTTTGTGTATCATTTCAGATAATAATCATATTTTTTTCACATGTTCAGGAAATATTTTTTTAGGTAACTTATATTTTGGATTGCATAGAAAGTTAGATTTAGTATTACCAGTATGAAACCCTAGAAATTGCAATCAGTTACTTATAACAAAATATTCATAAAACTATCCCTCTAAGAAACCATTGCAAGAATTTATCCTTTTTGGGCCTGCAACAATTTCTATTAAGGTGTTTCCCATAGGGATGTTCCCCTTATAGGGTGCTTTGCATAACACAGTGTGGTTGGTACTTAAAAGCAGCACTCTTTGGCCCTAGTTGCATTGCTTTTTTTACTTAAACTTTTTCATTGTTCCTTTTGGTCTTTTTTAACAGTCAAACCTTCTTAACTTGAAATTTTTTTTCTTTTTTTTTTAAGTTCAAAGGTGACTTGCTGGTCTTGTTAAACTATTGTACTATAAAATAAAAGTAATAATTCATTCAGTGTAACCTTGGGACGGGACATGAGACAGCAACTTGGGAAAGACTTGTTTGCAAAGTAATTAGATGGATTGCTGTCTAGTGAAATGTGTGTATGTGGAGATAACTGAAAGTATTGTAATGTAATATATATATATATATATATATATATATATATATATATATATATATATATATATATATATATATATATATATATATATATATATATATATATATATATATATATATATATATATATATATATATATATATATATATATATATATTATATATATATATTCATCACATTTCATTCCCAGTCTACATATTGAATAACTGTTTTATCAAACAATGATTCATTATATACTGTATGCTCAAGTTCTGACTAAATGCCAGTTATCAAGTATAGCCTGGTGCTAGACTGTTTTTGTTTTAATTTAAAAATTGGCTTATTTTGTATACTGTATTAAACAACTGATATTTTTACAGGGTTACCAGATAAACAGTTATATCCTTCAGTATCTGCTGTGTATGGGAATACAGAAGTTTCCATGGTATATCTAGGACCTCCGCTGGATGGCTGACCCGTTGTATTCTTAGCACAGAAAATTTGTGAATACCAAGTGCAGCTTGGTTCCTTACTGATCTCAAGGGAATGTCCTTTTGTGTGCATGCCTTTGTCATGACAGGTTGCCATGAGGACTGTGGATCAGTAGGCTTACTTCTAGTCAGATATGTAAGTGTTGGGAGCTCAATTAGAAATAGTGTGGATGTGCTATTTATATGTGGCCGTGACAAGCCATGTATCACATCTCCACGCTTATCTATTCCATACCTAAACACACTTGAAATGCAGGAATCCACGGTTAATTATGACTTGGAAGGGACATTCCGAGTCGAGTCATGGAAGATACAATTGCCTTAATTGTGATTGGGGAAAAGAAAGACAGTACGTTGACTGCGAAGATTCACTAAATATTCCAAGAGACAGAAAATGACATTGCCATATTGTGCAACTACATTAAGTCAAAATGCATGACTACCAGAGTTGATTCTCTGTATAGTGTGCAATGTGCCTTGAAAATTAATACGAAAAAATTTTTATTTGGGGGTATGTCGTAAACTTACACTTAAATGAATATGCATGTATGTATAAATTATGTATATATATGCTCTGTGTATATATACATATAAACATAAAAAGTAAGTTTTGCATGTGTCACAGGCATTGGAATTGTGACCTGTATTGAAAATTAGCACATTACTTATAAAATTTAAAATGAAATTACGAACATGGGTTGAATAATGTAATAAATGTTAGATTTAGGATTGGCTTAACCCTTTCACTGTGTCTAGTATTCAGAGCTGCTGTTAGTAAATATCATGAGTCACATAAATAGGAAAAATCTAGTCAGAAAAATGTCAGTTAGAAGTCTTTGCAACTTTTTTATATAAAGAGATTGTAGATTAAGTTTTGGATAATACTTTTCCAGAGATAATTAGGTAGTGAACATAGACTTTTTTATACAAAGTAAAAGATTTTTCAGACTGTATAGTGAAATATCTTCTTGAATACCATTGTCAGGTACGAGCTAAATATCAATTCGTATTTTGGTACAAGTTCAGTTTTTATTTAAGGGCTAATTTATTGTTTTTCATTCATTCTTATGCTAATTATTCCCATATCACCTCAACGTTTTGGTGTGTAGATCATTCATCACTGGCTAGGATAGTGTTCATAAACTGTGACAGATGCACATCATTTTTTAAATCATAGAGCTTAAAGATTCCAGGGAAAATGTTATAAATACCTGTTCTTTTGGTGCCTATTCTAATTTGTTTTCCAGTGAATGGATATCTGTGGATAATCAGCAGAACGCACAGCGTCTGAATGCTTGCTGGTGCTGAGGAATCCTCTTGACATGTATGCTTGTTTATCTTTTTTTTTTTTTTTAGTTCTCCAAATGCAATTGATACTTATATTGATGGAAATGGAGTGGTCACCATATAAATTAGACCAAAGAAAAATCAGGGTGATTGTAGATATTTACATGGTGGAAGGGTTAAGTTTGAGTTTGCTCATCAAATGTTATAGTTTGGAAATTAACAAACTAATATTGGAAAAAGAAAAGCAAATTAGCTTGGCCATCAGAAGGGGACCTTTTACGTGAGAAGGCATAATACTAAGTGGGTGAAAGCTAATTTCACTGGAGGATTAAAAGGAAAATGCTCCGCTATGAATCTCACTTCGTAGGTCGTAGACATCTGATGGCTTATGTAGTCAGAAATAATTTTCCAGGAATTAAATTTAAAGTATTTGGTTGTCCTGAAATGACATTAGGTTTTCCAGAAAAGTAAAAAGACTTGTGTAGATGGGTTATTTTCTTCAATTAACTGGAACATTTTAAGACAGAATGTCTTCCAATGACAATTCATTGACATTTGATCAAGTTCTTTTCTTCATAATTTGTTAAATCTTGTTATACAGTATCTACTTGTGAACCTTGTTCAGTCTTTGTGCACTTGTTTTTTTTTTTTTTGCTTTCTCCACTCACTTGTTATTTGTAAATTCATCTATGCTTATTCTTTAGTAAACATGCATATTACAATACACTCCCTGTACACCTGAATTTGCCCTTAATCCCACTAGGCCCAAACAACTCTCAACTACCTATCCCACTAGTGGAAATTTTAACAGCCAGCATTACGAACGCTGCAGGTAAAATCTTGTCACTTGAGCTGCCATACCAAATGGTTGGCAACGCTGACACAGGTGTGCGCCGACACGCCCCATTTTCGTCAATTGCTTTTTGTTCACGCTGCTGGAAGGTTGTTTCCTTCTGCAGTGCGAGGTTTTAATCCTATTGTCCGACTTCTCTTTGTATTTTGAAATTCTGGTGAAGACCTGGATTGTATTTAATGGTTTTTCTCCTGGATTTCTGGATATCTTCAACGTGAAGGTCTTTTGGATTTGGACTTGCTGGTTCCTAGTCTCAATTGGTCATCATGAACTTTTTCACCTACTACCGCGCCATCGGCTTCAATGTTGACCTCGACTGCCCCTCAACTGTGGACACTGGCGCTCATCGCTTCTTCTTCCTGCAAGAGACGTATGAGTACCTTGATACACGATAGACATTCTATCAGGTATGTAGGAAGGTTAAGTGTGATCTGCAGACTCATTGCGATGAATGTTCCAATTGGAAGGCAGAAGACATGGAGGATTACATTCGTCATCGCAAGTCATTGGCTAGTAAGGGCAGCAAACGTCGGTCAGATTCTTCGTTGCCTCAAGTATCTCAGGCTCCTGATACAGATCAGTTGATGAATTTAGTGAGTTCAGAGGTAGTCAAACAGATAGAGGACAGGATTGCAAGTAGTATGGAAAATTTAATAGCTAGTCTTTTCAACATTTCTCAGATAAGGATAGTATTAGTGTTAGGATGTCTAATCTTTCTTCCTTTTCGGCTTCCCTGCCTGTTCCAAAACCAGCCCTAACGGGTGCTGAGGGTAATGGAGAACCGCAAAGCCTCCGAGTGGGTAGATTCTCCGGCCCCCTCGCCGCAGAGCAGGCAGTGAAGGATCCCTCCCCCTCAGCCCCCTTGTAGTATTGATAAATTTAATGTTGATAATGTTAGTCAGGATCAGGATCTACTGTAGGTGTGATAAAGGAGGATAGGTCTGGGTTAGGTACTGAGGAGAAGGTAGTAAAGGTGCAGAGTCGTTCTCCTGGACGGGTTCCGGTTTTGGGTTCGAGTGTGTTTTTTGGTGCTCCGGCAAAGTTTCGCCCCGATTGGGTGTGGATGTTCAGCATTCTGGTAGGGCAGTCTGCTTGTGGACTCTTCATCGTTGTCCGGGCTTCGTTCATTTCCTCCTCCTTCGTCGGTCTTAGACTGTTCGGACATTGCGGAACAGAATTCTTATCTGGAGGTGCAGGAGATTCTAGCGGACTGAGAATGTCCTCTTGCCAGCAGTAACAATTACAGATGCATGCTTGAGTATGTTACTTCTTCATACCCTCAAGCAAGAGCTCCGGACCTCCTGGTTGCGTCAATTCAGTCTTTTTTTTTTTTGAGGCCTTTTATGCCACTAAACCAGCTCCTGCTTCTTTTTTGTTGGCTGGTTTGGTTCGATCGGGTTAGACAGGCTTTGGAGGAGTCGGACGTTCGTTTAGTGTTGGTAGTAGCTTCTAATAGACAGGACTCTTCTCTTCTCTCTCCACGTAAGACAATTTACGCAGTTCGAGGTAACCTTTCAGCAGGCGTCAGGTTGCCATTCAACGAATTGGTTGAGGCAATCCTGTCTAGGTCTCCGGCCTCGTCTTGGCTCATAGGGACTTCTCTTAGAGAAGTAGGTGCTTTGGAGGGCGTTGCGCAATCAGACTGAGGCTCTTGCGCACTCGCTCTGGATGCTGTCAGGTTTACTGTAATGGGGTTCTAAAAGAGTGACAGCTATGTCCCTTTGGATCCGTGGCTGTTTGCAGCCTAATAAATTTATCTCGAGGGGTCTGGCTCCCAGGCGAATGCTTTGGCTTTGTGTACGACATTTGGAAGAGAAAAGTCAAAATTTCTATCTTGGTCATCTTTCCCCTCAGTATCCGGACGTTCATAAGAGGGATTGCCTAGAGCACCTTAGCCTTAGCTAATTCTTTGTTCAAGGATGATGACGTAGCCAGTATGATGAATGTTGTTGCTTCTAACTCATGTCTTTGGTGTCGGCAATTATGCATCGTCGAGGGTGCAGAGTGTTGAGGTATCTAGATGATTGGTTGATCCTTGCCTCCTCTCTAGAGGAGCTAGTAAGAGAGGGGGAATTCTTATGGAATCTTTAACCTATTTAGGTAGGAGGATCCTCTCTCTTCCTTTGAGGGTTTTCCCAACCCTGGAGAGGATCCAGTTGGTCCTTCAGCAGGTAGAAGGGTTCCTGTCCAACAGGAAATGGCCGGTACCAGCTTGGAGAAGCCTCTTTGGGAGAATGTCTCTCTCTCGTTTAATTCCAGGGTCTCATCTCTGGATGTGCTCTTTTCAGGTATGTCTCGGGAATCACTGGCACTTCCGCAACGAGAACGCAGTTATAGTCTGGAGCGATTCTTGCTTATTGGATCGTCTGTGGTGGTCAGAAGAAGTGCATCTGACACTGGGAAGGTCTATCGACTCCCCTCTTCCCGATGTTCATCTGTACACAGATGCCTCAGATCAAGGTTGGGGAACAACCTTGGAGGAAACCCAGGCCTCGGGCCTCTAGGGGGGTTTGGGAACAAGAGGAGTCAATAAATTGCGGGAGAGTGTCAAGTCGTCTATGACTGTAATAGCTCCCTGCTGGCCCTAACATGCTTGGTTTTTGGAACTCCTAGAGCTCCTTACAGAAGTTCCGATGTCCCTACCCATGCGAAAGTTCTTCTCAGACGACCGCATTCTCACCATTATCATCCAAACCCTCGCATGCTGCACCTAGTTGCAGGGCGACTTTAGAGAGAGCAGCTACACAGTCCGAACTCCCCAAAGCTGTGGCTAGACAGCTTTCTTTCAGCTTGAGAAAGTCAACCCGTAAGCCTTACCAGGTTCAGCTGGACAAGGTATAGAGTTTTGGGTCGTAAGGAAGGTCATTCCATAGCCAAAATAGCTGATTTTCTTTTATTCCTTCGGAAAGTCAAGGGTCTTTCGTATTCGGCTATTGCTGACTGCTGCTCAACGATTAGCGGTTTCCACCCTCCTGAAATCTCTAGTAGTAAGATAATCGAGGATTTATTACGTTCTTTTAAGACTGAACGTCCTGTCTTGCCGACTCTGTCCTCTCCGTGGGACTTGTTGGAAGTACTTCAATATTTTTCTTGCGTTCCCCTGCCTTTGAACTCGTTGAAGCTATAACGTTAAGACACTGACCAGGAAGTTGCTTTTTCTTTTGGCTTTAGCTTCAGCTAGAGGGTTGGGCAAGCTTCAGGCAGTTTCTAGGTTGGGTTCCTATGCGAGAAATTACCATATTTGTCGTTCTTCTGGAATTTGTGGTGAAGACAGAATCGGAGGTTAAAACTCCGCCTCGTTTGTTTAAAATTCTTTATCTGCAAGTGTTTGTTACCAGCGATCCAGCAGAGATGTCTTTATGTCCGTTTCGAGCATTAAAGTTTATTTATCAAAGGTTGAGAAACTCCCGCTTCCATGTGCATTTCTTGTCTCTCCGCAGAATCCTTCCCATCTGCTGTCAAAGAATGCGATCAGTTACTTTTGGAGGGAGGTGATTTCCCCAGCTTCTCAGTGTTGTTCTTTGTCGTCTTCAGCTCTGTATTTCCCCAACCGCACAGTTTTCGGAGTATGTCCACTTCATCTTCCTTTCTAAGGAATTATTCAGTGCCTTCTATTCTGGAGGCAGCTACTTGGAAGTCCATCTCAGTGTTTACTTTACTTAAGAGACGTTCAATTCGCCTCATCGTATGTAGCGGCGAAGTCTACTATCTAGGGTGCGTTCATTTAGCTGAGGCAGTATTCACTTAGTGCAGAGATTCGGAGGGTTATTCTCTTAGTCCACGTGTAGCAGTGAAGTCTATTATGTAGGGTGCATTCATTTAGCTGAGGTGGTATTCACTTAATGCGGAGATTCTTAGGTTAACTTAACCAGATAGAGGAATTCCTTTTAGTCTTTAGAATTCTTAGGCAACAGTGATAGTATAATCACATGAACTTAAGTTTAGTACGTTTTAAGGGGGTGCTCCAGTAGGCTAGGCTCCTCGTCAGCACTGTGATACTTCTTCACTTGTCAGTCGTCAGGCCTCATCCGCAACCAGGATGGTGGAGGGTCAGCGGCTTAGCACACCGCTTCATTTACCTCCATACATGAGAGGCTCTGAATAGCCACATGGGAGGTTCATCGTATTCCTCCGTACGAGAGGTTCTGAAAAACCACATGGGAGGTTGGTGGACGGAGACAGTACGGACCTGACGGGCGATCAAAGTACTCTCCAGCATGCCTTGTCGTCAAAAGCATCGATTGATATGGTGAGTGTATAACTAAATAGATATCCTATGCAGAGCAGATCGGTGAGCTGCCATCTCAGCGTTTGTAAAAAGGGGGTGTGCCGCAAACTTAGATGATTCTCCCGGAGGGACAGCGGCTCTGCACCTTGCCTCATTCTCCTCCATACATGAGAGGTTCTGGAGAGCCACATGGGAGGTCAACGGACCGAGACAGTACTGACCTGACTATCGATCAAAGTACTCTCCAACACGTCTCTTCACTGAAAGCATTGATTGATATGGTGAGTGTATGACTAAACGGATATCTTATGCAGAGCAGATTGGTGAGCTACCATCTCTGCTGTTGTCAAAGGGGCGTGCAGTAGAATTGATCCCTCCTCCTCTAAATGTTGTTAATCGGGCGAATTCAGGTGTTCAGGGAGTGTATTGCAATATGAAGTTTTCATAATAAAACTAACATTGTAATACTTACCTGAACACCTGAATGATTCCCTTCCTCCTTTCCCCACATCAATTTTGACCTTGAATAAAGCAATTGACAAAAAATGGAGCGTGTCAGTGCACACCTGTGCCAGCGCTGCCAACCATTTGGTATGGTAGCTTAATTGACAAGATTTTACCTACAGCGTTGGTAACGTTGGCTGTTGAAATTTCCACTAGTGGGGTGGGTAGCTGAGTTTTGTTCGGACCTAGTGGGATTAAGGGCGAATTCAGGTGTTCAGGTAAGTATTACAATATTAGTTTATTATGAAAACTTCATTTTGATTATAACCTTCATTTATATGTGCCTGAAATTTGGTAAGTGCTGTAGGTTGTTGAAAATAATGGGGCAGCATTAAAAGTTCACATTATGAGAGTTCTTGGAAGCTTCATTACATGTTGATCTATTGTTGGTTGTATATTTTTGTGAATGGGGAATGTGGGAGAAAATGAGGGTGAGAAGTCAGCCCTGGGAACTGCCATTGTTCTGTTCCCAGAATCATATGTAGTAGTTAGTATAGGTATTTGAGGGACTTGTCTACTATATAAAACCGGTGTTTTAGATTTGGTTTTTGAATATCTCATGAGTAAGTTGAAATTGGGTTTACAGATTATTAGTTATATAAAGTAGGTGTCTGGTTTATATATAATTTTTTTATGTTATAGAGATTGAACAATTTACAATTTTTTTTATGTAAGCATATTTTGTCTAATGGAACATATTAACTACAGGGTCAATATATCCCACACCAAAGATGAAGCCCTGTATCTGCTAAGGAATAAAGTAATTAGAATTTTTTTTCATTGAGTAAATATTTATCATCAATATGCCCATATCCTAAAACACTGTCTTGAAAACCTTATGGTTTAGTTGTAATATGTATTGGCCATTTATCCTCATTTATTGAAGGAAGAAGAGTCTGCCTCGGGTTGGTTTGCCACTTTCCATCTCTCACACGTTTGAAATTTTATCTCCTCTACATCTCTATATCAGCTGTTCTCATACAACTGATACAATTTTGTCAGTGCACTTCCTTTATGGCAATAGCATTGGATTTTAAATTCAACATGTTGACTAAAAGGAACCCTGTGTGTCAGCTCTATGGGATTTAAGAATAGTAACTTGTTCTGGGTTACTGCATCATACCTTGTTTTTCCAGGTGCCCCGAGATCCTTATAAAGAATGTAAGCGCACATTAATACCCTTTCCTTTTCTTGACTTACTGCAAGAAGAGAAGTTAATCCATTTCTTGATATTGGAGAAAATTTCTCTATGAGCATGAATAAAATATGTAATTAAACATTTTCTTATTTCTCATTAGGCTTTGTAACCAAAATTAACAAACATTGATCATAATTATAGTAAGTGATGCCTTTTTAGCATTAAAATACACAATTGAACTATTACATCATTTTGTTTTTCCGTGATAATCATGCCTTGTACTTCTGAGATGACTGCAAAAACATTAAGGCACTGACCAAAAAATTTTCATGTTATTTATATGCCAAGCACAAAAATTGCATAGAGCTTTTGTGTGTGATATGTTGAGATCTAGGTTAGTCTCAGTGATAGATCTTATGAATTTGATGTATTTTTGGAGACTAGAGGAGAGACAAGGATGAGATAGCGTGCACAACCCCCACCTCTCGACAAGAAAAATGCACTGTGCAAAAGAGGTGTTGAAACTCCACATTTTAAGTACTTTCCAAATATTCCAAGACCCCTTGACACATACTAAAGTTTGTTCTTCCTAATTGTGCAAGATAATATATTTAAACTAGACTATACCCCTTGACACATACTAAAGTTTGTTCTTCCTAATTGTGCAAGATAATATATTTAAACTAGACTATATAGCTGTGGGCTTGGTATGCCACTTACAAAAACAATTTTTAGAAATTGTCACGATGCTCATGCATAAGCTTTTAGTTGGAACACAGTAGGTAACCTATGTAATCCAAAAACCAGTCTTTCCTATATTTTTTTTTATTTCAGTCTTATGAGGACATGGTTAGGAATCTTGCTCAGTGGAATGCTCACACTCCCTAGTCAGGGCTTGTGAGGCACACTCACCAGCTGCTGCTATTTTCAGATACAATTTGTCAGTTGGATGGGTCAGATTTGTGGCAAATTGTAGATCCCAACTAACCTATAATTTAAGGCAGCTCTCATAAATACTTAGATATGTTATTCCTTGACCTTGTGGTGGCCACTGGCAATACTGTGATTTGTATGATGCACATGAAAATCTTTGTAAATCACTTTTTGTGACTTACAAATGTTTGCTGTAAGGAAAGCAGAATCTTCTTCCTTCATTTAATAGAGATATGAGGTCAAGTGAATCGTAAGCTATCTGAGGTGTGAAGTTTTTTTTTTAAATCCAATTTGCTATTTTTTTTTCCAAGCATTTGAGTCATACGCAGTGAGAGAAATATTACAGTCATTTTTGATAGTTTGTTTCCTGCAACCAAATACTACTCAGGTCAGACAGCAGTAACATGACAAAATACAAACATTAACATGTTTAAGGCTGTCTGACAAACTGTTTCCATTGCCTGCTGGAGGGTATTATTATATATATAGAGTAATATGACTTTATTCAATTTGCTCTACTGAAATGTCAATTTTTGAAGTAGGTGCCATTCTGGAATTGAAAGAGGTAATCTATAATACAATTGTGCCATTTTAAGTGTCATAACTAGTTGACAGTTTAGATAATTACTAAAAAAAACCACGAGGTATTTCAGTAGCAATTCAAATATTTATATAGTCATAAGTACTGGGAGTTTTGATTAGAAATGTAATTAGGTCACCAATCAGGGCAAGCGGTGCTTCACTGTTATTTGTACTCTAGCATGCTGTGTCTAATCTTTAAACCAGTCAGTGTATTACTTGGTATTAAACCTAAAACATTGGGATTTAAATATTTGATATTTTTCAGTAATAATTGTGCAAGATTTACTGAACCTGGTTTTCTGTTAGGTAATATTGCCTTGGATAAACAGTTAACATTATGGTTCCTCTTGTAAGCTGAAACAGTAGAATTGGGCTCTGAACCACACTGCTTTTGATAATTCTCTGAACATAATAAATTTTATTATTTAGTTTACTGCCATTTTGAACATGGGAGTTATACAAATAGTTTTACCACCAATACAATACTTGCCAAGTGGCACTGTCTGTTATGTATGTTGAATTTAGGAGATATATGGTCTGTTGCATGGTGTGATGATAATTCATTTGTAAAGCTCTCATCAGTGTTAGCAGGGAGTTCCTCTTACAAGTGAACAAAGTAGTGAAAAAACTTGATAAGCAACAGATATTACTGTCATTGGAGAGCAGTATTAAGGTAATTACTAAAGTGAAATAACTTTGCAGGTAAACAATGGTTTCTTTGCAGCTAATATTGCTCTGAAAAGCAGTGTTAATCAACTGAAGTGATAACTTTTTAAAGTAAATATTGTATTATATTGATATTGCTTTGTTCTTCATGCCTAATGTAGAGCGTGAAGAACTCGGTTTATATGGAATAAGATGTGGGGTGATTAAAGATAAACATTTTCTCTCTTAAATTGGACAGGATATGCAAAGTTTTCCTTTGTTATTCATTATCACTCACTTTTTTTTGTGTCAAACTTGAGGTTTCTAATGCATTTTGCTTTTTCTTGCATGAGATACACCAGTGGTCTTTCTTTAAATTTCCCTAGGAATTTGTTTGTTGCTTAATTACTCCACCTGAGCTAAATTTAACTGTTTGTAATTTTATTTATGGTAAGGTGAAGAATGTACACCTTATTGCTGCCTTTATTGGGATCTTTGGATTTCTCAGTTTACCCAGGTTTCCACAAATTTTAATTCTAGAAATATCTAGATCTCTAATAAAAATATACTAAAGTAATTTACTTCAGGTGCTGTGATTTCTTGTAAAATTACATTATTTTACCCATAGTAATTTTATATACAGTTTGATGGAAGTACTCCATAAGACCTAAAAAAATACCCCATTTTGCTACCTTTTGTGCTATGCTCAAGAAACACGGAAGATACCTGTAAGCATTATATTAATTGAATGTATCACTTCTCTTGCTAAACACCGCTGTACACATCATGTTTTGCTATATATATATATGTGTATATATATACATGCATCTTTCATACCCTGTACAATTTTTAGTCATCTCTAGAGATTGGCAGCAAAGGCTTCACTCATTTTAGGAGTCAGCCCTCAAGAATGCGAATGACCAATTCATCAAGGGAAAAGGTGCCAGAAGGACAATTCTAGTGCGACTCATGGGCTGATCTAGTTATTCTTCTTTGGATTTCAATCTATTTCTTTTCATTTTTTTGTAAGTCATTAGATAAAAAATAGATTCTTGGGTGTGAACTGAGACTTATATTCCAATTGCAATTGGGGACCCTCATAAATGTAAGAAAAGGCTTTCTATCAGTTCTATATTTGGCTATACATCTTGTGCATTTTTCTGTTAATCCTTGTGTCTTGACGTGTTTAAAGTATCATTCTGTTTAAGATTTGTTGCCTCAGTGAAGTTACTCACTAGATCTTCTATTTTTTGAAAATGGAGAAACAGTTGTTTATTTCTGCTGGAGATTTCAGCACAGGGAAACAGGATTTTTTGTTGGGTTTGGAATGGTGCTATTCTGTCATGACTAACAGTGGAAGTTCTTTTAAAAAAAAATATGTATTGCTCTCTACCTATTGATTGCTTTCCAGCAAGTGAAAATACACATTCAGAAGTGTCATTCAGAAAAATATGCTGAAATTTTATATTATGATTAAGTATGTGCTGAAAAGCTTTCTTTAAAATTACTCTTGACAGAAGTTTAAGACTTAGCATTTTACAATACTCTGTTCTGTTACGTTTAACAAATATTCACTTTACTTTCCAGCGGATTTGTTATCAAATTTTTTTATCAGTTTTCTGTAGCTGCCTTTTAATAATGCTATTGGTTTAATAAACAATAGTTAAGACTTCTGCCTTCTCAGCTAGTAGGAATTTGTTTTCTAGGTACTTGTTCTCCCATGCAATTTTCTTTCTAGAGAAAATGAAGCTGGCATTGAGTTCTGTGTTCACTGCTTCTTTTTGTTAAAAGTATTTGCTGGCCATTGCTTTAATTTGTCTTTTTTGGTGGTGGGCCTTCTTGTCTTTCTTTTTCTTTAGTTTTCTTTTGACCATTGTTCTAAATCCTGTAAGTTCCGTGGTTGTTCAAGTATTTGTATTAAGAGTCTGGTAATAATACTTTTGTAGGCTTTAGACTTACAAGTGTCATCCTCTTATTTACTGAAGATTAATACTTAATGTGGTGCATTACTAGAAGTGAAAATTCCACTTTGATATGTTTTGCATTAATCGTAGATTGAAAGGGTTATATTTTATTTATAGGTAATGTCTTTTAAGAATTGTGTGGTTTGTTTCTACCATCGTTGGATGATGAATGAGTAAATTATTGTGAATAAAACATTACAGGCTTATTGCTTAGGATTTATGAAGTGTTACAAAATGAAAGTGCTATAATTCATAATGTTTTGAATCAGGTCCATTGCTGGAGTTTAAAAAATGGACTGTGAAATTGCCGTGATGCTACCTCAAAGCGTTGGTTAAAGTATGTTTTACCTATTATACAGTATGTACTGATTTTGCGCTAACATTTTAACACCCTTAAAACATATCAATTCAGTATTTTTTTGGCAATTTTATATAGCCCAAGCCTGTGCTTGTTAGTAAAAAGAATAGTTCCCTAAATAGTGCTAATCTTTTTATGATCTCTATTGAAGGAGCACTTGTCAGTTTTCATTTATCTTACAATGTCTTCACTTCTCCAGCATCAGTAGGTCCGGTAATGGGCCTTCCCTTTATACGCTTAATGATGTACTACTGTATGAATTAAAACAATAGGTAATTCAGCTAAACTTGTGTGTTTTGATGTGTTGTTTCTTAACACAATTGAGATTGTCAGCCTCACTGTGAATTAGTAGATGCTAGGTAATTTAATATTGTACATTTGCATGGTCATTATTCTATTTATCCTCTCTTTCAAGTCATCAGCTTTTTGAAAGGAATCGTGAATTGTAAATTGTTTCACCATTCTTTTATTACTCTTGTGAAGTATGATTGAGCTGTTAAAAGGTTGGGCTATGTGAAGTGCAGGTGTAGCAATACATAATTTTGATAATTTGTGAATAGCAGTTGATGAGGTGAAGCATTCCTGTATGTCGCAGTGTGGCAGGTTTCGTCATTCCAAGTGTAGGCTTGCATATATTGTTTCAGGTTTAACTGAAATCTCACCCGAGCTTTACCAGAAAGGGAAGTTTATTGATTATTTATAGTTAGTCATTTTCCTTAAAATTGCTAAACCAGTACAATTAACAAAATTGTAGACCAGTTTAAAGGATTTTCATGGTAAAATTAATTTGCCCTTTCAATTTTATAAGGCAACACATTGATAGAACCATTTCACACTATTACAGGTGTATAACAAAAAAGGTATTCTACAATTTCCTTTGAGAGAGCATTGAACTTTAGTAGCATTAAGCTTTCAAAACAATATATGCCTTGACAAGTCAATAAGGTAAAGTTCCTTGTTGAATAATGAATTTTATATATATATATATATATATATATATATATATACTAGATAAATGTTTTGAAAAATCTTTAGTTTTTATTTGTAAACCGTGCTCTAAAGAATCTGGTTGAATTCTTAGTGGCGAAAATATATTTAAAAGAAGGAAAAACTATGGCAGAATTTATTTAGTGTCTGTATCATTCTTTTTAGGGATCAGTTGCACTAATTTTCGTTTGTAATTGAGGAAAATCTTTTTCCTTGTGGCATATTCTGCTTGCTTGCTCCGGTCAATATTGTCTTGACAACTGGCAGGAATACTGTATTTCATTTCTTTATGTGTCACATCTCAAATTTTCTGTCTCTTCCCCTTTGTTAGGCTTTTTGCAGTCTGTTGTGTTACAGCCACAGGACTGCCTTCACAAATTCCAGAAAAACTCATCTTTGAAGTAAAAAGAGTAATTTAAAATTAATAGAGGCAACAGATTTTCTTCATGATAAGCTCCTCTACAGCTCAGAGTGTCTGTTCTTATTCCCGACATATATGCATCCAGTAGCTTTGGCACTTGCCGAGTATCAGCCCTATGAAAATTTTGAAAGTTAATAGTAGGTGTGCATGTATTTAACATGAATTCCTCTATTAAGACTCGTTGTTCATTATCAAAGGGTTTTGTTAATTTTTATGTAATGTTTTGTTAGATTTTGAAAGTTTTTATTCTTGATCCCATGTGGTGTAATTGTTCTTTTACCACCTAGGAAAATAGCCAACTATAATAAATTGCTTATATACATCAAACATCTCTTCACACCTTGTTCGTTATGTTGAGAACAAGCATTGCATACTTTTTATCCATCTGTTACAGCAATACTTACATCCTTCCTTTCCTTGCCAAGCATTCCCTCACTATGTTGGGTATATCCTTCCTTCCTGTTTTTGCGAAGCATTCCCTTACTAAGTTGAGATTAGTCAGAGGTCGCCTTCAATAGTATTCTTAATATATTTTTCATCTCTGTACAAATTAACATCCATTTTATTTTTTTATATATTTTTGGAACAGTGTGAACTTCATGGTACCTGTCTTTTAGTTGCATTGTTACTTTCATGTCTTATGGAAACCTACTGTTTTTTTATACCAATCAGAATTGAAATACTCTATTTGGTATTATGCTGTAGCATTCTTCCTTAGTAATTTTTAAAAAATCTGTTTAGATTAACTTTTGCCTTACAAATGAATTTTCATTTCATTATTGTGTGCCATTTTTTTTTACCTTTATCCATGCTTTAGGAACTGCCTCGTTGTTTACTTGAACAGTGTTTTTTAAAGTAGTATTTTAGTCATCTTATCAGATTTGTTTCTATGTATTAACTGATTTTCTATTTGCAGTTCTTTTACAATAGTAATTTCAGATATTAATTTCATTGTTTCTGGCTACCATTGTCCTTTATACTGTATTTATACAGGATAAGTCCAGTGTTTAGTTTTCAGTTTGGAACTTTCCAGATTTTATGTTTTCTAACTTATTGTGTTATTCTCAAATTACTGTCATTGCAGTTTGTAGTTCCTTTCACTTTTATGTTTTTCATCTACTCATGTATTAAGTCGTCATGTCATACCTTGCATTACTCATTACTTGGTGATATCTCTGTTAAAATTCATCTCTTCCTTCTAGTAGCCTTTTGGAATTGTTTGTATGAAACTCAGCTGTGTAATGTTAGTCTGGGACATTCAGAAGTAGCAGTATTGTTGGTGTTGTAATTCACTGCTCTAACTCTTAATGCATTTATTTGGTGGCAAATCCTGATTAGCATTGTAAAATAATTGTCAGATTGTTAAAGGTAAGGTTATTTAAATTGGTTGGTAACTTTGTACTCTTTCCAACTTATTACTGCTTTCATTAATTGACTTGAATCTAGCTGTGAACTTACATTCCAATGTATAGCTTTTCTAAGAGTCATTCCATAGATTTCCCACCTTTTTTGTGTTCATTCATTAGTGCTGTTTCAGCACAATTTCTAGTCATTTTGTAGGGTTTAAGAATATTTTTTGTATATTTTCCAATTTGTTGTTCAATGGACATTTGTTTTAGTTTTAAACCCAGTGTTTGTGCAGCAACACTGAGATCACAATTAGTAAATTGTACTGCTGTCTTTATTTTATTTATCAGTATTGTTGTTGTTGTTCATTATTTACTGTAATGTGGATATTCAACTGTTTTTGTTTAAATCCCCCTCATATTTACAGCTTAGGTGCAGATTTGCAAGGTTTAATTAATATATTTGTCATGCTTTCAAGAGCATATCACTTGACACAGGTATTATAATTGAGTGAGATTCATATAAAATTATTTCTTGTATATTCTTACTCTTTAATAAGATCTGGAAATCATAACTCCATTATTTCTCTGGCATATCTAGAAAATAACATGACATTTGACTTGTATTCATGTAAATTTACAGTTTTATTACCCCAGTCATTGCATATAAAGGACAAAAAAACAAACTTTCAACTTAGAGATGTGCCCATGTACATACAGACATGTTTATGCTTTTTCACTCTTGGGGCTCATGTGTCAAAAATTAATTCTTATAAAAAGTCTAATTACTCAGTTCCCTCACGCAATGATGAAAGTGCACAATATCATGAATGAATGTCTTCAATCAACAACAGACTGATCTACAGTTATATTCTGTTTGCATTCCTTGGCAGAAGTGACTGAAAGACATATTCCTACACACCGCATTGTGTCCACTTAAACTTTTGGTGCACTTACTGATTCTTAATATAATTTGATATACTGCACTGAACATCGTCTTTATGATCTTAATCCATGACAGTTGATTTAAATCATTTTCTAAGTTCTATAGTGAACGTAATATCTATTATAAGCATTCATCCTCACTTGCTGTTACCTGTTATAAACTTCCCAGTTTTACCAATTCCTGTCCCTCAAGGCAGCCTCATGAAAGTCTTAACCAGACTTAGCAGTTTGGTTAAAATATGTTTATTGGAGAATCAAAAAAATATATATTCTTCTCACTAATTTTTTTACATATTTGTCTGGCAGTTCTATTTCCGATTCTGTTGTGGGATTCTTTGAGGCAGCTTTACCATTTATGAATACTCATTTTTAGAAGTTAATCTTAGATATGTTAAAATGTTGCATTCTTACTACAGTTTGTAGCAACGTCTGGTATTTATATGAAGGTCAGAGGTTGATGTTACCAATTACTGAAAGTCTGTACAACTTTCTTAATGTTCTGTCAATAAAGTTATTAAAATTTAGATTAGAAACATCGTAAGAAAACCAGATTATACATATTTAAAATATTAAAATTCTCTGTATATTTGTAAATGATGTATGCATATGAGTATGTGAAGATATATTTGTATACGTACATTGTATATAAAATACATACGATGGCAGTCCTAAGCTCAGTGAAAATCTACAGTCTACCCAATGGAAAACGACGATTGAATAATTAAGTACAACACATAGACTCAGTGCAATTACTATTTAATGATAAGGTTAATCAAGCTGTTGCTTGGTGTCATGTGATGACTCAAAACTGACTGCAAAGGTGATTTTTATTGTAATTCTATTGAATGAAACGCGATAGTATTTTCCGAGCTTCCTCACTGAAAAGTTCAGGAAAAAATATTTCGGAAGGCTTTTTTTTTTCATTCCAAGAAAATATTAACAGCGATATTACTGCATCAGTCTATCTTGTACAGTTTTTGGATATTTTAAGAGTACATAGTGGTTTCATTATCAATTTTGTAGAATGTACAGGTTAATTTAAGGGATACTGTTGTACAGGATGCACTTGTAGTCTTTTAATACATCTCTTGTCACATGACAGCAGTCAGTTTTGGAGCTATTCCTACTATTACTTTATGAATGATTCAGGTTTTATGTGTCAAAGTTGTATGTAAGTGTTATCTATAATTTGTTGAACAACACCTCTTATTGGATTTCAAAGATTATATATCATTAAGTCTAGAAAAAGTGTGCTTGTTATTTATTGAATCATTTTATTTTGAATATTGGGTTTCAAAAGTAAGAGAAAAATGTCCTTAATTTATCATATGGTTCTGTTATATCATTATTCCTCAAAACATTCACAGTACAGAGAGCGAATGTCATTTGTTACACATTGTCATGTGCATGTTAAGTTTTTACTTTACAGAGAATAGGGAAATTATTGGTTTTGCAAAGCCATCATACATAGGTTCACAACCTATTCATTTCACTTTCTTTTTCCCCTGCCTTTCAGTGATGAATTCTCAATCAGTTTTCACTAAAATAGTAATTCAACTGACATGTGAAGAATGTAAAATACAAATGTTAATGGTTGTGGAGTAATAGGATTCTGTGGATGATACCTGGTGAGGTCATTAATTAGGGATAACTATTTTACCAGGATATTACCCTCAACATTGAGATTATCCTTTGGTTAGCTTTTGAAAATGGTAAATTCATGCTCAAACTTGAATTTACAAATAATTATTAGGCACTGCTGGACTAACTTCTGCTGTACATGGATACCGTAATTCTACTTTGATTAGTGTAGTTTGGTTATGTATTTACTTGACCAGGTATGACTTCTGTAAGGTTCCACTATTGTACTGTGATTGTTTCTGTCACTGTGGATGAAATGGCATTTTGTCCTTGATACACCATTTGACTGAGGAGAAATTGCTTAGGTGTATGTTTTACTTAATAGATGTGTACTTGTGCTGTTTTATGATTGGGAAGTTAGTTATTCCTTGTGTTTTATTTATTACAATATTAAGAAGTCTGATTAATACATATTTTTTCATTCCTTGATGAAGTTTCATTTTAGCCTATTGTTAAAAGGGAAGTTTCCTGAATCTGTCAAAATGATTTGAAGAAATTTCTCTGACAGGAATCATGGTGATAGTGTATGTTGCTAACAATAATGAATATAAATGGTAAATGATAATGGAATTTGTCTCGGGTTGGGCACTGCTGTCATGAAGTACAATGCACATATCTTTAGTTTCATGGGGGACCATCCTTTGGGTTAACAATGAAATTCACTTTGTTTATCTACGAGAGAGTCTTTGTCCTCTTTAAGAGGCTTGAATTTTAAGACTTGGACAAGCTAGGTTATCTTGAGGCTTTTATGAAATGGCAATGTAGGACCCAGCCCTCCCCTCCCTAGAGATTTCTGAAGCCCGTAGGGGGGTTAGTGCTGTCAGTGCACCTCATGCGGTGCACTGTAGGCATTACTTACGGTTCTTTGCGGCATGCTTTTGGCCCCTAGCTGCAACCCTTTTCGTTATTTTTACCATACTTCTCTTTATATTATCTTTCTTCTATCTTACTTTCCACCCTCTCCTAACAATTTATTCATAGTGCCACTACGAGGTTTTCCTCCTGTTGCACCTTTTAGGTCTTTTTGTCAATTTCCGTTTCAGCGCTGAATGACCTCATAGGTCCAAGTGCTTGGCCTTTGGCCAAATTCTATATTCAATTCAGTTCACTAGAGATTTCTAAATACTAATCTGTATTTTAATCTTGCAAGGAGATTTATAAATTGTCCATATCAGGATATGGGAGAACTCCATTATATTGTACCAACAGTTATATCATAATACAGGTACAATACTTCACAGTAGCTACTTTAACCACCCTATGCTTTGTTAATTCTAGTCCCAACTTTACCTGGAATTTTACTGACGAGATAAATGCTCCAGTGATAAGGTGAGCTGACAAAATGCGATAGGACCTTGAAAGGCTTCCATTCTGTAATTGATATATTTTTGGAGGATTCTACATTAATTCTTGTTAAAATAGGTTGAATATTTAACAGCTAGTGGACGTCCTTTACAAGAAACAATACAGCAATTAAACATTAGATCCAGGGTAATGTTCAATTTATCAACAATACAGTGTTTCCTCTGAAGACCATTCTGTAGACCCTGGAAATGGTGGTGGTTTGGCATAACAGTCACCAATTGCCTCATGAGACCATAATGTCGACCCTGAAATGAGTAAATTTTGAGCGAGTTATTTTCCTTATATGATCATAGCAGTCGAACCTGAAAGAAGTAAATTTTAGGCAAAAGTTATTTTTCTTTTAAGATCATAGCAAAGTGCCAAACCCACAAAACTATAACCAAGAAAAACCACAATAATTTCAATCAACAGCAGCTCTTGATTGCAGGTCCACTGAAGAGAGAATCTTGGTTTCCAATTTATCCAATTATTGAGAATTTAATAACAAAAACCTGATACTGTATACACAAAACTACACGGAAATTGCTTGATTTTTAGTAAGTTTACCCAGCAGAAAGGCAGAGAAAGATGCTAAAACTGATAACTGTAAGTTTGGCTTCATTCCATATAGTTTAACAACAGAGGCAGTCTTGTAACAATGCAATACATACCAGGAAAAGTACCATGTAATGAGGAAGGGATTACAATATACCACATTAAATTTTGTAGGTCTGGAGAAGGCATTTGATGAACACAAAAGGCAAAGGAAAGAGATAGAAATGTTTAAAAGGTAGGAGAATGGAATGGAGAGGAGAGGACTGAAAATTAACTTGAGCAAAACAAAGCTAATGTAACTGGAAAGAAGGCACTGAAAACAGTAGTCTGGGAAGTGACCATGTTGATGCTGGAAAGTGTTGGAGCAAGCGCAGTACTGTGTACTGAATGTAACAGATGGTTTCACAAGATATGCTCAGGCGTTCAAAGTACTGTACAAAATATTTTTTTTTTTTTAGTGACCAAATGAAGAGCAAATTACACAGGATGGGAGGTGGAACACCCTTTTTTAGTAGAAAGGCTGATCTGAGAGGTAAACATTTCTTACCTTGGGATGCAGTGGACTATGATGAAGGTATTAAAAGAGCAGTAGAAAAAAAAAAAAACAGACTGGATGACATGGAGATTGAGAGACTGCTATATACAGTAAAAACATGCCATTACAGTAGTAAAATAGGAAAAAATTATGATGCATGTATAAGGCCTGTACTACTATATACAGCAGAGACATGGCCATTGACAAAACGGAGATTTTGAGAATTTTTACCACAGACTGAAGACTTGTGGCCAGACAGCAGAAAGACAATTCTATTAAAAATGAAGTAAGACACATTGTGAACAACTGCAGGAAAATAGAGATTGGAAACACTGGGTTTTGGACATGTGAACAGATCAGATCAGATATGTAAGTTATACAGACATGAAAATAGTGAGAAAGATTCGTATGATGGCCCAGAAATGGAAAATGGGGATACGACCTATACAGTACTAGATGAGAGCTCGGCCAGAAATTGGGGAGAGAGAGAGTAAATAAAGCTTGTTCCACATCTAACCCAATAAGCAAATGGCTGACATATGACAAATTTTCAATCAATTTGTATTTTTCATAACTAACAAACCTGAGGTCTTTAAGTATGGGGAAAAATCTGGATATGAAAGAGGTTGAAGCATTAATGAGAAAAGAAAGATAAAAGGGAAATACAGTACAGTATTTGGATCTGAATCTGGAGCCTCGATGGCCAGGTTGGTTAGAGCAGCAGCTCGGACTTCTTAGAGGTCTGTGTCACGGGTTCAAATCGGCAGCCAACCAGTCAAGAGAGGCAGACACTTTGCTATCCATGCAGACACCTCGGGATTATGTATATAACCAATGGATAGGTTTGCTTAAAGCAAATGGGTGTTACAGACTAATACACACACAAACAAGGCCACTCCAACATCATCTAAAAACATAACAAGACACCTCACGTCTTGACTGTCGCCCTAACCGCGCAACGACTCCTCACTGCTGGGAGAAAGGGAACTGGTGACTGGTACAATACATGTACATACGCTACTGGGGTCTAAGCGATGACAGGCAGGGCAGCCGATCGAGACTACAGTCTACCCCAAAGTCAAATCAAAGTCCTTCAAAAGAAGGCATCATGCTTACCCCATACAAATGGGAAAACAAGCATATTAAAAGGGGTATATTTAGATCTGAATCTGGAGAAAAGAGAGTCCTCCAGTTTGAGAGCCTTCTCACCTCACATTACTTCACCACAGAACATTCTATGATGAAGCCTTCTAACTTCAACATGGTAGTCTCTCATTGGGATGGCTTTTGGGTATTGAACACTGGTCAAGGTTTCTAGCACTAGAAATAGAACAGAAGATATGATCAATCATTGTGGATGAAGAACTATTTGCTACTAAGATGGCCTTTGGAATAAATGTCCAACACCATAGCTACAATAACTAAATTTGATCACCACATAATTAAAATACAGTACTAACCGGAAAATTTTCAAGTGCCTGAGTTACAAAGCATCACACCATAAATAAACTGCAGAGAACAACAGCAGTTTATGAAAACAAATAGAAACATAAAAAAAATCATCATATTACTGTCCAAAAATGTGTACAGAAAAAATCATTCTGTCTCTAAATATAACAGAAATCAATTCAAAATCCCAAAACCTGTCATTACAAATTAGAATGAAATAGAGAGTAAAGGCCAGTGGTAAAATACCTGAAGTTAATGAAATAATGGAAAACAAATGTTGCAATGATTAAAAATTAATAATGTGGATCAAATGAACTCAAAATCTGATCAAACCATAAAACATCAAAATCTATGCAGTAAAAGGTCTGAACCACCACACACATTCCAAACTATACACTGTACAATTGTACCTCCCAGAAGTATGTAAAAATGTCATGTTTAGCAATGACCATCCAATAAAGTTAGCTAGCTTCCCTGATCCCTCTATGAAACAACTCTACAACAAATCTGTATAATAAAACAATATACCACAAGATAACATGGTATTATCCAAAGAGTAAACAAAAAAATTAACCTTTAAAACAAATATGTACTACTTGATGCTGTTGAGTCCGAGCTCATTTATTCCCAGCCCGAGAAGAACCCTAAAAGAGTTCAGAGGTCTGGTTAAACAAATCATTTATAACTAACTAACTAACTGAGCTCATTTGGTGGTGCACTGGGACCAAAAATAAACAATTTATGACAAAAAGATTTTTCAGCCAAAACATGCCATAAAGACAAAAACTAGCATTAGGGCAATTAAAGGATGAGGAAGAAATCTAAATACAAAATCTGGAAGTACTGTACTGATGATGAAAAAGACTACAACACTGAAAAGATAATGATGACCTAAGAAAAAAATGGTATTATTTTACTTATGGACATTAATTGCTTTCAACATAAAATATAGGTTTTTCGGTTGTATTATGATGTGATTTGAATGATTTTGAGGGTTATTTCCATCGCAAATGAATACTTATCCTTCCCCGGCAAATGATATATACAAAATTAATAAAATTACGACTTGTCAGAATACTGCACCCCCCTCTCCATAGATAATACGGCAAAACTGTGTTTACTGATTACAGTTTTGCCGTATTATCTATGGAGAGGGGGGGGGGGTTGCAGTATTCTGACAAGTCGTTATTTTATTAATTTTGTATATATCATTTGCCGGGGAAGGATAAGTATTCATTTGCGATGGAAATAAACCTCAAAATCATTCAAATCACATCATAATACAACAGAAAAACCTATATTTTATGTTGAAAGCAATTAATGTCCATAAGTAAAATAATACCAAAAAAATACTACACCATCAAAAAGACAATGATGAGGCCTTAAAATTCAAACTATAAAATGACGAAAGTAACAGCAACCTGTGTGTAACTAAAATGAATTGGATATGGCTGAAATACCAGGAAAACATATTTCAATACCTGTATGTCTGTTTTGTTACCATATTCTAAAACTGACACTCAAACCAATCCACACAAAATAAAATAACCAATACTGGAAACGACTGTTTGGGATGGACCAAAATAAGTTCTTAAACTTAAAGAGTAAGGCCCACTCAACTCACATACATAGTATTTAGGCGTATCACAATCAATTTGGAGAATATTCAATTTCCATTTACAAACAACTGAAGTATACTGTGTGAATGAATGAATGTATGTATATATATTATATATATATATATATATATATATATATATATATATATATATATATATATATATATATATTATATATATAACATATATTATATATATATATAACATATATTATATATATATATAACATATATATATATATATATATATATATATATATATATATATATATATATTTATATATATATATATATATATATATATATATATATATATATATATATATAATATACATAATATATTATATGTATCAGTGAATAGAGAAAAAGTATTTTTTCAAGTAGAAATATCCTATTTCCATTTGGGTCAGTACGGAGGACCATAACGCAATAACTCTCCCAGTCTGTCAAAACAAGTCTCCAACCATATCTTCAAGAACACACCGGCACTAACGAGGCGCTAAGAGAAATTGCATCTGGCCGTGCCTTCGAAATCCACGAGGGTCCTACGAAGGAACCTTATGGTTAGTAAGAGTGTGGGAAAAACCTCAACCCCCCTTGACTTCGAGGATAGCCCAAGGAAATAAGCCACGCCCACAGGTCAAGCCTAGATGTTTTGGCCAATCAAATGCCATCAGTGCCAGAGACCTAGGGAAATCCTACAAGGACCAAATACCCAATAATCAACAGGAATTCCTTAAAACACACCTCCAAAAGTTGGAATGAAGCAAGTGGAGGAGGTGCCTCAGAAAAGCAGTACCTGCCCAGAATATGACGTCATGGTTGACACAAGGGAAAATGGGAGATATAAGGACAGGCATACAGGAAAGGAGACAGAAAAAGGTGGGAGAAAAAAGAGAGAGACAGAGAAAAGTCGCGGAGAGAAAAGAGAGAGACAGAGAGAAAAGCCGCAGAGTGGGAAGATAGAGAGAGAGAGAACTATTCCGAAGTGTGGGAAGCAGAAAAGACAGAAATAGAAGAAGTGTTTTAGTGAAGAAGGACTCTCTCAAACAATAGTCCCCGTAATCTAATTCGTTAAGTCTCTCGAAACCATTATTTCAAAGTCTCGAAACCATTATCTTAAAGTCTCGAACCATTAAGAAACAGTTAAGAACTATAGGTGGAACTGTAAGACAAAATCACAAATAAAGAAGAAACGGGAACAATTAATCATTTTCCCTTTAACCTCGGTAATTTACAATTGAATAACTGTTTTAAAGAGCCACTTGTTCCTACTTACAATAATTACCACACGCCCTACGCCGGACGCGCTTACCTTAGTGTTGGGCCCTTTTGAAGGAAAGAACAGGGTCCGACAACATATATATATAATATACACACACACACATTTATATATATATATATATATATATATATATATATATATATATATATATATATATATATATATATATATATATATATATATATATATATATATATATATCATGGGATTTTCCTTGGAAATGCCATTATCTTAACTAATGCAATTAATTCAATACATTGCATTATGCTGGGCTTCACAGTTCTTCCTGGTAAATGATTTAGTTACCGGGGCTCTACTTGTAATATCATAGCTAGACTATAATATAAAAAAAATTTTAGGCAATTAATAGAGAAGCAAGAATCATTCAGTGCTATTCAGTACCATGGTTTTCCCACTTCCGTGTACCATTAAATTACATCTTGAGGATGGTTTTATGGTAAAACAATGCTTTAAATGAAATGAGTTACCCCTTGTGTCAGCTTTAAACAAAATTGCATACAACACCGCAGCAACAAAGAATAGGCCTAATGGTACATTAGGCCTAAGGAGAAACAGATACAATGAACAACCTCCGATCCGATTAAGTAATTTGGATTAAGCATAACTGGGTCATTTGCCTTGTGGCAACTACAAATGAAGCTATCACGTAGGTTATAGTACAGTAGAATATACCCAATTAGCTTTATTTCACCAATGAATGCTCAGGGCCTAGGCAAGATACAATTATTGTAGGTATGACGTATAAGATGCGTGAACGAGATTATACGCTGGAACAGCAACTGTAGCTCGTAAGTATTAAGAGACATCAAAACTCTTAAGCACTAAGCTATCCTTCAACAGACTCGTCCCCAACACAAGAAGCCTTGGCCAGGACGAAACTCAACAATTTGAAACAACTTCTGAATGAAAGGTATATTGGAAATTTTCTGACAAATGTCTACCTTTAAAACTGTGAATAAAAAAAAACACACACACACGAGAGAGACAGCAAGGACCATTCGCCTACCACAACCACATATCGGGCACATACACCAATAACCTATCTGCTAACGGTTCATGCTTAAACATTACAACAACTTGCAAGTGTCACTGACCTGCTTGTTGCTACGTTGAAACGGCATCAGCAATAGCCATTACGTCAATATCACAGCGTTCTTAATGACCACTTGTGCTCCCTTGCCAAAGAACACACTCGCTGGAACTGGAAATCCATAATTCCTTTCATAGCCTTTCCCTCTTTGTCCATTACAACTACCAAGCACTTGCAACGATTGCAACTTGTAAATATTATGCACACATTAAAGAAAAAAGAATTTTAGACAGTTTCAACGACAATGGCTTTGGTCGTGACAAACTACCTTCTCGGATAAGGAGCCAGAAGCGGCGGAGGAACAAGGACAACAAAGTGAGCTCTACGTGAACTGAAACTTTTTAGCGAACACTGGTGAAAGTGAGTGGTGAAAAGGCTGACCATTGGTTTATTTGGCAAAAGCGGATCTACTGAATATGTATATTTTCCTATTATGGGTCTAAAATATTTTTGGGTAAAAATCTTTCGATAAAGCTAAAATATAGTCCGCACTAAGAATACGATGGGATAATAATTGTAATGCAATGGTCCTATAAATGACATCATGAATAACAATTTCA
The DNA here is from genome assembly GCF_040412425.1 of Macrobrachium rosenbergii. Lineage (NCBI taxonomy): Eukaryota > Metazoa > Arthropoda > Malacostraca > Decapoda > Palaemonidae > Macrobrachium > Macrobrachium rosenbergii. The sequence continues at coordinate 68,050,109 of NC_089750.1, forward strand.
TTATTAGATTTTTGATTACTTGACCGGCTCACTCCTGCGAATAATCTATTCTTCAAACGCCCTTAACTTTGTTTTTGCAGTTTCACATCCATATATTTACGAATGTATGTATTTATACATATAAGACTATAATTTCACATTATAACAAAAACTTAAACCACAGCTGAACATTACACACACACATTAATATATATATATATATATATATATATATATATATATATATATATATATATATATATACATACATATATATATATATATATATATATATATATATATATATATATATATATATATATATATATATATATGGTAGGATAAAGAGAGCAAATAAATCACTAATTCATATTTTTGTGATTCTCAAGTCTGTTTTCTTTACACGAACCATTTATCTTCGTTGTCCTACAATGGAACAATAAGAAAAGGCTTTGTGAATGTCTATAGCAGTCAACAGTTCAACAGCAAATAATAATTTTGATGCCACTGCTCCCATGAGTATTGCATGGCATCGCTAAACCACTCTCGGTGCGTGCAAACAGCCTCAGGCTAATCATATATATCAGTAAATGTCTTCTCCGACCGAAGTTTGTTCCGCGTCATCGAGATTCATTACGTACTGTTTACAGTCCCGGATGTAATGCAGATCCGTATGCAATCATCACATTCCCAGGGCTGAAATGAGTGTATTGACGAGAACACTGATTACTTAAAACTACGCTAGGGCGGTTTTACGATACTTGTACGGAAACAAAGGTATCATAACCACATCCCCTGTACTCCTGATTATGCCATAGATTTAATCCCATAGGTTTAGTTTTTTTTTCAGTATTTACTTATTCATTCATAATACGATGTGCAGTTTGTTAAGCCAATACTTTCCCTCCTTTATTTGAATATTTTGGGTATAATGCTTGAAGGCTTCCGATATCCCACTATTCTGAGAGAATAATCCAGAAGATGGGTTTGTAGAGGGAAGAACTCAAGTTTCTTCTACCACGAACATCATGGACAGGATGACATGCGGGGAATGATCTAATATCTAGATCTATTCTTCCAGATGTACGCTTTGTGGTATTTCAATGGTAATAATCTAGAAGATGCATATACGAAGTTTGGAAGCGTGTTTCGTTTACTGAGCGCTTTGCATGACACTTGGCAGAGTAAAAATGTCATTGGTCTGTTGCATTCTGCTTTTACACCTTTACTTGCCTGATTTCACTTTTATTATTTGTAGCTCTCCGTCTCCTCTTGCATATCAGTACCTTGCTTTATTTCTAATTAGACTTATTTTCTATTTATTCAACCCCAACTCTTTTTCGGCGATCACTGCTGGGTGGTTTAAAGTCCGCTTAATGCCAGCATAGAATCTTGCCTCAGGGAGGTGTGCAATTGCGGTAAGGTGTTAAAGGGAATAAGCTCAGTGCCGACTTTGGGCTAAGCCTAAGTGAGAGAGACGTCGCTCGTGTCTTTTCATACCTACTTTCCTACTCAAAGCGTGGTTTCCCTTCATCAAATATTTTTTGAGTAATTAAGAATGGAAATTTTGAACAAATAGAACGACAGGAAAAAGGCACACAATTGCATGAATAATTGGACAGATACGAAAACTCTGTGACTGAACGCAGTGTGATAGAATGCCAAATCCTTTCCTTTCGTTTTTGCACTGGGAAAGGGATCGTAAATGAATGAATGATTGAATGTAGGAAAAACTGATTGAACGTATTGTGATAAAATGTCAAATTCTTTCGCATAACCCAGGCTGAGTTTGCCTGTTCCCTATTTCATTGTTTTACGGTCTGCAATCCTTTGCTTCCAATTAGTGTAACCAATGGAATGCCCTCGGGCCCACGCAAGGTCCTGGAAAAAAAGAAAACGGAATCTGTGGTGGGAATAGATTTCAAAGGGAAACGATACCATTTTGCTGTCACGGAATTTGTAGGGGTATACCGTTTACATAAAGTTATGTCGCAATTGTCGCGTTTGTATTGCGTCCTCTGTTATGATATGTCAAAAACATATTTTATTAATTAGACTGCAATTAAATTTCAGGGTCATAACTCCATAATTATTATTATTATTATTCTGTTCTCTGAGGTTAGACTTAAACAGGGAGACCAACCCTTCCCGCTTGGTTAACCCGAGGTTAAAGCCCTTTGGTCGTGAGGGGAAAGGTGGCCCTGAACTAAAAAAAAAAAATCAGTCTGTGGTATGCTGGATAAATCTGAGGGCTGGATTAAATAGTTATATCTCGTCCAAAAGAGCAAACATCAATTTAAAGGTGATTCACGAATAACTTTTAACAGGAATTCGGTGGAATCAGAAGCTGAATCCTGGGTATAGAATAGAATAGAATATAGGCTTTAGGCCTAAGGCCAAGCGCTGCGACCTAAGAGGTCATTCAGGGCTGAAAGGGAAAATTGAGAGTAGAAAGGTTTGAAAGGTGTAACAGGAGGAAAACCTCACAGCTACACTATGAAACAATTGATAGGAGAGGGAGGTAAGAAAGGTATACTGTAAGAAGGAGAATACGAACGTAGGTACAATAAAAGGAATGAAAGGGGTTGCAACCTGGGGCCGAAGGGACGCTGCAAAGAGCCTAAAGAAATGCCTACAGGGCACCGCATGAGGTGCACTGACGGCACTACCACCCTAAAGGGAAACCCGGGTATATCCTCTCCGTTTTCGTTCCAGGTCACAGGTCAACGTTGATGCCCAAGACATCAAACATTCGGTCACGGAAAAATATTCTTGATTCCAGTGACATTAAAGAAAACATTTTGTTTTTCTAATAACGGCTCTCCGCTTCCTGTATTTCCCATTACCTTCCGTTACTTCTTTCGAATGAATACCATATGCTTTGGAAGCTTGAGTTTCAAGTCGATGGACCCTGTGGGCTTGTTCGCTATGAATAGGGTGCATCTTCTGAATAATAATAATAATAATAATAATAATAATAATAATAATAATAATAATAATAATAATAATAATAATAATAATAATAATAATAATAATATTTTTTAATATAAATTCTCGTACAGGGTGGGAAATATTCCGAATTTATTGAATTTGATCTTATTTCTGATCGTGCAATTTGTACGTGTGAAGACACAACCGAACTGTTTACAGCAAAGCTGGTATCTGCAGTATCCAAATTTAATTTTATCACACAGCTGCCAATAGCTTACTGAGCTGGTGTAACGCATGCACAATAATGTGGGTTATATTTTCGCTAAGCGTACATCTAAAAGTAATCAATGACATCCATATACAATACGGTGCTACCTTGGCTTGTTATCTAGGCGTAGTCACCTTCGTGGTGCTAGTACTAAACATGGCTGAAGCTCAATGGGACGCCGTGTTTAGTACTATCCCCTCGGGGATCAAAGCTATAGTTTATTAATATAATTTGCCGACCACACAATATAGAAATGGGTGTATATAATATTTTGATCCCCGAGGGGCTAGTACTAAATACGACGTTCCGTTGAGCTTCTGCCACGTTTAGTACTAGCACCTCCATATACCTTGGCACAGTTAGCTCAAGAACAGATTACTCATTCTTGGATGTCTGCAATTCATAAGCCTGTCTGACCACCGACAAAACATCTACAAAGCGTGATAGATAGTTAGCAGGGGCGTCATTTTGGGGGACTGGGGTGCAACTCCCCGACACAAGTTTCCCCCAGCCTCAACTTGCCCCCTCACACACCCAAGCCCCAAGAAGTAACAGCAGTGGGTTTTCCATTATTCCTACCGAAATTCAAATGTGTCACCACATTAAGTTATGTCTATCTATCTATCTATCTGTCTATCTACCTATCTATCTATCTATCTACCTATATTTCTCTATCACACACAATGTTTGTTTGTCTGCCTATTTTTCTGAAATACCTTGCTCATGTGGCTTCAAAAAGCACATAAAATAGCTCAAAATAAAAAAAAAAACCAGCTGGTTAGGCTCGCTTCGCTCGTCAAACCACCTTTGCCCCCCCAACAAAAGTCTGAAATGACGCCCCTGATAGTTAGAATATACAATTTAGGCCGAAGGCCAAGTCCTGGGACCTATGAGGCTTAAAAGGTGTAACAGGATGAAAACCCCGCAGTTGCACTATTAAACATTGTTAGAAGAGGGTGGAAAGTAAGACGGAAGAAAGAATGTGAATGGAGTACAGTAAAAGGAATGAAAGGGGTTGCAGCTAGCGGCCGGAGGGACGCCGCAATGAACTATAAGTAATGCCTACAGCCTACAGAGCGTGAAGAATACAAATATTATCGCCTCAGCAACTGAATTGAAAAAAACAATTCCGTCAATTTGTGTCTATCTCGAGTAAGTATAGCCGCCGGAAGTTCTTTCGTAATAACTGCGTCACGTGGAATATTTTATATTTCTTTCGATGCCAGGCGCCGTAACCACAGAGGAACCAGTATGTTTGATACCCGTGTGTCTTCAACATTTCATTGAGGGTGAGTGGCTTGTAGGGTGCATACACACACACAAACAACACACACACACACACACACACACACACACACACACACACACATATATATATATATATATATATATATATATATATATATATATATATATATACAAGTGTGTGCAAGCGTGTGCAAAACTTTTATCGAATCACCGAGTTTACGAGGAAGTAGAAGTCATATGCCACATTAGTTCCACAAATTCCATGAAACAGTCTTCTCCTCTTTGTTTATTTCAATTTCATTGGCAGAAGAAAGAACGGAAATCGCAGACCCTGACTTACATGGCAAAGTTCCCCTTCTCACTCTCCACTATCCTGACTGTGGCCTCCATGTTGTCTGGCGTTATCGTAACTACGAATGCTGGTAAGTGTCAAGCCGTGATGTGACGTTCTTTTAAGAAAATAATAATAGTAACTGACGTTCTTTTAAGAGAATAATGTAACTGGCATTCTATTAAGAGAATAATAGCAACTGACGTTCTTTTAAGAGAATAATGGTAACTGACTGACATTCTTTTAAGAGAATAACAGCAACTGTCGTTCTTTTAACAGGATAAGGTAACTGACATTCTTTGAAGAGAATAATAGCAACTGACGTTCTTTTCAGAGAATAATGGTAACAGACATTCTTTTAAGAAAATAATGGTAACTAATTCATTATTTAATAACTTTTCTCGTATTAGTCACAACCTAAGTGCATGCATGAAAATACATATGGGGTTGCATTTGCTGGGATTGCTAGTAGTGATGGCCTGATATATACTGTATATGCATATATATATATATATATATATATATATATATATATATATATATATATATATATATATAATTTGCCGGGAGTATGATATTATATAAGTGAGCAAAAGAAAAACCAAAGTGTTAAAATAAATCAGCAAAAGACTGGAGTATTACAATACAAAAGTTGGCTAAAAACACGAGGGTATTACACTATAAAAGTCAGCAAAAAAAAAAAAACGGAGCATTGTCATATAAAAGTTAGCAAAAAACCGGAGAGGTATATAATACAAAAACCCGTAGTATTATTAAATAAAAGAGCAAAAACATCGGGGTATTATAACTTAAAAGCCAGCGGAAAACCCCGGGGTATTATTATATAAAAGTCAAGGGTATTATTATCACATAGAATTAGCAAAAAAGTATTATAACAATATAGAAGTAAGCAAATGAAAATTATCATATAAAAGTCAGCAATAAAACGGGTTATCATAATATAAAAATGAGCAAAAAACGGAGTATTATAACATAAAAGTCAACAAAAAAAGGATTATTACTATAAAATTCAGCAAAAACCAGAGTATCATAACATAAAGGTCATCAAAAAAACCGGAGTATTATAAGTCAGCAAAAAACTGCATATTTTAATATAAAAGTCGGCAACAATCCCCGGAGTATTATAACGCAAAAGTCAGAAAAAAAAAATGGAGTATTTTATTATATAAAAGTAAAAAAAAAAAAAAAAAACCGTTTTGTATTACATAAATGTCAGCAAACAAAAAGCGGAGTGGTATATTAAAATCAGCAAAAAAAAAAAACTGAAGTATTTTAATATAAAAGCGAGCAAAAAAGGGTAGGGTGTTATAATATAGTCCCAAAAAGGATTATTATAAAATATGTCATAAAAAACGGAATGTTTATATATAAAAGCTAGCCAAAAAAATCCGCAGTGTATTATTATCCATCTGTCTTATTAAGTTCTAATTAAGTCCTCCGCTCTAAAACAAGAGAAGAAGAAGAAGAAGAAGAAGAAGAAGAAGCAGCAGCAGCAGCAGAAGAAGAAGAATTCTCGGGTAAATGGAGCCGCGTCTTAATGTCTAACTACGTTAACTCCTGACCTTTATTAAAGCTTGTGAGGATATTTTAATCTCGGAATAATTTCCTCATCAAAATTCCGCGCGAGACCATTGACATACACAACTGTCTTTTCAGAAGTTACGATGATGGTTACTGGATAGTCTTTCTTCTTACTATCGAAGACAGGGATCATTGTCACTCTTGTTTCTCGAAGATAGAAGACAAAGTTCAAAATGCAACAGACCATGTCATAATTGCGAAATCCTAATATCCTGTTTTCATACTCTCGGGAGATATCGTATGAGGATTCAGTTAGAATACAGAAGGCTGGTTGCTGTACGTGGGAGGTGGATTAGAGGTGTAAATTTTGTGAAAGGACAGTGGTCTGAGAGAGAGAGAGAGAGAGAGAGAGAGAGAGAGAGAGAGAGAGAGAGAGAGAGAGAGAGAGAGATGAATACGTCAAAAACGATACAGGAACTGTATGTTCTGATGCTGTCAGACCTTCACGAGAAATTGTTCCGGTCTTTTCCAGACTGCGAACAGATTCCCTTGTCCATCAAACTGTTGAGAGAAGACGAGAGGAGCGATGCCCACAAGATCGTCTTTGAATTGAGGCCGCTTGCTGACGACTTCTGTCTAACCATACATGTCTTGGACAGCGACAAGAAGAAAGTAACCCTGATCTTACGCAAGAATGGCTTCTCTGCGTCTGAACAGGCAGAACAACAATGGAAACCTTTGCCTTTGCGCGAGTGGACTGAGTTTCAGCTGGTCAAGGAGGGAATGTTCTTGCTAATGACAACCCTCCAAAGACCCATGGACCAATTCAGGTGGACGGACGATACCCGGCCACCCTACACGGCCGTTTTTTATCGGGAGAAATCGGATGTTTATTCCTGGTACTGCTGGAAGTCTGGTGAGTTTACGATCTCTCCCGTAACAAGGGGAATTAAATCAGTTCAAGGGAAAGTGTTAATGAAAATGAGGCTCTCTTCTTGGTGTTAGGTTTTGAAGAAAGAATCTATAGTTTTTTTTTTTTTCAAATAGGGAGTTTTTCTAAATGATTTATTAGATTAGCCAAAGTTTTTTCATTACTTTTTTTTTTGTATTTCCAGTCGTACGCTAGCTGACTGAATTTTTCTGTTCAATTGTGTTTTCTTTGGATTTTTAATAGGAAGCTAACTGACTCAATTTCGACCTTGTACCTTCTACGTGTGATGGGAGACAGTCAGTCCGTACGCGGGAGATGTCGGATATCAGAAACGGATAATGGAATTATGGCCTGAAGGAACTATAATATATTACCTTTCGAGTAATAGAATCCAATAGCGGTACCGATGCTTCATATCTTTTTTTATAAATTAAATAAACGCCTGAATAGTGGTTGGCATATCACAAGTATGATCTTGAAATTGCCAGCCGTGTTTACATTTCATTCGCAAATTCAATCTGTAAATTTATGAGAAACGAGACTGCCGGGAAAATATTAAAAGTCTATTCCAGTTGTAAAGTGGCTTCCTTTTCCGATTAAGATTCTTAAAGTCACGATTTGTTTGGAATTGTCATCAAGAAAACAAAATTTGAACAGTTAAAATAATATTGGCATATTTTTTTTTTTTTTGCCAGAGAACGCAACCCTTTATATATAAATAGTCGGAAGTTGGATGCATAAGGAAAGTTTGTGATCCAAGTGAAGATACGAACAGTTTCCCCAAACATGCACGCACGAGTTCTCTCTCTCTCTCTCTCTCTCTCTCTCTCACACACACACACAAAGTGTCTAAACTCGTGCAAATGCCACAAGACTCGATGTAGTCCACTTTAGACCATGTAAAGATTCATTAGACACTAACGTAATGTCAGAAGTTTTAACCAAACGACGCCAAATAAATAGCTTGAGAAAATCGAAAATCTCATTAAAAATTCTCTGTGCCCATTATGTAGGCCTAGGTAGAAGTATGGTATCAGACGTCTACAGAGAAATGGCAAAATAATTCAAATTTCACTGTAAATTCATGCATACGGGAGACCATTTATAACTGGGATTTAGGCTTACGTGACGCAAGTGAGTTTAAGCCTTCGGTGAGCTCTCGACCGCTTTCTGTGACAATCATACGAATTAAGAAGTTCGTTAAACGTTTAGGAATCGGGCCGTACATACAATTCTCAAGTGCAGTGCATTTTGGAAAAAGAGAAAACCGTATTTCTTTACTCAGTTTGCCGATTTCACGCACCCCGTAAGTCTGTCAGACACAGATCGCTAGCCGTTAGGGCGCTCGCGGAACGATTAAGGAGTTCCCACGATGACAAACATCTCATTGTTATGATAAAAGTATAGGCCTGGAGTTTAGCATTGACACTAAAACACATTTGACTTTATATATTTTCACTGGAAACTTTATTCTTTACATTAAACACAATGTGGCGTAATTTTGACCGGCGATGCCAAACCTCAGTTTACGCGACACGAGACATAGGGCATTTAGAAAGTCAGCGGTAACTAGGCTATACTGGCTTAATTTTAAACCGGCCATCTGCTTAAGGAACTATCGAGTTCAAGCTGCCATTGTGATACGAAAATATGGAAAGCCAAAGCAGAGGCTACAGTAAATGACAGGTCTTATGCAAAACCATAAACAAAAGGTTAACACTAAGTGAAAGATTTAAATGGCTAAATAAATGTGGCATGCTGCTTTTTTCTACCGGAACACACGCTAACGATCTTAAGAGTTTCTGACAGACTATAGGTCTTTATCTTTGTATATATACTTTTATTTTATACGTACAGTACGTGTTGTCTGATATTTAATGAGTAATATTTAACATCAGTACTACAACTTCCAAAACCATATTCAACTTAGCTTCGTGATTAGCGCTGATACGGGCAAGTGAACCAGAGCAGAAAAAGGATACAGCAAATTACACGAATTCTTCGCCTCACCATTAGGCTCATCATCATCTCAGACATTTGACATACCTACTGAGACTTAACGTGATAATCACTCATCTTCGAAATTTTACAGGAATGATGGACGGTATCGTTTGGTCTGCTGCACTAGCTTTGAATGCAGTCATGACGTTTACCTGCATCGTCTGCTGCATGAGGAAACGGGCGGCAGCCCGCGAGAGACAAACAGAGGCAAACAGTGGACAAGGACTCCAGATGCAAGGAGCGTTGTGTTCCACGCAAGGACGCACTCACCACCACCATCACCAACACCAACAGTTCTCCAACGCCTATCCATCGGCCGTCTCAAGTGGAATGGGGTCTGGCAAAGGAGAGCTCGAATTTCATCAGCCTAGTAAACCGCAAGAGCAACAAGGACCCGGCGAACAGAGAGACGACGATGTCTACGAATCCATCCCACATTTGTACGAAAGAATGACGTGATTCACTGCATGAATTGTTTCATTGTTTTTTGTTTGTTTGTATGTTGGAGGTCACCATAGGTGTTTTTGTCATGAAATCAAAAGAAACTGGTGAGTTTTTTCCCGCTATTTGCTGGGTTTGGATATTTAACGACAACATTTGCGTATTGTCAAGTTGTCGATGCAGTGACTACATATTTACGCCAAGTCATTTCCAGTCGTATGCATGTTTATCACCAATGACATAATTCTCATTTCATCTCATTTTAGGATTTTGTCCTTGTAATCATTAATCGACATTATGTTGTAAGAATCAGATCAATAGTGGCGTTCAGTAATTGTGGTTGTCATCACAGGTGCAAAGTTACAAACTGTCGAAGTGTTGTTTACTTTAATAATATTTGTGCATTTGTATTCATATGCCATTTACCACTGGATGAGTTTGCATACAATTTGATTAAGAAAAGCTCGTTCGCTAAGCAATGTTTTTTTTTTAAAAGAACATAATTCTTTGAGAAATAGTTTGCCTTGAACTGTTGCTGTTTGCAATAAATATATGTGCATGTATATTTATATGCCATTATATTTACCACTGGATGAGGCTACATAGTTTAAGTGAGAAAAACTCATTCGCTAAGCACCGTGATTTATATTCTGATTTCAATTCTCCACGTATGGGCCGTCCATTGATGATTGTTTGTCATGCAAATACCCATTTTGCTCATTACATAGACATGGTCAAACTTTGTAATACTGACTAGATATAACAGATATAGGCTATTCCAGAGAGAGAGAGAGAGAGAGAGAGAGAGAGAGAGAGAGAGAGAGAAGCATTTCTTTTATGGGAAGGATTACGAAAGAAAACATTCCATATCACATATCCTTTTATTCTATACATGGAATAAAGTGTGAAGTAAAAAGGATTACCATTTATAAAATCTGGTAACTTTTAAATGCATGTACTGATGTGCACTCTTGGGAGTAGGGGAGGGGGAAAGGGAAGGGGTGTGGGAGGGGGGGGAGGAAGGGACAGTTCATTTGAAGTTATTACAATTACAGGAACCGTTTTCTACTGTACAGGGAAGGGACTTAGTGGACTTGGCTTCGCAGTGACGAATTCTACTCTCAACTGAATCTCTGTTCCTTCTAACAGTAAACAAGACAGTTATTACAAATGGCTTTTTTTATATATATATTATAGGACATATACAGAAACCTGCGGTCTCTTAACCTTAGGGTGTATCATAGAAACACATATCAAGTATATGACAGTCTCTTCATAATAAAATCTATATTCAAAAACAACTTATGGCTATCAGTTTCATGTACTACATCCAGATAGAACTCATCTGGTGCTTGTAATTTCCGATTTATTTATTTTTGTTTTAATTCTAATTTTGGTATACTCGATTAATTTCTCAAAAACTCCGAATCACCATTACATTCGGAATCTCAACAAACAACATTGCAATAATAGAAACAATACCTAGTTCTGAAAAGTAATGACAAGAATAATACTGAATCCGGTTCACTCACGAAGAAGCTGGGAATGAAAATACGATTCATGCTCAGTTTCAGCTTTCTAGAAAGTAAGACAGAATCTTGGATGAATACAAAAACATTTCCTCTTACTCTTGGCGATGAGTGAAACGGCACATCAGAGAAAAACAAATCAATCAACACGTCAAACGTTCCTATTTAAGAACGCCCAATGGGGAAGCCCCGCCAACATGGCGGGACCACAAGACGAGCATGGAAGAAAAAAAAAAAAAAAAAAAAGCATCACGTGAAAACAACGGCCGGGCGATTACATCAAGACGGCCGTGTAGATTATTGCCGGATGTTGTTCTTACTTTATCTTCCCCTGGTAGAAAAAAAGGGAAGAAAATACGGGGTTCCGGGAAGACTTTTTTTTTTTTTAATATTTATTCTATCTTTATCTCGCGCTTTCCTTGAATAAGCTACTTGGCTTCACAAGCTACGATACGTAAACTACGGGATCACATTATGGCAATAACATCTTTTTATTTTTATTTCTTTCTCTTTCTCTCTCTCTCTCTCTCCCTCATCTTTCTTTGAAAAGTTTCACAAAGCGAATGCGATTATGGCGGACATCAACTGTGGTCTTTTTCTTTGGCAGCTATTATGGATTTCTCAAAAACCGAAATCTTTGTTGGAAGGACCACTAAGACTACTAAAACTGTTAAAAAAAAAAGCTTAGTTCAAGCTGGACAGTTTAAATAAACAGTAAATAGAAAAACTACTATGAAACGACGACAAGAATATGATTACACCAACAGACAAAAAAAAAAAAAAAAAAGCAACAGCAACATGAGTGTGGAAAGAAGTTGGGATGTTCAAAGGAAACATATTGGATATCTGTGCTCGTTCTCGCATGAGCTGAAATTATAATAATGGGGAGGAAGGAAAGGAGAAGGAGGGAGTGGAGGAGGAGGTGGAAGACGAGGTGGCGGAGGGAAGGAGGGATAGAGAGAAGGGAGAGGAGCAAGAGAGGGTGGATGTTCGAGGTAGGAACAAGAAGGCTTCCAGCAAGAGTTTAAAGGAGACGAGGGGCTGGAAAAATCTGCGAAAGGTGGGCGAGGGGGAGGCGGTGGTAACCTGGGGGGAGGAGGAGGAAGATAAAGATCGGATAAAGTAGGGTCCGAAGTCGGACACAAAACGATGTCATTGTTATCGTCAACGTTATCATACGCCGCACTGTGACTTTGATCGAATGACCACCAACACTCGCAGACGACGTCGTAATGGAAGTTGGCACAATTCGCCTCTGTTCTGTCGTTTTCGCCAAGTACTTCGTCAGCTATAGGTGGGTCCTCGTCAATAGTATCCCCTGAAGCACCAACTGATTCCCGTCCACTGATCTTTCCATTACCGGAATCATAAGGAATCGCATTTCCCTTCCTTTTCTCTGTGGGAAATAATATTCTCGAAGACTCGTTTTGATTCGCGCCTGACTTCGGTAGTATTGACGGGGTTGCAAATGATTTCCCTTGCGAGTCGTTTTCCAAACTGGAATTCCCATTTCCAGACCTGCGGACTTCACCACCTTCGATTCCTAACTCGTCACCGGTGAGATTCAGCAGAGTAACACTCATGTCCCTGTTGATTAAAATAGTCCTGGAAAGGGCGTCTAATTTTGGTCTCGGAGACACCTTCCAAGACGGATGCCTGCTGGAACTTAAATTTTCATCTTGTTTGTCCTGACCTGACTTGACCTCTTCCTCGCGAATGCTTCTCCGGTATCTCCCAGCGAGGGGGTCATCACTGTTGACCTCAAGATGGCGGGTGAGGTTCTGGGCAGGGTGGGGGGATCGAGAGAGAGACATTCCGTGATGAGAAATGTTGAATGACTGAGGAGTACTATCGATCATAGCGCGCCTGGATGTGGTTACGGCGCCGTCATCCATAAAGGGAGTGCCAAAAGTAGGAGTGCCAGTAGAGGCGAGGGCGATGCCAAGTCCGCCCCGGCAGCGGACCCGCACTCCAAGTCCGTCTTGAGGGCCTCCATGATGGACTTGTTCTTCTTGTTGCTACAGGGGGTTTGGCGGAGGCGGTGGACGGTGTCCTGACATCGGAGGTATTCGTCCAGGCGGCCTTTGTCGACGCACACCGACTGGCGCCACTTCTTCAGCCAACCTTCGATCCACCTGGCAAGGAATAGAAACGAATTGAAAACAGATTTTAGGCCAAAGGCCAAGAAGCGCTGGGACCTACGAGGTTATTCAGCGCTGAAACGGAAATTGACAGTAGGAAGGTTTGAAAGGTGTAACAGGAGGAAAACCTCGCAGTTGCACTGTGAAACAATTGTTAGGAGAGGGTGGAAAGTAAGGTGGAAGAAAGAAAATATGAACGGAGGTACAGTAAAAAGAATCAAAGGGGTTCCAGCTAGGGGCCGAAGGGACGCTGCAAGGAACCTTAAGTAATGCCCACAGTGCACCGCATGAGGTGCACTGACGGCATACCCCCCTGTGGGACATCTAGGGAAGAAGATTGGGAAAAACATAACTGTTGAGGCACATTCATCATAACAGTCAGTCAACAGTGGAAGAAAAATGAATTTGAAATCGTTTCTTATGAAAATCAATCAAGACGCGTTTTCCAGAGAATAAGAAAGGCTTCCAGGGAGCTTTTGAACAATGTAAAAATGTCTTTTTTCATTTGGTACTTGCATGGAAGCGAATTTCCAAGTGTATTATTAAGATACTGTAGAATATGATAGATATTTATTAAAGCTAAATAAAGATTTTATTCAAATTCTCTGCTATGCTAATCGCTGTTAAATTACCACGACCACTGAGGAGGAAAAAAGTTTCTATTTTTTGACATTACAGAAATTGATTCATTAAAAAAGGAATGAAAATGTTTAACGCACCAGACTACACATAAACAGTTAAAGAAAGGACAGAGAAGCTTAATTAATTTCTGGAAAATTTTATACAATAAATGAATGAAAATTCCCCAGAAATAAAACATTTACGGGGAAAAATGTGAATTGTAAATGACATTGAAAGCAAACATCACACTAATTTCTTTAAATTAACCACATAGTATGTAAATAGAGTAGGAGAGAAATAAATCTATATAAAAATGACCTAAGAATGACTTATATGAACACATAATATTGTGTTGGTCCCGCCCTCCTCTCTCTCTCTCTCTCTCTCTCTCTCTCTCGCTCTGTCGTGCGGTCTTTCAACGAAGCCCTGCTTGTAATAGTTAATCATGTAGTGTGCAAATTGAGCTGAAGGGAAATAAATGCATATAGGAAATGAACTAAGGACCATTTCTATGAACAAATATAATACTGTATTGGTCTCTCTCTCTCTCTCTCTCTCTCTCTCTGTCGTGCGGTCTTTCAACGAAGCCCTGCTTGTAATAGTTAATCATGTAGTGTGCAAATTGAGCTGAAGGG
>NC_089750.1:68067206-68104706 GCF_040412425.1 Macrobrachium rosenbergii
AAGGAAGACCGTACATCCTCAGGATCACTCCGACGCTTTGAAGTGTATTATCAACAACTTCCTTCCTTTGTGAGGCACAGACATCGAACAAAATAAAAAGAACAAAAGAAACGTGTTATCCGAAAAAAAAAAAGGTTGACTGAAACAAACAACCGTTCACAAACGGAAGTAGAAACGCAACGCTTACAGCTCAAGTAACGGTTCTGCGTCCGGGAATAGACGTTTTAAAGGCCTCTGCGTTCTATATGTTTGCTATGCCATCAGAAATCCATTTTGCGAGATTGAAATTAATCGTGATGGATGGACTGCATTGTCGAAGATTAATGGAATTGTTAATCTTTATTTACCTCATTGCAGACTCCATTCCTCGCTCCCACTCTTCCCCCCTCCCTCTCTCTCCTAAAGTATAGGCATTTACCTCATTGCAGACTCCCTTCCTCACTTCCACTCTCCCTCCCTTTTCTCTCTCTCTCTCCCTCTCTGTTTCTCTCTCTCTCTCTCTCTCCTAACGTATACGCATTTACCTCATTGCAGACTGCCTTCCTCACTCCCACTCTCCCTCCCCTTTCTCTCTCTCTTTCTTCCTCTTTCTGTTTCTCTCTCTCCTGAAGTATGTGCATTCACCTCATTGCAGACTCACTTCTTCACTCCGACTCTCCCTCCCCTTTCTCTCTCCCCCTTTCTGTTTCTCTCTCTCTCTCTCTCCTAAAGTACAGGCATTTACCTCATTGCAGACTCCCTTCCTCACTCCCACTCTCCCTCCCCTTTCTCTCTCTCTCTCTCTCCTTCTTTCTGTTTCTCTCTCTCTCTCTCTCCTAAAGTATAGGCATTTACCTCATTGCAGACTCCCTTCCTCACTCCCACTCTCCCTCCCTTTTCTCTCTCTCTCCCCCTCTCTCTGTTTCTCTCTCTCTCTCTTTCTCCTTCTTTCTGTTTCTCTCTCTCTCTCTCCTAAAGTACAGGCATTTACCTCATTGCAGACTCCCTTCCTCACTCCCACTCTCCCTCCCTTTTCTCTCTCTCTCCCCCTCTCTCTGTTTCTCTCTCT
Source organism: Macrobrachium rosenbergii (assembly GCF_040412425.1). Taxonomy (NCBI): domain Eukaryota; kingdom Metazoa; phylum Arthropoda; class Malacostraca; order Decapoda; family Palaemonidae; genus Macrobrachium; species Macrobrachium rosenbergii. The sequence continues at coordinate 68,068,255 of NC_089750.1, forward strand.
CTCTCCCCCTTTCTGTTTCTCTCTCTCTCTCTCTCTCTCTCCTAAAGTACAGGCATTTACCTCATTGCAGACTCCCTTCCTCACTCCCACTCTCCCTCCCCTTTCTCTCTCTCTTTCTTCCTCTTTCTGTTTCTCTCTCTCTCCTGAAGTATGTGCATTCACCTCATTGCAGACTCCCTTCTTCACTCCGACTCTCCCTCCCCTTTCTCTCTCCCCCTTTCTGTTTCTCTCTCTCTCTCTCCTAAAGTACAGGCATTTACCTCATTGCAGACTCCCTTCCTCACTCCCACTCTCCCTCCCCTTTCTCTCTCTCTCCCCCTTCTCTATGTTTCCTCTTTCTCTCTCCCCCTTTCTATGTTTCTCTCTCTGTCTCTCCTGATGCATAAGCATTCATCTTTGGCCCTTTCCATAAGCTCACTTAGCGTCTTCATTAATAATACAGTTAGTACCTTCGTTTACTTAATCGTTTTTATTTGATAATTTTTTTCATTCTATTTGTTAAACTATCTATCATTTTGATGCCGATAATCTTCATTGTTCTCTTGATATTTTTCTAATGTCACCCTTTCGTTAATAATACGGTAGTGCCCTTATGTCATTATTCGCTTTATTTGTTTATTTATTTTTTTTTTGGATTACCTTTGTTAGACTGTCTACTATTGTCGCAACCGATAATCTTTATTGTTCTCTTGATATCTTTCTAATGTTACTTTTTTGCCACAGGAATTATAATAATAGATTTCTGTATATCCTCTGCTTCTGGGCAATTACATGAACTTCACTCACACTCTGTCCCTCTCGCTGTCTCCTTTTGGTCTACTGGTTAGACTGATATACTTGTCGTGTTATAATGTCTAATGATTCCTCACTGTGATGATTCAACTATGAATTGGGAAGATTTTCTGTTTCCTGTTTTATGTTGGTTTTTTTAATTCCTCTAAATTTCTTTTTACTTCTCTCTAAATTTTTTTTATTCCTCTAAATTTTTTTGTTCCTCTAAATTTTTTTATTTCTCTGATTTTTTTTATTCCTATAAATTTTTTTTATTTCTCTAAATTTTTTTCTTCCTCTAAATTTTTTCATTCCACTCTAAATTTTTTTATTCCTCTAAATTTTTGATTCCTCTAATTTTTTTCATTCCTCTAATTTTTTTTATTCCTCTAAATTTTTTTTTCATTCGTCTAAATTTTTTTATTCCACTCTAAATTTTTTTATTCCTCTAAATTTTTTATTCCTCTAATTTTTTTTCATTCCTCTAATTTTTTTAAGGAGTTAATAAAATAAAAACAGCTAAAAAATGAATCTGAACTGGTATGGAGAATCTCAGCTGAATTCATAATGGTTTATGGTACAACGTTTGGTTAAAGTTATGTCTAATCAGTTACGAAATATAAAAGTAAATCTGGTAAATCATATTCAAATGCTAAATCCCATGAAGTTATTTCATTCAACAATTTTTATAATCTATTTCGATTGGCTTTCACAACTGAAAGTAAATTATTTTGAGTTACTATCACAACTCAAAATGAATTTATTTTGAGGTGTTATCACAACTCAAAATAAATGATTCTGAGTTGTTATCACAACTCAAAATAAATGTACTTTGAGATGCTATCACAACTCAAAACAGATTTATCTAGTGATGATATCACAACTAAAAATAATTTATTTTGAGTTGCTATCACGACTCAGAATAATTATTTTGAGTTGCTATCACAACTCGAAGTAAATTATTTTGAGTTGCTGTCAAAACTCAAAATAATTTATTTTGAGTTGCTATCACAACTCACAATAAATGTATTTTGAGATGCTATCACAACTCAAAACAGATTCATCTTGAGATATCACAACTCAAAATAATTTAATTTGAGTTGCTATCACAATTCAAAATAAATTATTTTGAGTTGCTACCACGTCTCAAAATAAATTATCATAATTGCAGAATGAATGTAGCTTTACGGGATTTAGAATCTGAATATAATTGATCAGATTTACTGTTACATTTCGTTACAGATTAGATATAACTGTAACAACCATACAATTGTACCCAAAAATTATTTTGAATTTAGTTGCCACCTTCCAGACCAATTCAGATTCGTTATTTGTTCGTTGTGTTTACTTTATTGTATTCTTTATCGGGCATTCTCATATACCTGAGATCATCAGTCATTTACTTGTGTGAGATAATTCTTACTGGTGAACATCACATAGAGAAACTGGAGATGATAGCAGCAGCTATCGTATTTTGTAAATTGTTCATCAATAAAAATGTTGACAGGAACACAAATTTCATTTAATGGGTCTTTTCATCATCATCATCATAATAATAATAATAATAATAATAATAATAATAATAATAATCTGTTATCTCTGTTTTCTCTTCATCGAGCTCACATTTTTTAAAGACTTCTCTACAGTAAAAATTAGAACTAAATTCGTAACTCTTACTATTTTTGAGAAAGGGAGGGACCAAGATTTGTCAGGAGATACATTCATTGCAACGGGAATATATATATATTTTTTGTAGACTTTTTCTTAATTAGTTTCTGGTTACTTTACTTCATCACATAATAGCGATAATTATGTATGCATATATATATATATATATATATATATATATATATATACATACACACTATATATATGTATATATACATATATATACATACATACATATAAATACACATATATATATACACATATATACATTCAAACATACATATACATACTACACATTTTCGAAACACGTACACGAACCATCCAAATAGCGATCAGATATTTTATTAACCTCATCAACTACACGAGCGCTTTGCACTTTCTTACATTAGGGTTCGGGAGACATCTCAATTCAAAATTCAAATTCAAAATCTACATGGCCTAAGTGATGGTGAATCGCAAATGCATTATTTCTTTTTTATATATTCATACTAAATCAACTCACTTTACTAATTCAAAATCAACAAGTCTACATGGCCTAAGTGATGTTGAGTCGAGCATGCATTATTTCTTTTTAGTTTTCTGTAGAAGAAAACTATTGTGCCGGCTTTGTCTGTCCATCTGCACTTTTTCTGTCCGCCCTCAGATCTTAAAAACTACTGAGGCTAGAGGGCTGCAAACTGGTAAGTTGATCATCCACCCTCCAATCATCAACAATACCAAATTGCGGCACTCTAGCCTCAGTAGTTTTTCTTTTATTTAAGGTTAAATGTAGCCATAACCGCACTTCTGGCACCGTTATAGGTGTCAACTACACAGGCCACCATTGGCCCGTGGCTGAAAGTTTCATGGGACGCGGCTGATAGTTTCCTACTGTACGCTGTACAGAAAACTCGACTGCGCCGAAGAAACTTCGGCGCATTTTTTACTTGCTTAGTTATTCATACTAAATCAACTCACTTTACTAATTAAAAATCAACAAATCTACATTGCCTAAGTGATGTTGAATCGAACATGCATTAATTTCCTTTTACTTATTCATACTAAATCAACTTACTTTACTCTTCCTAAATTCTTGAAGACGTCTCTCGGGACCTCCTCCATCTTAGTCCTGTAGAACGTCAGCTGTAGTTCTCTTGATCTCAGCTCCTGCGCGTTGATGAACACATTAATCATAATTAAGCGAAGACACGAAGAACATATTACGGTAATTAACTCAGCATTAAAATCTGCTCTAATATTCTTCACATTTGATAAATGGAAAACGATACAGTTCATGGTTAACATGTTTGGGAGTAAATAGAAAAATGTTTTGAATAGGAAAACATAATGGAATATAGAATGGAATATAGAATTTAGGCCAAAGGCCAGGCACTGGGACCTAAGACGTCATTCAACACTGAAAGGGAAATTGAGAGTAGAAAGGTTTGAAAGGTGTAACGGGAGGAAAACCTCAGTTGCACTATGAAACAGTTTTTAGGGTGAACAGCAAGATGGGCGGGGGAAACATAATGTTTCCCCCTTTACTGGTAAGTTACCCTTAATATTTGCAACGTAGAAAATATATATGAGCAAGTTCTAACTTTCTCAGAGATGGAAACACATAATGCAATAGAGGTCATTTAACTATTCAATAACAAGACCAATGTAAATGATTTAGAAATGAGAACATATATACATTAGAAGACATTTAACCATAAAAACCTTATATCCTTCCATCAGAGAGAGATGAAAAGAAGGTTTTAGTTACTACAGGACAAGTCTAACTGGTGGCTGTTAGCTATTCATCGTTTGTCAGAGCTTCTGTACACAGAAGGGACATATTTTACATTTTTAGACTTATACTTTTGATTGCGTGTTAAATTTCGTATACCATCACGGTATATTTCATAAAACTAATACACACAGTCAATATACTAAACCAAGTAAACTTCCAGAGGACACAAGCTTATCTCAGGCTTGACTTTAAGAAATTTATCTGTCAAGGTCAGCACTGGGCACTTTCGGACACTCACCGCATAAAACAGCGGAGAGGAGTTGGAGTGACTGGAAAGTAAGGTAAAAGAGATCCAGAAAATAAAGATGAAGTAAAAGGATCTAAAAGTGGAGCTTGGAGGAAATCCCACAGCTGCACTAAGAAGTAGTGGTTAGAGAGGCTGGAAAGCAAGATTTGAAGAAAGGAAGCTGGAATGGAGGTAAAGTAAAAGGCTAAAAAGTGGGTGGAGCTAGGGGCCAAAGGGAAGTTACAAACGCCCTTTAGTAATGACTACAGTGCACCACGTGAGGTGTACTGACGGCACTAACCCTCTACTGGAAAGGTTATCTTAGGTAGCAAGAACAAATACGGATTTAAACCTCCCATTATCATTCGAAAATCTTCTACTCATAGAAAGGTCCTTCCATCTGCCAGTGCTGTTCAGATATTGGAATATGGATGATTCTGGGTGTTTGCATTCAACATATATGAAATAAAACATTGTACATTAATATAATAAAAAGGCCCCCGTAGGAAGGTAGTGCCGTCAGTGCACCTCATGCGGTGCACTGTAGGCATTACTTAAGGTTCTTTGCAGCGTCCCTTCGGCCCCTAGCTGCAACCCCTTTCGTTCCTTTCACTTTACCTCCTGTCATTTTCTCTTTCTTCCATCTTACTTTCCATCCTCTCCTAATAACTGATTCATAGTGCAATTGCGAGGTTTTCCTCCTGTTACACCTTTCATAACCTCTTACTGTCAATTTCCGTTTCATCGCTGAACGACCTCATAGGTCCCAACGCCTGGCCTTTGGGCTAAATTCTATATTCAATTCAAAACTAACAATAAAGAAACAAAGTTGGACGAAAGATTCAAGCTGAATCCATTGCTGAGCTCGAGCTGGCAAATGGACTTGGTTAATGCAGTCCCATTAAGCACAAAAGAGGTAGCAATTTCGTTTATGTAAAACAGGGAATACTGTTTTCTTTCTCAGTGGAGATTTAACCAGTGGCCAAGGACATTGTTCTGTAATATCCTCAAAACTGCTGGTGAAGTTCTGACGTCCTTTCTTTTTCTTATTTCCTTTGTAACTTGGAATTTTATATTGTAAGACCCACCTGCAAGGCGTTTGGAGAAATCTTGCGCATGCGTGGTCCCATCAGAGTTATGTTGGAGAGTCGGTAGGGTAACTCGTAATTCATCAGTTCTTTATTTAACGTTCCGTCCACCTGTGAACAAAGGGAAAGGTTATTGTAATAACTCATGATTCTGATACACAAACACACACACACACACACATATATATATATATGTATATATATATATATATATATATATATATATATATACACATATATATATATATATATATATATATATATATATATATATATATTTATATTCACAGAATAACAGTCGAAGATAATATCAAGCAGGTGAAGGATAAAGCAAAAGAAAATAGTTATTTAATAACAAATACAACAGCATTCAGACAATTATATACATAGGAATTATATATTATATACACATGTATATAGAATATATATATATATATATATATATATATATATATATATATATATATATATATAAATGTACACATATATATATGTATATTATATATATATATATATATATATATATATATATATATATATATATAGAGAGAGAGAGAGAGAGAGAGAGAGAGAGAGAGAGAGAGAGAGAGAGAGAATTATTTCAAACGAAGGAAAAATAAACACCGGAAATAATTTAAGAGAGACAGACACCCACCTCCAAATTCAACTCCTGTAGTGACGGGACGTAGTGGAGTGCCCGGGCCAGGTTGAACTTGGGCATCTGGGGATGGGTCGTCATGTAGAGACGTCGGAGGGAAGTTAGAGGAGTGAAACAGCCGCCCTGAGGATAAATAATAGTAAGATTATTGTCCCGAGACACTTCTGCATTGCCTGTGTTATGTATGAATATATGTGCAGACAAAACATTATATATATATATATATATATATATATATATATATATATATATATATACATATATATATATATATATATATATATATATATATATATATATATATATATATATATATATATATATATACTGTATATTTCTGACTCATATCAGGATCAGAACCCAGGTCAGAAATTTGTTTCTATTCCACACGTGATTGTGTGTTGATTATTTGTGTGTGTGTGTATATATATATATATATATATATATATATATATATATATATATATATATATATATATACATATACATACATATATATATATATATATATATATATACACATACATACATATATATATACATATATATATAAATATATATATATATATATATATATATATATATATATATATATATATATATATATATATAAGTGACAGAAATTTGTTTCTGTGTTCATTATTTCCATATATATATATATACATTATATATATATATATATATATATATATATATATATATATATATATATATATATATATATATATATATACACTCGTATACTGTATATATATGTATGTTTAATTTTATATTTATATAAAGTGAACGAAATATGGATACGCAACAAATTATGCAACTACATTTCTTATTAATATGATTCAGTAAGCATGTTTATATACAAGAGTTATTAGATTCATCACTTCAGAAGTCCATAAATGCATTATACCGGAATTTATGGCACAGAGACTCATAATGGACCAGTTTCTTAAAACAATGGCAGTACCGATTTGCGAATCATGATAATGAGGCTACAAAGCCTGGCACTGGGGCACATCAGCCAATCAGCTCTCAAGACAGTGAAGAGGGGAAGCTAGAGTGGTTGGACAGCAAAATTAAGAGATCCAGAAAATGAAGGATATAAAGTTCAAGGATATAAAGGCGTAACTAGCAGAAAATCCAATAATTGCACAAAGAAGTAATAGTCAGAGAGGTTGGACAGCAAGACTGAAGAAAGGAAGCAGAAATGGAGTTAAGGTGAAAAGCTAAAAAGTGGGTGCAACCAAGGGCCGAGGGGACGCAGCGAACAGCCTTTAGTAATGTCCACAGTGCACCAGGTGAGGTATGCTGATGGCACTGCCCCTCCAGCAAGAACAACAGGAGTACTGCCCTGGGGTTGAATCCTTACCTCAAACACTTGCAAGGGAAAATCTCTGATGTCCAGGACTTCGAGACGCTCGAGGCCAGTGAAGGATGTGTTCGTTAGGGATCGGATAGGATTCTTCTGCATGTAAAGTTCTCGGAGTCTGGGTATCATCTGCCAGGCGTTGTTGGCAGGCACTGGAAGCTCGTTGTAGGATATGTCCAGCACCCTGCGACAAAAAAAAAAAAAAAAAAAAAAATTGAATCCTAGAGGTAATTATTTAAAACAAAAAAGTTCGGGTAAGAACCGTCGATGGGGAAACATTTGTGAATATCTCTACGAAATATAATGAAGGGATAATGACTCGATATGTACTTATCGTTAAACCAAAATACATTTTGGCTTGAGCAGGAAAGTGTTTTAGTCACTGGTGAGGAAAAATGAGTAGGAAAATGTATACCAATTAGGAAAAACCACTGATGGCAAAAAAAAAAAAAAACAATTTTGAAGACCAAGCTTTCACTTATTTTTCATGGCTCTTTCATTTTAAACCGTACCTTATAGACGAAAAGTTTGCCATGGTAACCGAAGGTAGGAAAGAGAGGATATTATGGGAGACGTTGAGATGCATCAGGCGCGGCAGATCGAAATCGGGAATAGAACTAAGAGTGGTGTTTGCCACGCTGAGGTTCATCAGAGAATCTTGCAGTCCGTCAAATGTGAAGCCCTCAATATCCTGAGAAGGGAGATGCGAAATTGTAAGAGGAAGGCAACCAACAAGCGGGTTTTGGATGTGAGAAAACCGTATCGCAGTCTTGTAAACGAGATTCTTTGAATAAAATAGTAAACATGGTAACGAGGTTCTTTGAATAAAATAGTAAACATGGTAATGAGGTTCTTTGAATAAAATAGTAAACATGGTAACGAGGTTCTTTGAATAAAATAGTAAACATGGTAACGAGGTTCTTTGAATAAAATAGTAAACATGGTAATGAGGTTCTTTGAATAAAATAGTAAACATGATAATGAGGTTCTTTGAATGAAATAGTAAACATGGTAATGAGATTCTCTGAATAAAATAGTAAACTTGATAATGAGATTCTTTGAATGAAATAGTAAACTTGATAATGAGATTCTTTGATTAAAATAGTAAACATGATAATGGGATTCTTTGAATGAAATAGTAAACATGGTAATGCGATTCTTTGAATAAAATAGTAAACATGATCATTAGATTCTTTGAATGAAATAGTAAACATGATAATGAGATTCTTTGAATAAAATAGTAAACATGATAATGAGATTCTTTGAATAAAATAGTAAACATGATAATGAGATTCTTTGAATGAAATAGTAAGCTTGATAATGAGATTCTTTGATTAAAATAGTAAACATGATAATGGGATTCTTTGAATGAAATAGTAAACATGGTAATGCGATTCTTTGAATAAAATAGTAAACATGATCATTAGATTCTTTGAATGAAATAGTAAACATGATAATGAGATTCTTTGAATAAAATAGTAAACATGATAATGAGATTCTTTGAATAAAATAGTAAACATGATAATGAGATTCTTTGAATGAAATAGTAAACTTGATAATGAGATTCTTTGATTAAAATAGTAAACATGATAATGAGATTCTTTGAATAAAATAGTAAACATGATAAAGAGATTCTTTGAATAAAATAGTAAACATGATAATGAGATTCTTTGATTAAAATAGTAAACATGATAATGGGATTCTTTGAATGAAATAGTAAACATGGTAATGCGATTCTTTGAATAAAATAGTAAACATGATCATTAGATTCTTTGAATGAAATAGTAAACATGATAATGAGATTCTTTGAATAAAATAGTAAACATGATAATGAGATTAAAAAAAATAGTAAACATGATAATGAGATTCCTTGAATAAAATAGTAAACATGATAATGAGATTCTTTGAACAAAATAGTAAACACGATAATGAGATTCTTTGAATAAAATAGTAAACATGATAATGAGATTCTTTGAATAAAATAATAAACATGATAATGAGATTCTTTGAATAAAATAGTAAACATGATAATGAGATTCTTTGAATAAAATAGTAAACATGATGATGAGATTAAAAAAAATAGTAAACATGATAATGAGATTCTTTGAATAAAATAGTAAACATGATGATGAGATTAAAAAAAATAGTAAACATGATAATGAGATTCTTTGAATAAAATAGTAAACATAATAATGAGATTCTTTGAATAAAATAGTAAACATGATAATGAGATTCTTTGAATAAAATAGTAAACATGATGATGAGATTAAAAAAAATAGTAAACATGATAATGAGATTCTTTGAATAAAATAGTAAACATGATAATGAGATTCTTTGAATGAAATAGTAAACATTAATGAGATTCTTTGAATAAAATAGTAAACATGATAATGAGATTCTTTGAATAAAATAGTAAACATGATCATTAGATTCTTTGAATGAAATAGTAAACATGATAATGAGATTCTTTGAATAAAATAGTAAACATGATAATGAGATTCTTTGAATAAAATAGTGAACATGATAATGAGATTCTTTGAATAAAATAGTAAACATGATAATGAGATTCTTTGAATGAAATAGTAAACATATTAATGAGATTCTTTGAATGAAATAGTAAACATGATAATGAGATTCTTTGAATAAAATAGTAAACATGATAAAGAGATTCTTTGAATAAAATAGTAAACATGATAATGAGATTCTTTGAATAAAATAGTAAACATGATAATGAGATTCTTTGAATGAAATAGTAAACATGATAATGAGATTCTTTGAATGAAATAGTAAACATGATAATGAGATTCTTTGAATAAAATAGTAAACATGATAAAGAGATTCTTTGAATAAAATAGTAAACATGATAAAGAGATTCTTTGAATAAAATAGTAAACATGATAATGAGATTCTTTGAATGAAATAGTAAACATGATAATGAGATTCTTTGAATGAAATAGTAAACATGATAATGAGATTCTTTGAATAAAATAGTAAACATGATAATGAGATTCTTTGAATAAAATAGTAAACATGATAAAGAGATTCTTTGAATAAAATAGTAAACATGATAATGAGATTCTTTGAATAAAATAGTAAACATGATAAAGAGATTCTTTGAAAATAGTAAACATGATAATGAGATTCTTTGAATAAAATAGTAAACATGATAGTGAGATTCTTTGAATAAAATAGTAAACATGATAATGAGATTCTTTGAATGAAATAGTAAACATATTAATGAGATTCTTTGAATGAAACAGTAAACTTGATAACGAGATTCTCTGAATGAAATAGTAAACATGATAATGAGATTCTTTGAATAAAACAGTAAACATGATAATGAAACCAGGTGCAGTTTTTGGATTACCTTGATGGGGTTGTGTGAGACGTCTAAATTCACGAGGCGCCACGTGCCTTTGAACGCCCTCGTCTCAATGCTCTTGATGTGGTTGTGAGAAACATCCAAAGACACCAGGTTATCGAAGCGACCCAGCATGGAGTCGGTAAGCGAGGTAATTTCATTGTAGGCCAGGTCAATCTCCCTCAGCGAGTCAGATGCTCTCTGCAGGGCGCTGTCTGGGAACTTGGTCATGCGATTATGTCTCGCTCGGAAGATTTCCACAGGGGCGTTGCTGAAGAAGCCGTCGGGGATTCCACGCAGCTGATTGAAGGAAACGTCAAAATGACGCAGACGATTGTGGTTATCGAAGAGGGAAGATGGAAGGTCCACGATTTGGTTGTGGCGGAAGTTTACGAACTGGAGGCGGCGAGAATCACGGAAGGCCTCGTGATCGATCTCTTCAATGCGGTTGTGAGCGAAGTCCAGAAGCTGCAGTTGAGGGAAGTTTCCAAACACAGCTGAGCTGACATTTCGTAGATTGTTGGACTGGAACCAGAGGTGCACGATGGATGTTCGCACAGATTCGAAGTAATCACGTGATATCCAAGTGATATTGTTGTGACTGAAATCGATCATCTTGATGCTGGAGTACGAATTCCACATTGACCCATTCAATTTCAGGTATGGCATGCGGTTATGGCTAGCGTCGATGGTCAGTGTGGAAAGTGTGCCCACTTGGTCAAAGGCATCGAGATTAAGATTAGTCATTTCATTGAAAGACAGATCCAGATACCGCAACTTGGGCATGTTCTGGAAGGCCTCGTATTCCAGGTCCCTGATGTTATTGCCCTCTAGATCCAGGTGTTCCAGAGTGTCGAGATTTGAAAAACCAGATCTCTGAATTTTTGTGATCTGATTATCATCCAGGTACAGATATTTCAGGTTTTTATAATCGTGGAAAGTCTGGGGCTCAATCTTGCTGATTGAATTGAAGGAAAGCTGTATTGATTCCAGGTATGGATGGTATTGGCCCTGGAAATGGTTACGACTCAAAGAACTGATTTTATTATCTTGGAGGTTAAGGTTTCTGAGGGACCTCATGTACCGGAAACATTCACCTGAGACAGTCGTGAGATCGTTGTTGCTCAAATCTAGCTCTTTCATGTTAGTCAGGTACTGCATGGGTTGAGGAGGCAACTGAGACATAGAGAGGCCAGAACTGAGTCGGAGTTCTTCCAGTCCGCCCCCTATGTGAAGGAAAGCTTCATTATCAATGGAACTAATTCTGTTATTAGAAAGGTCAAGAATTTTCACCCCTGGGACGTGTTCAAAGGCATTACTCGAGATACCAGATATTCCATTTTTCATCAAATATAGTTTCTCAACAGCTGGACCAAACCCAGCGAAATCTTCCTTTGACAACGAGGTGTCTGGCAGTGTGCTTAGACCCAAGGTTCTGACATTTCTCATTTCTTTGAGTTTCTCCATAGGAATCGAGCCCATGTTGTCACCAAGGAGATTAAGATAGTGGAGGGTGTACCGGAAGCCATTGAATGACTTGCCTGGGTCAATCGACATCTTGTTGTTGCTGAGGGAAAGGGATCGCAGAGCGTCGAGCTTGTCGAAGGCCTTTTCAGGGATGTAAGACAAGTTGTTGTAGCTCAGATCGAGAGTCTGCAGGGATGACTCTAGGCCACGGAAGGCATTATCAGATATACTGTAAAGATCTGTGTCATGAAGGTACAACTCCTTGATCTTAGCATCTTTGAAGGCATCATCACTGATGTGTGTGAGGGGGTTACCTCTCAGGGAAGTTCTGTTGATGTTTCCGAAGTTCTGGAAGGCGTATGGTGGGAGGTTCTCAATCTGGTTGAAGTCGAGGACGAGTGTGTCCATGGAGAGAGTGCCAGTGTAGAGGACCTCGAGAGTGAGTGTGATGCGGTTTCTCGCCAGGTTCAGCGTCTGAAGGCCCTTCACCTCGGACATGGCCTCGAAGGGGATTTCAGAGAGGAGGTTGTTGCCCAAATTGATGTGGGCCAGGTGGTTAGATGAACCCTAGAAAGAGAGGAAAGGGTTAATGACTTGAAATGATCTGGTGTTAGACAGAAAAGTATCTCTACTTCCCAACTACATTGAGATTTCAGATTTCTATATATTCTTAATAAATAAACCGTGATAGTACATATATTTGACTTTATCACGGGGCTATTATCTGTGTAACAACTGAAAATAATATTATCATTATGAAACACTGTGATATGATTAGTGATTCATAAGTAATACAATTCACAATGTGATATTTCTTAATAGTTACATCTGACGTATGTATGCCCACTTCATTTGTGAACGTTCTGTCGAAGGCAACAGAGAGAGAGAGAGAGAGAGAGAGAGAGAGAGAGAGAGAGAGAGAGAGAGAGAGAGAGAGAGAAGAAAATTATAATCTCATGTAATGAAATCGATTCTGCTTTCGCTTCCAAACTGTTACATCTCGATATTACCTGTAAGGACGATCTCACGAAATGTGCCAATTCCTAAAAAAAAAAAAAGTTGAAAAAATAAAACAAAGAGACACCATTACCCACTGCCTACGCTCACCTGGAAAGCTCTCGTATCGATGTCATGAATGTTGTTCCCTCGCAGATTGAGTGTCCTGAGGTTCTCCAGAGACCTGAAGATACCTTCGGGCAGCATTGTGAGAGAGTTCTCAGCCAGCACCAACGTCTGGAGAGACTTGTCGTAGCCCTCAAAATCGTCCTTGGTGATGTCGGAGATATGATTTCCTGGAGGAAAGTAAGACCGTGTGAGACTGAGAAGCTGTGAACCTACAGTACTGTATTCAGAATCTATAAACTTTTCGTGTTGTGTTAAGCAGTTATAACCTTTCCATATTGTATTAAAAAGTTATAATCCTTCCGTATTGTATTCGTACTGTCTCAAGACGAAGTTATAACCCTTTTATAATGTATTCAGAAGTTGTGATCCTTCTGTATTGTAGTATCAGAAAGCTATGCATTTCCTGTACTGTACTAATAAGTTATAACCCTTTGGTGTTATAGTGATAAGCTATAACCCTTCCTTATTATATTAAGACGATAAAAACCCTATATAATGAAGTTATAGCCCTTCTGCATTGTATCAAGAGGCTGTTAACCTTCCGTATTGTATTATGAAGCTACAATAATTCTGTACAGTGTCAAGAAGCTTCAAAGCTTTTTTGTATTGTATCACGAGACTATAAACCTTCCCTCCCGTATGAAGTGTCTACAAGCTTTCCGAAATGTAAAAAGCGTTGAACATTCTCCATACTAATTAAAAAGATATACGTATTCCGTATTGTTGTTAGAAGCTACAATTCGTTCGTAGTGTTAAAGAGATATAACCTATCCATATTGTATTTAGAAGCTGTAACCATTCCGAACCATAAGTGCAAGTTTTCAGCACTTTCAAATACCTTGCTAGTAGTCTGTGTTTAATGACAAAATATCAATGTTAGAAGAATACAGTAAATTCACATTAGATTTCCCCAAGCTCAAGGGTAATTCGTAATTGAAAGTTGGACTGTATTTTTTCCCCCCTGTAATTCATTTACATTTCCAGTGGATGGTGTCAGAGCACAAATTGCCGTCAGCAGTAAGAACGAGCTTTCGAATGTACCGGACAAATTTTCTGGTGATACCATGAAACCACAGGGTCGAGGAACTGGCTATAATCCACACAAACGATTTGAAACTTCACATCTCCTTTTCAGTAAGAATTATAATCTGTTTTATCGTGCTAATAATTCTACTGGCAACACACTGGTACATGGAAGATTACTCTTAAGAAAAAGCGAGCTAAGTAAATAATAAGTTTCCTCCTGCATGGAGGGAATCCTTTATTCCCTGCAGCCTTCTTCTTGGGGTCGCTAAATGAGGAACCTTCACGAATCTTGATTATTCCTCTTTCCGAAAAAGCACCTTAGTAGCCAGGCAATATCTCCTCTCTCTCTCTCTCTCTCTCTCTCTCTCTCTCTCTCTCTCTCTCTCTCTCTCTCTTTTATGGTTTTCAATTCTACTCATTCTATATTTTCTAAACAGACAGAAAGAACATTGCAAGCCAGTTGAAATGTGGTTCATGTCCGGATAGGCGAATGACAAAGCCTTTTAGATAGAAGTCCGAGACTTAATAGAAACCACAACTTAAGGTCCAATGGAAACTGCAACTTAAGGTCTAATAGAAACTGCAACTTAAGGTCCAACAGAAACTGCAACATAAGGTCCAATAGAAACTGCAACTTAAGGTACAACAGAAACTGCAACTTATGGTCCAGTAGAAACTGTAACTTATGGTCCAGTAGAAACTGTAACTTAGGATGCAACAGAAACCGCAACTTAAGGTCCATCAGAAACTGCAACTTAAGATCCTTTTCTAGCCCTGGTCTGAATAAAACTTGGAACAGGACAAAAAGAAAAGAAGGGTAGAGCCTAACTACAAAATTAGCGATGGCGAAGCTGACACCGCTACCTCACTCTACTTGGTCCCAGAGAGAGAGAGAGAGAGAGAGAGAGAGAGAGAGAGAGAGAGAGAGAGAGAGAGAGGTCCTTTATCAACGGCTGGCGGATCCCGGTACAAAGGTTTGAAACACAGCATCACATCTGAATACGAAAGCACGAATTCTTAAAAATAAGCGCTTGGTTTGATGCATTGGAAAAGTTTCAGTAGAATTCCTTTATTGTTGTTCTTCAATATTTCATTAGGCATTCCAATCTACGCAGTGCGTTTTCCAGTGCAATGTCATTTTTATTCACGGTGCCATCACTCATTCTGATTTTACGGGAAATGACGAAGATCAGTGACAGCCGATTATAAATTACAGGCATTAACAGTCCCAATCATATGACGCATATTTGATATCAGTCGATTAATTGCTGCTGAAAATGAACAAGCAAACGAATTCGGAAAATTAACTAATAATAAAAGAACTGAATTGATTGAATTGATTATAGAATTTACGCCAAAGGCCAAGCACTGGGACCTATGAGGTCATTCAGCGCTGAAACGGAAATTGAGAACAAGAAGGTCTGAAAGGTGTAACAGGAGGAAAACCTCGCAGCTGCACTATGAATTACTTGTTAGGAGGGGGTGGAAAGTAAGATGGAAGAAAGAGAATATGAAAGGAGGTGGAGTAAAAGGAACGAAAGGGGTTGCAGCTAGGGGACAAAGGGACGCTGCAAAGAACCTTAAGTAATGCCTACAGTGCACCGCATGAGGTGCACTGACGGCACTACCTCCCTGCGGAGCAATAGTAATAAAAGAATTAAACATACGTTTTCAATCAGATCGTTCTTTTCGCCAAAACTTCTCGTAGTGAACGACTCCGATAAACAAACCGAGGAGAGAATCTTGAGCATCTCGTCCACTTCAAATGCGTGTTGTACCAAAACACATGCAGATGAGAGAGAGAGAGAGAGAGAGAGAGAGAGAGAGAGAGAGAGAGAGAGAGAGAGAGAGAGAGAGAGAGAGTTCTTGCGTTAAGCGGTCAAGGGACGCGGACCCTGTTTTTCCGAATGCCCGAGTCTATTGTTATGAGACAGATGACTCAGTTTTGGATACTTTTGGTCGGCTGGGGTAAAGACGAGCTACTGTCTCTGGCTGCTTTTGGCCGGCTGGAGGTAAAGCCAAGCTACTTTCTCTGGCTACTTTCGGTCGGCTGAGGGTAAAGACGGGCTACTCTCTTTGGCTACTTTTGGTAGGCTGAGAGTGAAGACGGGCTACTCTCTTTGGCTACTTTTGGTAGGCTGGGGGTAAAGATGAACTACTTTCTTTGCTACTTTTGGTCGGCTGGGGGTAAAGATGAACTACTTTCTTTGCTACTTTTGGTCGGCTGAGGGTAAAGACGGGCTACTATCTTTGGCTACTTTTGGTCGGCTGAGGGTAAAGACGAGCTACTTTTGGTAGACTGGGGGTAAAGACGAACTACTTTCTTTGCTACTTTGGTCGGCTGGGGCTAAAGATCAACTACTTTCTTTGCTACTTTTCGTCGGCTGGGGATAAAGACGAGCTACTCTCTTTGGCTACTTTTGGTCGGCTGAGGGTAAAGACGAGCTACTTTCTTTGGCTGCTTTTGGTTAAAGAGACTAGATACTCGGTCCCGTTACTTTTGACAGACTGGCTATTCTTCCTTGCTTAAAATTGCTGCTATTTTAATTGGCACCGGTTTCTAGACTTAGAAGTTTCTTTATTCATCGACGCTGATTGCGTCTTAATTCCTATAAACCTGGTTATTATTGTTAGCCAAATTACCAGTCTTTCGTTTATATATATTTTCCCAATTCATCAATCTCTTGCATTTAGTTTTTTTTATTAACATGAATAGGAATTCAATTATAATTAAAAAAAACTGACGGCAAATTTTATTAGTCTTTAATAGAACTCTTAATATGAAATCTTTACCCGATCCATAATTTTAAATAGCCTCATAAAATTAACGACCGAGTTATTGCTCGAGGAAGGAAATTCTCTGGTTCATTTGCAGTATATAAAAGACACAGATATTTCGCTTTTACTCACTTTTCATTAGAGGATATATTGGCATTTTCGATAAATGCTGTAAAGATATTTTTGTTGGGGGATACTAGTATTTTCGTGAGGGGATATAATTGTATCTCCCTTTGAGGATATATTGGTATTTCCCCTTTATCACAAATAAGGATTCTCTTCTTTGAAAGGCTCTTGGCTCCCCTAAAGAATGCACGCTTAATAATAATAATAATAATAATAATAATAATAATAATAATAATAATAATAATAATAATAATTATTATTATAATAATAATAATAATAATAACTTGAAGAAAACACGTTGATAATAATAATAATAATAATAATAATAATAATAATAATAATAATAATAATAATAATAATAATAAACAACAACGACTTGCAGAAAACACAAAAACGTGTCTCAGAATTCTGAAGCAAAACAAACCCACTGGCATACGTCGATGTCAAAATCCCAGATCTACTGAGGTCCTGCAAGTAATATAAATCGCCATGACTGTGGATTATTCCACCATGATAATAACAAAGTCACCAACAATACCGTTATTACATAGTCTGAAAATGAGTGCTGTATTATTTGTACTGTTATTAAATAACTTAAGGCATTTACAAGGATTATGGGATTACCATGTTCCACCAATAAAGTTATCCAGCGTTTGAGATCTTCTTTCAACTACAGAGAAACAATTTACTTTATTGTTATAGTCTTATCTAAAGATAAGCAATTAACTTTATTACCGTGTTATCAATAGTCTTAACCAAAGAAAAACAATTAACTTTATTACCGAGTTATCAGTAGTCTTAACCAAAGAAAAACAATTCACTTTATTACCGAGTTATCAGTAGTCTTAACCAAAGAAAAACAATTCACTTTATTACCGAGTTATCAATAGTCTTAACTAAAGAAAAACAATTAACTTTATTACCGAGTTATCAATAGTCTTAACTAAAGAGAAACCAATAACTTTATTACCGCTACCACTTACGTATGCAGTAGAACTAATCAATTACTGGGTTTCACTAATAAAGTCATCCGGTTCCTCAGATTACTTCAAGAGGTAATCGAAGCCAGATAATTCCATTTAGTAACCAAAACAAGATGATTTCATGAAGTAATCGAAACTAGATAATTTCATTAAATAATCGAAATCTGATAACCTCATGAAGTAATTGAAACCGGATAATTCCACTGATTAATCGAGACAAGATAATTTGACGAAGTAATCGAAACCAGATAATTCCATTAATTAATTAAAACATGATGATTTCACAAAGTAATCGAAACTAGATAATTTCCATTAAATAATCGAAACCATATAATTCCATTTAGTAATCAAAACAAGACGATTTCGTGAAGTAATCGAAACTAGATAATTCCATTAATTAATTGACACCAGATAATCTCATGAAGTAACTGAAACCAAATAATTCCATTGATTAATCGATACAAGATGATTTTGTGAAGTAATCGGAACCAGATAATTCCATTTGGTAATCAAAACATGATGATTTCGTGAAGTAATCGAAATGAGATAATTCCACTAAATAATCGAAACTAGATAATTCCATTAAATCATCGAAACTAGATAATTCCATTAAATAATCGAAACCAGATAATTCCATTTGGTAATCGAAACACGATGATTTCACTAAGTAATCGAAACCACAGTGACCTCACTTACCTGTCAGATCCAGCAAGGTCAGCTTGCGCAGTCTTCGGAGGGCATCGCGGGGCAGGCGGGTCAACTCGTTGAACTGCAGGTCAAGTTCCCAGAGAGATCGCTCGATTCCCGAAAATGCCTTCTCTGGGACTTCCTGGAACTGGTTGTGACGGATTTCAAGTCGCCACATTCCTGGAAAATAAAATTAGGTCGATAATGAAAATGTATAATGAAAGTTCATGAATATAATTTGTTTTGATTTTCTTCAGAAAGTATAATGGTATTGTTATTTGAAGATTTGATGATATCTGTATTTTTATTTGAAAATGTATTGGTATTTTTATCTTTTTCGAGGATATATTGGCATTTTCATTCAGGGTGATAGTATTATCTTCATTAAAGGTTACATTACTATTTCAATTAGAGGATATACAATAATGGTATTTTTTCCAATGGTTATACTTGCATTTTCACTAAAGGTTATACAGGCACCTTGGGTGGAGGATATACTGGTAAAACAGTAGAAATATATTGGTATCATCACCGGAGGATATATCGGTATTTTAACTGGCGGATATATTGGGATCTTTATTAGAGGATATAGTGGTATATTCATTAGGGGATATAATGTATTATTTTTTATTTTATTAAACTTTACCTACGCATAAGTGAACAATACCATAGGAGCAGCGCTGGAAAAAAAACAACCTTTTCATTCACAACTGATTTTTATAGCAATCAATATGACATTTTGCAGCGCAATGCTTTCCTGTTAATGAGCAGGTGACTGACGACAAGCACGTCCCAAATACCCAAAAAAGCCAGGTCAGTTATGCTTCTATGGCATTTTATCACTCACACACACACACACAAAATTAAAATTAAAAGTAAATTTAAAAACTTGAAAAAATAAAAGTAAAAAAGCCAAGACGAAAAGACAACAGAAAACGCAAACCGATTTATTTCAGCTTTGTTGCAGTGCTGTCAACTGCCTGGTGAAAAATAAATAAATAAATAAAAAAAAAAAGATCTGACACAAAAATCGTGGCCCCCTGAACCCGGAGTGAAATGAAAACGGGATATAATTTTATTAGAGACGGCCACGGGGGAGAGAGAGAGAGAGAGAGAGAGAGAGAGAGAGAGAGAGAGAGAGAGAGAGAGAGAGAGAGAGAGTGTTACCTGGCGGCAATACCGGATGGAAGATGCAAATTGGTAATGGGTAATCGGACTGAGGTAACTCATGATTGCACTAATACTCGTAGATGTTCTTAGTGGTGCCGACTGGAATCGAGTACCAACTGATAAAGACGTCAATTAAGTTTTATGACCAAGTGGTAATATTGTGACTACTGGATAAATAGAATAAAGAATGGGTAGCTGATGCATGGAAGAAAGAGTTTAATGAGTAATTATATAAGTATAATTCTAATGGTTATTTATCCATTTATCATATATATAATAAATATATATAAATTTATATTATATATACTATATATATATATATATATATATATATATATATATATATATATATATATATATATATATATAAATCTATTTGTAATGGCCACACTACTTTCTTAATTTCTCTAAATCCTTGCCTAATTTGAAAGTGTTAATCACTGAAAGCCTTGATTCTATAAGGAAATATACTGTATATATATATATATATATATATATATATATATATATATATATATATATATATATTTATATATATATATATATATATATATATATATATATATATATATATATGTGTGTCTTTCTTCACCATATACCTTTCACCTCGGAGGTGGTAGCTAACAGGTCTTAGCCTCCCACTTTAAGTTATTTTGGGATGAGGCTGCTAGCTCCACGCCCTGCCCACAGATTTTTAAAAGCTTTATGAGGTAGCAGTGCCTGGCATTTCTAAGATAGACAGATAAACAGATAGACAAGACAGACAGATAATTACTTATAAGCAAATTGCAATGTTAAAAATTATCGCAAGGTAAGTACGCTAGCAATTAGCTTTAATGACATGATTCAAGAGTGATTATTACGTCATTTTGAATTCGTTCATTAACTTTACTTATGTTATTGAGTAGAACAATGCTGAAACTCAACACGGGCGCATTAAAACTGTTAGCATCAAGCTGGCAATCTTGTGCATTTTAAAATTCCTGACTGAACAAATAAGAACTTCATTTACTGGGAAGGTAAGATTCTTTCCCTGAAGCTAACATTGTTGATATTTTCATCCAAGACCACTTTGTAAAAACACCCGTATGCGTAAACACCTGTATGTGTAAACAACTGTATGTGTATACACAGGTAAAAACTAGAAGGGGGCGAGATACGAACAATCAACTGTAAAAAAAAAGAAAGGTACGTACAGGAAAGGGTAAACAAGAACGGGTAAACAGGGCGGCCTTTTATTTTATTCAACAAATAAGAGCTTGTTTTAACACTGAGACGTTAAGTGGCAGTAGGAAGTTATACTGCATCCACAAACGCCATCCCCCTCCGCAGTGTGGACCAGTTCCTGTGGAATATTTCGGGTTTTATGGATTCGACTTCCTGTTGGGTCAAGGGGCAACTAGAGGCCATGATTGTCTTTCAGCTGTGAACTTTTAAAAAATGTGTATATATATGTGCGTGCGTGTCTTTGTATTTATATGTTTGAGCGTCTTTCCCTCTCTCTCTCTCTCTCTCTCTCTCTCTCTCTCTCTCTATATATATATATATATATATATATATATATATATATATATATATATATATATATATATATATATATATATGTGTGTGTGTGTGTGTGTGTGTGTGTGTGTGTGCGCGCGCGCCTGTACATACGATCTACAAACACAACAAGGCAGCGAAGCATGACAGAACGAGACAAAAGTATGGCGCCGTAGAAAGGGACACATTACCTAGTAATAAGGGATGTCAATACACTGTACTGTATGACGCTTGGCAAGTTCCCACACAGATTCTCATTTGATGAATGTGTCTCTTCAACAGCAACGTCAACATTTGTCGTCGCAAGATGAGTCGGGAGGGGAGGGGGAGGGGAGGGGAGGGGAAGTGGGAAGGGGAAAGGAGGGGGAAGGGGAGAAGCGGAAGGGGGGACTTTTCCCTAATCCTGATGTGCTACTGGATACATGAGGGGGAACAGAGGGGTGTTGTGAGGTGAATAGGGGAGTGGTGGTCAGAGAACCCCCTTCCCGGGTGAGAAGGAGGGGGTGGGGGAGTTGGGCACACAGGGATAACTCCACAATGTGTTGATTTTCGTAGGGGCTTATTGCTCGTTATATTTGGCTATCTCACTTGTCGGGAGAATGGAAATGGATTGCTCAATTTGACATGGTATCCAAACTATCAAGTCAGTAGGAGGAAAAATCAAAGAATCTGATAACATAAAAGATTATCAAGAATGAATTATTTTCCGCTCTTATTAAGTCCATTACTTACAAGGGATTCTCAGATTTTTGACATGGTATCCAAACTATCAAGTCAGTAGGAGAAAAATCAAAGAATCTAATTACATAAAAGATTATCAAGAGGTGAATTATTTTCCACTTTCATTAAGTCTAACTCTCACAAGGAATTCTCAGAATGTTTGAATACAATATATATTTCGTCCTCTGATAAATATGAATACACAAAAAAATGTCCTTTTACTAATCTTGCAAAAAAGGCTCTAAGACCTATTTTTTTTTTTAAGATTAGAAACGGGATATCTTTTTTTGTGTATGCAGACTGGATCACGTGACCGGAGATAAGAGTGAGCCCCATGTGAACACTCAAACAAATCTGAGGCGGAGATTTGAAGAAGAGAAGAGATAAAGTAGTATACAAACGCAGGACTGACAAAGTGCGAATAATAACCATAACACTTTATTTCAAGTGGACAAACATAGAGCCAATGGAAAGCTTTTATGGTTTTATGGTCTTTACTGGACTAGTCTAAAGGGTCGGTTCTTTCTCAGTGACGTTTCAGTAAAATGTATATTCCTCCGACGGTAGTCCGACAGAGAGGAGGTATCAAAACCATCAAATCTATTCGGTAACCGATAAGCAAGATGGAAAGTGTCATACCCAAGGAAGAAAGCAATCAGAGGTTTGTTTATATATACATATATATATATATATATATATATATATATATATATATATATATATATATATATATATATATATATCACCCATGACGATACGTGAAAAAATAAGAGAAGGGGTGTACTGTAGGTCCTGACCGGTTTCGACTTTATTTTTAAGCCAATCTATAATGGTCACTCTCTTATTTTTCCACCCGTGGTATATACATACACAATATATATGAATCCATTTACACACTTCTGATTAGGAACTCTTAATGTAATAATTCGAAAAGAGAAGTGTACTGCAAGGACCTTTTTTTTTTTTTTTGTGTGATCAAGGTTCATTTGGGCAAGTTGGCCGCCTCCGTTCCTTCATCATAAAAATGTAATGCACTTATACTTTTCTCCTCATGCAGTTTTTAATTAGATGTTAAATATACGAAACTAATCCCAGTAGGCAATTCACGCGGCCATTACCTGTACAACGATTACATAATATTTTATCAAGGAAAAAATATAGGGAAGTCAATTTTGCAAAAAAAAAAAAAAAAAAAAAAATTGAGGGAAACCACCTTTGCCAAAAAAAAAAAAAAATGAATGCAAGACAATTTTGTAAAAAAAAATTTAAGGGAAGCCAACTTTGCAGAAAAAAAGAATTAATGGAGGCCAGTTTTGTAAAAAAAAAAAAAAATTAGGGAAGCCAATTTTGAAAAAATAAAATTTATGGAAGTCAGTCTTAAAACTATTATGGAAAAGGAATGCTTCATTATCCTCTGGGATGGTAAGTATCAAGCTGTGTATGTGAGAGAGAGAGAGAGAGAGAGAGAGAGAGAGAGAGAGAGAGAGAGAAAGAGAGAGAGAGAGAGAGAGAATACATTATGAACAAGCAATCAGGCGTCATTGTTTTCCGATTTTGCTTATGGACTCGGCGACTAATGAAAAACTTCTACAATTACTAATTCGGACAGACAGCCAGAATGCAATTGGACCAAACCTTTTAGCGTTCGCTGTTTTTCCGCTTTTCTGTTTACGGATACAGAGATGGAAGGAAAACTTCTATATTTATTAATTCAGAGAGAGAATGCAGAAAAAGGGGCGTTATACATACATATATACCAACATACATACATATATATATATATATATATATATATATATATATATATATATAATTATATATATTTTATACATATATACATATATATATATATATATGTATATTATATATATGAATATATATATATATATATATATATATATATATATATATATATATATATATATATATATATATATATATATACGTGTGTGTGAGTATTTATATGTGCATGAAGAGGAAAGAGAAGACAGATACATAGCTATACATGTAGATCAGAGAAAAACCACGCTAAGAGCACAACAAAAAGTATCGCTAGCTGGCCAGTAAAAGAAAGCATATTTACCACTTCAAAATAATAAAGAGAGAGAGAGAGAGAGAGAGAGAGAGAGAGAGAGAGAGAGAGAGAGAGGACCCTCATTGAAATCCGAATGAGACAAAACATCATTTATCGAGGGCGAAAAACTGACTTGAGAATCTCTCATCTTTTTAACTCATACGTGAAAAATGGAGGGAGAATCCAATTAGCGATGAAGTGCGCAGCGCATCTTAAAAAATGGGAGAAAACTGATTTCGCTGGAGCCACTCCAAAGCCTTTTCGTGGCCAAAACAAACGGAAACGCTTTTCTGTCGTGTCGATCATTAAGCTGAACGCGACCCAGTCTCCCCCCCACCCCTTTTTATTTTTCTTTTAAGTTGGCACCTGTGCTGGCTAGAGGAACAAGTTTAAACACCTGCCTTTATGGTTATTCGTTTAAGCACCTGCTTTTGTCTTATTTCTTTAAATACCTGCCTTTATCGTTCTTCCATTAAGTACCTGCCTTTATCGTTATTCCTTTAAACACCTGCCTTCAACGATGTTTCTTTAAACACCTGCCTTTATCGTTATTCCTTTAAACACCTGCCTTTATCGTTATCCCTTTAAACACCTGCCTTTTTGGTTATTCCTTTAAACACCTGCCTTTATTGTTATTCCTTTAAACACCTGCTTTTATCGTTATTCCTTTAAACACCTGCCTTTATCGTTATTCCTTTAAACACCTGCCTTCATCGTTTTTTCTTTAAACACCTGCCTTTATCGTTATTCCTTTAAACACCTGCCTTTATCGTTATTCCTATAAACACCTGCCTTTATCGTTATTCCTTTAAACACCTGCCTTTATAGTTGTTCCTTTAAACTCCTAACTTTATCGTTATTCCTTTAAACACCTGCCTTTATAGTTGTTCCTTTAAACACCTAACTTTATCGTTATTCCTTTAAACACCTGCCTTTATCGTTTTCTCTTTAATCACCTGCCTTTATCGTTTTCTCTTTAAACACCTGCCTTCATCGCTATTCATCTGTTTGTCGATAAGCACTTTCTTGACAGGCTTATCAAAACAGAACGGGAAATGAAAAACCTTGGAGGAGTTTGCTTCGTTTCTTCCCCTCGAGCAAATACACGGGAGATTATGTTTTCTTGCATTGTGCCTTAAAAAGGTTGGTGCTTCAAATAATTCGATTTACTTGAGATCCATTCATTTTCCTTTTAAGGTCATCAGCACAACAATTAAAATCAAAGGAAAAGAATTAAGACTTCCAGTTTCAAGCTTTTTCAGAATGCATTTACAAATTTCTAGGAACGATGTTTCAGAGACTGGCGGTGCATTTTCACCTACTGTGGGGCAAATCATTGGAAAAAGTCGTTGCTTTGATTATTACAATAACGATGATGAGCTCAAGACAGCTAAAACCCATTTAGAGTAAGGAAGTGATCAAATCTATTTAGAACAAGGCGGTGTCATTTATCTGACAAAGCCCAAAAAAGTCTACAATACTTTCCAGGTCAACATGCGACCATAGGCTAAGATCCATGGTTAAGATTTATTTACGAAGAATCGTTACAGAGTTGCAGAGCACTCCCTGGCTCCAGGGCGGTCTAAAAAGAAAGGACACACACACACACACACACACACTGGCCTGTCGAAACGTGACCTAACTGTCCCAGATATCCTTTGGACCAGATGGTGAAAGAAAACTGGTGTAGAGTGTGCGTGCGTGTTTTGAAACCAGCAATCTTTTGTTTCAGTTTTCGGGTGGTGGGTGTGTGTGTGTGTGTGTGTGTGTGTGTGTGTGTGTGTGTGTGTGTGTGTGTGTCTTGAAGAGAGAGAGAGAGAGAGGTGTGTCGGGAAATACACAAGACTATTTTCATCGTTATATTCGGACATATTTTGCCTATGGACTTCAGGACGCATAAAAGTCATGTTTATGCTAGGTCAGAGAGAGAGAGAGAGAGAGAGAGAGAGAGAGAGAGAGAGAGAGAGAGAGAGAGAGAGAGAGAGAATGATTATGGACTTGCGGACATATAAAAGTCATATCTATTTGCTAGGTCAGAGAGAGAGAGAGAGAGAGAGAGAGAGAGAGAGAGAGAGAGAGGTAGTTGGCTTTACAGCGAGACCATTGTCTTATATCTTGGTATATGAAACGAAGAGCCCAATTGTCTACGTGAGGACCGTGTAACTATGAACGCCGTACGGGCGGAGAGAGAGAGAGAGAGAGAGAGAGAGAGAGAGAGAGCTCTGGGAACGTATTCCTAAAATTGCTAAATGTGAGATTTGTCCGGGAGAGGAGGAACTGGCATCGAATAACAAAAACTCTTAATTGTTGTTATTCTTTGCTGTTATATAAAAGCCCCGGAAAAAAAATTGTGCCGTTGAATAAAAATGGGAGGGAACCGAAGTAAAAAGAAATGGTGCTGCGAATGGAGAGAGAGAGAGAGAGAGAGAGAGAGAGAGAGAGAGAGAGAGAGAGAGAGAGAGAGAGAGAGATGTCCTTTTTTTGTCCCCATCTGTAAAATTGCTCTCAGCTGTTTTTTTAAATGCTAAGGACTGAACGAAAGCCGGATTTGATTTTACAAAAAGTTCCGATTTCAGCAGTGACTTTATGATGCTTCTCTCTCTCTCTCTCTCTCTCTCTCTGTCATGTCCTTTTAGGGTGGGCCAGTCGGCTAGAAGTTAAAAGAGCAATAGGAACTTGAGTACGATTTGTTTTATGATGAGAAAATCTAATCATCGAATTACTTGCTCGAATGCATTTTGCTTTTTAATATAAAATACCGAATAATTATTGGTCCATGAATTTGCTGTCAGTCTCTGTCTGTCTGTCTGTCTGTCTATCTGTCACATGAGTAAAGTTTGTTAATCACAGTTTTATATTGTATTCTTATTATATTCTTATCAAGAATTTCCTTGGAGGTCCAAAATCGTGAGATAAATAATGAACACTGAAAGAGAGGTATTTTGGGGAATGGACAGGGGGCGGGATGGTGCGAGGAGGGGGGGGGGGGAGAGGAGAAGCGGGAGGGAGGTGAAGCAAAGATAGAAACGAATCACAGCATGTTATATTCTTACTATATTCCCATCAAGAATTTCCTTCGAGGTCCAAAATCTTGAGGGAAAAAAAATGAAAGCTGAGAAGGAGTTATTTTGGGGGACTGGACAGGGGGCGGGATGGTGCTGGGCGGGGGAGAAGGGGGAGGGAGGTGAATCAAAGATAAAAACGAATCACAGCCGGTTCAGGCGCAAGATGAAAAAAACTAAATAAAAAAAACTGTTTAGAAACGCGTTTAGAATTTATTTCCAGAGCTCCGTTTTTCCTGATTTACAGTTTAACTAAAAAAAAAGAGCTAGGAAACAAAAACAAAAAAAGTTTCCGATGAGGCTGTTCTGAAATTCGGCGGGCTTAGCGCCCCCCACGAAACAAGTTAACTTTAGTTGAATGAAACCTTAATTTCACTTTATGAACTTTTGATGACGTGCATCGCGGAATGAGGGAGGACTCTGGGTGCGCGCGCGCGTGTGTGTGTGTGTGTATCTGTGTGTATGCACGCGTGTATGTGTGTGCATGCACGCGTGTATGTGTGTGTATCCGTGTATGCACGCGTGTATGTGTGTGTATCTGTGTATGCACGCGTGTGTGTATGTATCTGTGTGTATGCACGCGTGTGTACGTGTATGTGTGTGTATCTGTGTATGCACGCGTGTATGTGTATGTGCATCTGTGTATGCACGCGTGTATATGTGTGTGTGCACGCGTGTGTACGTGTATGTGCATCTGTGTGTATGCACGCGTGTATATGTGTGTGTGCACGCGTGTGTACGTGTATGTGTATCTGTGTATGCACGCGTGTACGTGTATAAGCATGTGTGTGTATGCACGCGTGTATATGTGTGTGCATGTGTGTGTATGCACGCGTGTGTACGTGTGTTTATCTGTGCGTATGCACGTGTGTGTACGTGTATATCTGTGTGCATGCACGCGTGTGTACGTGTATATGTGTGTGCACACGTGTGTACGTGTGTATATCTGTATGTATGCACGCATGTGTTCGTGTATGTGTGTATGCGCGAGTTTGTAGCCAGCCTTCCGTAAATCGTGGTAGGTGTAGTTGTTTTCGTTTCACGAACTTGCATAAAAAACTGAAAACGGTTCGGAGGGAAAATGTCAAAAATGAATAAATTTAAAGCAAGCAAACAACAGATACAGTAGGTTTATGAAGCATAAGGGTCATCACATCCATCAGGGAAAAATAGACGGGATGATAAGAGAGAGAGAGAGAGAGAGAGAGAGAGAGAGAGAGAGAGAGAGAGAGAGAGAGAGAGAGAGAAAATGACAGTAATGCTATACAGTTGTTTAGTATTATTTAGGTAGTACAATTGACACAAGAATTCAGTATTATTCCTAATATATATATACATACATACACACACACACACACACACACATATATATATATATATATATATATATATATATATATATATATATATATATATATACATATACATATACGTACGTATATATGTATATATGTATAAATATATATATGTAGGGAGAGAGAGAGAGAGAGAGAGAGAGAGAGAGAGAGAGAGAGAGAGAGAGAGAGAGAGAGAGAGAGAGAGGCTAAGTATTACCTTAGTAGGCAGTTACAGTCAGATAAAGTATACTACACTAGGGTTTAACATTATCTAATACATAAAGAATAATACAATTAAGCAGCATTATTCAACAGAGAGAGAGAAAAACACGCCAAAGTACTCATACTTTCTTAGATAGAAAGATATGACCAGATAAACAGACAGCTAGGTAGATAGAGGGGAATGTTACACACCGTTCCAACAATATTCTCTTAATCGAAATCGGCCAATGCGGACGACAACAAAAGCGCGCCTCCCCGTACATCACGTGAAAAACAATATTTAGACCATTATTCCGCAATTTATGAGGATAAATGCACCGGGAATTTTCATGGCACCCTCAAAACATTTTAGTTTATTTCAATATTTAGATTTAAATAAAAAAAAAAGGAAGCGGGGTGGGGGAGGTATCATCTAAATCAAAGTGCTATTTTTGAATGGAACTGCGGCCTCGCCAGCTGCATATTAACTGACGTTAATTGCAAACAAGTTAATACGTTTTATTGCCCCTAAAACGAACTACAAAAAGTCTAGTGTGCCTCCGCTTCAGTGTATAAATACAGCTGGGTGTAACGGGTCAATCTTGAAATTTGTAGGGCTTGTCAGTACTTTTTGTTAATTTCATAGATTTGTTCTATTTGAAGTTACCGAAAACCGATGAGAATTGGCCGAATATATTTTGAGTTAGCAAACCAATGAGAATTGGTCAAATATATCTATAAAGTTGGGAAACCAATGATAACTTGGAATATATATTTCATTTCCAAGTGAGCGAACCCATGAGAATTTTATATATGTTTTTGTTCTTTTAAGTCAGCGGACCAATGAGAATTTGAAAATATATTTTTTTCCAAGTTAGCAAACCAATGAGAGTTTGAAATTTATATTCTAAGTTAGTAAACCAATGAGAATTTGGAATATACACTTTATTTTCAAGATAGCGAACCAATAAGAATTTGAAGCATATTTTTAAATTAAAGGCTAGCAAACCAATGAGAACATGAAACGGATAGAAAATAATGGGATGTTATTCATTGGTTTTGACGACCAAAAATGTTAAACCTTAACGAACCAATGGAAAGCTTAAATGTAATAAATAGAATTATTATTAAAATATTGGATACTGAAGGAGGAGGAGGAGGAGGAGAAATAAAAAAAAAAGAAATTTGAAGATAGATCAACTGTGTGTGTATTACACACATATATATATACACACTAAAAGGACCTCATTCAAACTGGATGGTATCTAATGGAGTATCTATTCAGAAAAAGTTACAAGCTTTCTTAGACAAACAGTCCTCATTATCAAGTATCCGTACAATTTTAGTAGAATTTCAGTAATTCTACTAATGCACAGAACAACTGTGTATGTGATAAAGTTAATAGATATATATATATATATATATATATATATATATATATATATATATATATATATATATATATATATATATATATATTATATATATATATATATATATATATATATATATATATATATATATATATATATATATATATATATATATATATATATATATATATATATATATATATATATATATATATATATATATATATACATATACTATACACCGTAGTTAAACTGGGCAGGCGACAGCAACACTGGCTCTCAGAAACCTGATGTGAATTTATTAACGCTAGTACCGTTAGTATCCGTCAATTCTTCACCCACATAATGCGACCTCAGTCCCATCTTCCAATGGCATCGGTTGGTCCTCGTGTTTTCTCCTCTCCATAAATTTCGAAAAGGAATAAGTCACAGCTTGCTTTCAATATTTTCTGCCTTGGTTTCCAATGAGAATAGAATACAGAATTTAGGCCAGAGGCCAAGCGATGGGACCTATGAGGCCATTCAGTGCTGAAACGGAAACTGACAGTGAAAAGGTCTGAAAGGTGTAACAGGAGGAAAACCTCGCAGTTGCACTGAGTCAATCGTTAGGAGAGGGTGGAAAGTGAGATGGAGGAAATAATATGAATGGAGGCACATTAAACGGAATGAAAGGGGTTGCAGCTAGGGGTCGAAGGGACGCTACAAAGAACCTACAGTGCACCACCGCGCGTGAGATGCACTGACGGCACTACTACCCCCCCTTAGGGGGAGGCCAACAAGAGAAATGGCCGAGGAATTCTGGCGGGGCCTTCGTCGTCAGCAGAGGCTTAAGCCGAAGAACAGTGGAGATAAGTTTCCTAAGTAGCTTAAGTCCATGCATGAACTGCAAACATTTCCATGACAAGGCCCCGCGCCCAGTCCAGGGGATAATACTGGAACTTCCAGGCGCAACGCCCCCTCCCCCTCCCTGAGGGTGGTGGGGGGATTTCCAAGGGATATTCATATATTTCCACGGTCCCAGACATACTCCTCCGCAGTTTCAATTGACTTGGAGCTCACTCGTTCAAGTCGATCATAATTCGGGCCGAGATCTCGCAAAGTCTGTTGTTGGGTCGTCTTTGCGATCTCCTGTCGGGAAGTTCTGATCATTGTGAGGTTTTCCAGGTCTTTAAAATAGCTTTAGGATCGTCTGTGCTGTTTAAGAATGATTATCTGTATTTAGTTCATGAGGAAAGGCTTGTGTTGGGAAGTTCTCGTCATGGTGAGGTTTGACAGGTCTTCAAAATAGATTTAGGATCGTCTGTGCTGTTTAGGGACGATTATCTGTATTTAATTCCTGAGGAAAGGCTTGGTTTGGGAAGTTCTCGTCGTGGTGAGGTTTTCCATTTTTTTAAAATAGCTTTGGGATTGGCTGTGCTATTTAATATTGATTATCTGTACTTAGTTTATATAGAGGATTTGCGAAAAATCAAAGGATTATCGCGTAGTAATCTGGGCACAGGCGTTATTACATAAATTCTGACTCTTCCGTATTTTTCTTTCCAAAATTCAAGATATGACATCACGAAATTGGAGGCATTGCTCCTGCAACAAAATCCCTCAATACATTACAAATTTCAGCACAGTGCTTATTATCATTTTAATATTAGGTCGTAAAACCCAAAATAAAGGTCAGGGTGAAAACAAACTGATGCCGACCGAAATCGTCCTTAATCATTATTGCTATTCTCTAATGCGAGCAAAGGTTCTCATATGATATATATATATATATATATATATATATATATATATATATATATATATATATATATATATATTATATATATATATACACTGTATGTATATATGTACAGTATATATATGTATACTGTACATAATTCTATAAGTATATAATTTTAGTTTTATTAAGCGCACCGTTCATAATCATTACATTCCACCCTAGTTCAGTGGCAGTCGTAAACTTACATCCTATTTACGACGAAACAAACGATCGATCGTAAAGATTTCGAGTAAATGACACTCCATAACATTTAATGACAACTGTTACGTCCGGTTTCAATTACGACAGCGCATTACCATTAATAATACGTCGATCGGAGTAAAAAAAAAAAAACTTACCCCAATATTCGGTGCAAGGAAAAAAAAAAAAAAAAACTCACCCCAATATTCGGTGCAAGAAAAAAAAAAAAAACTTCCTTTTTCTCCGACAACTCGGAATCGTTTATTGTTATACTAATGGCCATCCTACGAGGACTGGACACTGGTGATAATGGCAGTGGGTTTTTTTAAAACTGATCTGGAAAAAAAAAGATGCCAATAATTTTGTTCACTGCTTATTAAACGACTCGTGTTATTTCATTACATTTAATTGTTTCCGTTTTGGTCAGTCTTCATATTTTTGCCTTTTTATTTATTTTTCTTTTATTTTTTACTTGTTGCGTTTTTCCGTCTTCCTCAGCTTCCGTTCTTGCCTTAGTTCTTGTTATCATTGTCCCGGCTATTATTTGCTGTTCTATTTTCGCTATTGTTCCTCACTGTTCTTCTAATCTGTTTACCCTGTGCTGCTTTTATTTTGTTATTTCTTTCACTCTCGTTCTCTGCCTCATTCTTCACCCTCTTCTTTCAGGGGCACAGTTGTGCAGTTGCGCAGAAAGAACCTCAACAGTTCAAGCGAAGATGCAGTGCATTACTTATTTATTTGCATTCTTACATATTCATTTATTAATTCACCCTTCTTGCTTTTCTTATAACTGATCTCCTCTTTCTGTATATCCTATTATCATCCGTAACCTCTTTCTAATGAACACCATATTGTTTAGAAGCTTGAATTTCAAGTCACTGTCCCCTGTAGGCTTGTTTCACATGAATAGGAGTTTATCTTCCTAATAATAATAATAATAATAATAATAATAATAATAATAATAATAATAATAATAATAATAATAATAATAAAAGTAGCTCCTTTTAAATGAACAACCATATTCTTTGGAAGCTTGAATTTCAAATCAGTGGCAAATAATAATAATAATAATAATAATAATAATAATAATAATAATAATAATAATAATAATAATAATAATAATAAAAAAGTAGCTCCTTTTAAATGAACAACCATATTCTTTGGAAGCTTGAATTTCAAATCAGTGGCAAATAATAATAATAATAATAATAATAATAATAATAATAATAATAATAATAATAATAATAATAATAATAATAATAAAGCAAGAAATAAAAAAGTATAGAAGGAAACAGGAAGTTAAAGATAATAATAATAATAATAATAATAATAATAATAATAATAATAATAATAATAAAGCAAGAAATAAAAAAGTATAGAACCAAACAGGAAGATAAAGATACTACTACTACTACTACTACTACTACTACTAATAATAATAATAATAATAATAATAATAATAATAATAAGAAAGCAAGACAAAAAAAAAAAAAAAAAGACAGAAGCAACTAGGCAGATAAAAGAATATACGCTTTCCACTTCCTATCCTCCCTCCCCTCACGAGGTTTAGCTCTGGGGCGTGTGTGTGTGTGTGTGTGTGTGTGTGTGTGTGTGTGTGTGTGTGTGTGTGTGTAGTGGGTGGGGGAGGGGGAGGTGGCTGGTCTTATCCCAAATGTTACAAAAAACGTCAAAATAGAATCAAGCTGTAAGTAGATTCAGAGCTCTTGAGTTAAAGTCCGCGGTTTACGCCGAGCCTCCGGGGGATCCAGGAGGGATCTTTCCAGAGCCCTGGAAGATTGGAAAAGTAAAATCCTGGATTTTTCAGGGGGGGAAATATAATACGGAGACAGAGAATACGAACTTGAGAGTCGCCCCGTGAATTCCCAGACTTGCGATTTCGTAGGTAAAAAAGGAAGGGTGAATTATGGTGAATTACTGTGTGACGAATTATTTTCCCTAGGTAGGAGGATAATTCTTCTTTATAATAATTGTCTGCCTAAAAGATACAAGAATCTGAGAGGGAAGGTGAATTGTGAAGAATTATTTCGCCTAGATGGAGGGATAACTCTTAGCAATTATTGTCATCTGTTTATTTACTGAATTTGATATGGAAATTACTGAAAGATACAACATTATGACGAATTATTTTCTTTAAACAGAAGGATAACCTTTACCATACTTGTCTCCCGTTTATTAGTTTTCTGTAAAAGGAAATTATTGTGACGGCTTTGTCTGTCCGTTCGCACTTTTTCTGTCCGCACTTTTTTCTGTCTGCACTTTTTTCTGTCTGCACTTTTTTCTGTCTGCACTTTTTCTGTCCGCACTTTTTTCTGTCCGCACGTTTTCTGTCCGCCCTCAGATCTTAAAAACTACCGAGGCTAGAGGACTGCAAATTGGTATGTTGATCATCCATGCTCCAATCATCAAACATACCAAATTGCAGCCCTCTAGCCTCAGTAGTTTTTATTTTATTGAAGGTTAAAATTAGCCATAATCGTGCGCCTAACAACGATATGGGCCAGGCCACCACTGGGCCGTGGTTAAGGTTTCATGGGCCGCGCCTCACACAGCTTTATACCGAGACCACCGAAAGATAGATCTATTTCCGGTGGCCTTGATTATACGATGTACAGGAAACTCGACTGCGCCGAAGAAACTTCGGGGCATTTTTAACTTGTTTTTACTGACCCTGATACGACGATTACTTAAAAATACGAGATTCTAAGATGCAAGGTGAATTATAAAAATTAATTCCTCTAAGTAGAAGGATAATCGTTATAAATATTGCGAATTATTTCCGCTAAACAGAACGATAACCGTTATAATAATTGCCTTCGGTTTGTTATATAGAGACTTCGACTTGAAAATTACTAGACGATACAAGATTATTATATAATTATTTTCTCTAGGAGGCAGGATAAAAACTTTACAATAATTGTCTTGTGTTTGTTCTTTGCTGATTTCCAATTGAAAATTGCCTTAAGATGCAAGATTCTAAGAAGGGAATATGAGTTTCAAAGAATAACTTTCTTTATATCGAATTATAACTCTTC
Organism: Macrobrachium rosenbergii; assembly: GCF_040412425.1. NCBI lineage: Eukaryota > Metazoa > Arthropoda > Malacostraca > Decapoda > Palaemonidae > Macrobrachium > Macrobrachium rosenbergii. The sequence goes on from NC_089750.1 coordinate 68,103,851, forward strand.
ATAATAAATTTTCTTACGTCAGTGGCGGTAATTTCAAATATTTATCCATTTTCATATAAAATAAAGACGGAAAAGTAAGGATTATGCGTTATATGGGGAAAGGGGTATATTTCTAGTGTCAAGGGAATATTTTTTGAAATATGTTACGTATTTAAATTCGAATACTACACTGTAATAATTTTCGAATGCCTGTATTACGAAATAAGACAAACTAAAAGAAAACAAGTAAAAAATGCACCGAAGTTTCTTCGGCGCAATCGAGTTTTCTGTACTGCGTATAATCAAGGCCACCGAAAATAGAACTCTCTTTCGGTGGTTTCGGTATAATGCTGAATGACCCGCGGCCTATCAAACTCTCAGCCGGCCGTGGTGGCCTGTCTTATATAGCTGGCAGAAGCACAATTATGGCTAACTGTAACCTTAAATAAAAATAAAAACTACTGAGGCTAGAGGGCTGCAAACTGGTGTTTTTGATGACTGGAGGGTGGATGGTCAACATCCACTTTGCAGCCCTCTAGCCTCAGTAGTTTTTGAGATCTGAGGGCCGACAGAAAAAATGCGGAAAGAAAAAAGTGCGGACGGAACAAAGTGCGGACGGACAGACAAAGTCGGCACAATAGTTTCCTTTACAGAAAACTAAAAACCAAGGAAAATACATAGTAAAAACATTTGCAGTCAAGATACTGGTGTAAGACGGAAATAAATATAAATAAATAAAATAAAAATATAAAAAGGTAAAACAATGAAACAAGGACAAAAAAAAAGGATGAAAAAAAAGAAACAGTATCCAAGAACAGAATAGAATATAGAATTTAGGCCCAAGGCCAAGCGCGGGGACCTATGAGGTCATTCAGCG